>NW_027271432.1:985000-1277433 GCF_040938485.1 Diadema antillarum
AAAATAAATGAAATAAAATAAAATGAAATGCCCCTGCTTCGAACCCTGCACCGTATGGTAAAAGTTTCGCCGCCCGACCAACACTGAAATCGTACCACTTTCAAATTTCTTCCGACATATGCCATGCCTGACTGGCACGGTTGCAATTTTTCAGATATTCAAGTAAAAGTGTGCACCAGATCGTTGAATTTGCAAAAGCTCCCTCATGTGGGAGGGGTATCCCTCTCCCACACATATACATTTTGGAGATTGATAAATTTCCTAATATTCCACCAAAATGTGCACTCTATCGCTGTAATTCAATTCTAAAATGCAAAAGGTGTAGCTCCCACATAATAATTATTATAGAAGGGATACCCCTACCTCACCCTCATGCGTGGTCTCCCTCCATAGACTTCGTACTCTTTAGGATTGACAATATTTCAGATATTCAACTAAAAGTGTGCCCAAGATCATTTCATTTCATTTCTAAAAACAATGCAAAAGATCCCCCGTGTGGGAGCGGATGGATATCCTCCTCCAACGCTTTCTCCCGCTCGGTATCCATCCGGCATACGGACACTTAAAAGTATACTCTATAACATATCACTAAAATCTAATTCCAAAAGTAATCTAAGTTTAAAAACAAGAAAAAACAGCCACTGTTTTGGCATGATATGTTTTGTACACTATACATATATACATATATATACATATATATATATATATGTATATATATATATATATATATATATATATATATATAAATGTATTTTATATATATATATATATATATATATATATATATATATATATATATATATATATATACAGGGCTCGACACTAACGGTGGCCCGGTGGCCCGGGGCCACCAAAAATGGAAGTCGGGCCACCAAATTTCCAAAAAAGGCAAACTTGGTGGCCCGCCTCGGGCCACCAAAATTTTTTGAAAAGTATGTCAATAAATTCGTAACTTTTTGCGCCGGAAATTAGCAGTGAAATTTGTTCAAAGGATGGATGAAAAGGACTGAATGAATGCCTGAGAGTGAGTGTTGCAAGTTTGTTGAAGTTTCTTTATGAGTAGATATGTCCAACTTCTAATTCTTACTATCATAAATCTTGAATATTTGACTCATTAAAAAAAGGACTTTTAATATTTTTTTATTGTTTTTTTTTTTTCGGGACACCAAATTTTTCTCTCGGGCCACCAAAAATTTGAAATTTAGGATTTTGGTGGCCCCATCGGGCCACCAAACAAAAAAGTTAGTGTCGAGCCATGATATATATATATATATACATAATTATAATATTCTTTGTTGAAAATGAAAATAAATGAAATGAAATGAAATGAAATGCCCGTGCTTCGAACCCTGGTGGTTGAGGTTTCGCCGCCCGACCCACACTCAAATCCTACCACTTTCAAATTTCTTCCGACATGCATGCCTGATTGGCATGGTTGCTATTTTCTTCGGTGCTGCGCTCCTCAGAGGAACAGTCACCTCGCAGTTCTTAATTTCAACTGGTATGGAACCTCTCAGTTCATGGCATATTTTTTTATTACTATTCCCCTAAAAGTCACAGTGCACCAGATCGTTGAATTTCAGTTCTTCTTGGTAAGGGTTCCAACCCTCCCCCTTGGTCCAGAACAATAGACTTAGTACCTAATGAAGACACACACACGGCAAAAGAGGTGACAGATACCACATACCACAATAAAGCCATTCGCAATGTAGGCCTAGATATAGGCCTACTTGAATATCAGTTTTTCTTACTTTTTGTTTGAAAATATTTTTAATATTTCCCCAAAAGTGTGCACCACATTGTTGAATTTCAGTTCTAAAAACGCAAAATCTCCCAGATGCAGGATACCACCTCCCGTGTCCTCCCCACCCATACCCCCACTCTATTGGTAACATGGTAATTGCCGCTCCTATAGAGAAAAATTATGCCTGTTACGGCCATGTGTATACGTGTGGGTTGTGTGTGTGTGTGTGTGTGTGTGTGTGTGTGTGTGTGTGTGTGTGTGTGTGTGTGCGTGTGTGTGTGTGTGCCATGGTTGTTCGAACGGGTGCACGTCAGGAGTTCGACACCTACGAATCATACAGCCCACGAGTCATACAGCTCATGAATTCGACACTAAGCAAACAAGGCCCCCGAGACCGACACATTAAGCAGGTGCATTAAGCCCCGTGTTCTAAGACCTATAATGTCGAACTCGTGAGCTGTTTTTACCTGTATAATGCCGAACTCATCTACATGTATATGATTCCGTGGGCTGTGTGACTCATGGACCTTTTTTCAATGTTGAACTCATGGGCTGTGATGACTCGTGGGTGTCGGTCTTGTGGGATGAGCCCGGTTTGACCACATGTCTATCATGCCACTGTCTGTAAATGCAAATTTTAAAGGCGCCCTCGCGTGGGAGGGGATTACCCACATCCCCCCCCCCCCCCGCTTGCGTGTTACCGAAAACATTTAACATAAATATTATTGCACCCCATAAAACATTTCTGCTCCCGGCCATGGACTCGACTAACGTCTCTTGCACTCCTTCATATCCATTACATCATCCATAACCGTTCACCTATATATCTAACTGACCTGATCTCATCGAAACCCAGACCGGATACACATAAATTAACCTAAGATCATCATCTGCAACCCAACTTAAACTTGGCCCTCGCACCCACAATCGTTATGGTGACCGTGCTTTTTCCGTTTGTGCCCCCCTTCTTTGGAACACTCTCCCTACTCACATTCAGACCTCCACCTCCGTTGACATCTTCAAAAAGAAACTTAAGACTCATTTATTTTTAGAGCAGAATTAATGATTATGTAGGCCCTGTATGCATTTGTAGTAAATTATTTGTTATTCTAAGCTGATTTGTATGTTTGGTTGTTTAGCATTGTAAAGCGCTTAGAAACATGTTGTATTAAGCGCTAAATAAATATTTCATATTATTATTATTATTATTATTATTATTACCACGAAATCATCAATCTGAAAAAGGTGACTGACAGTTTTCAGCAACACAAATCCAAGAAGGATGATGTTGCCGTGGTATAGGTAATAGATAGATTAGAACAATGCAGTATAGGCAAGGAGAAGAGAGACTTTTCTTCATAATGGCTGATAACATTATAAGTCACTACAAACTATTAAAAGAAAAAAAAATACGTTTGGAAATATGGTCTGGAAGGGGTATGTTTTTCATACTTTTGATTTTTTTTTTCGTAATACACCTGTCAATTTATCGATCATTATGATTTACGATTTTTTTTTTATTTTTCAAATAATCTAACTTGCTATCAAATGTCTTTCTCTTTTACTTGTAATTTATAGTCACAATATATTGTGCCTAGTATTTGTAATATTTTATTATAGGGCCTACCTGCCAAATTTTACATACCTATCATGGTTTATTGTATTGATTGAATGTATTATAAGATTATTTCATTTTCTGTTTTTATTTTCGGGAGCCACTAAATGTCATTGTCGGGATACCAAAAAATGGAATTTGATGATGAAAATAAAAGGTATATGTTATATCGTCGAGCCTTTTTGTGATGAATATGAAATTTTCCATTGGACAAGCTCATTCACGTTGTTACTGGTATACACACACTCGATCACAAGGCTCAGGATTTAGTTTCCTTTTTATTCTCCTTTTTTCAACTGCAGGAGAGCTTAGTCCGTTCCAACTTAGCATAATCACAAGAAGAAAACAAACTACATCAAGTAACTTAGTTTTAAGTCAGCGCATGGTTTGGGAATACAACTATTATAGATAGTTTTTATCAGGGGCCCGCACAGAGCCAGAAAAACTGTGTAGAGACCGCGAAGGGTGAAGAGATTGAGGGAGAGATGAAGGGAGAGAGAGGGTGAGAAAAAAAGCAAAATGATGACGATAATAAAAGACCAGTTTAACTTGTCACTCTTGCTATCGTGTAATTTCAACCTGCGTTTTATCGAACTTGTGCATAGTAAAATGATACTCACGCATCCTCGGCATACATCTCATATTTTCCCATTTACCATCTTGTGTAAGTTTCATCGTTTGCTCTTTTTTCCCCCCTAAAGCTCATGCGCACTTTCCCAGTACCAAATGGTATTTTTTTTCATTTGTATCGCGTTTGTTTAACATTATATTATATATACTAGGTGTTACAAAAAACATTTCCCACTTTTGATGCTTAATATTTCAAAAACTATATGTCAGATAACACTGACATTGATAAGAGCAATAGCTGAATAATGTACAATTATTTTGTTGGAGGCAATTTCAATTTTTGTATTTAGTATTGGATACGAATTGTCACGGGAAGTTCACAGGTACTTTACGTATGGAACTGAAAATTAGCCATGGTTTAATTTAACACACAAAGTGACACACACATCCACCCTTAAGCGCGCCAGAACACTACTGTGTGTTTGTTTGTTTGTTTTTGTTTTTGTTTTTGTTTTGTTTTGTTTTGTTTTGTTTTGTTTTGTTTTGTTGTTTGTTTGTTTGTTTTTTTGTTTGTTTTTTTTTTGGGGGGGGGGGCAATATCTCGATGGGGGGCACATTCGTGACGGTGTGAGATCCTCGGCTAGGGAGCGAAGCGACCGAGGGCGGGGGGGGGGGGGGGGGGGGGGAGGGTGTGGGAGGGGGTATCATACCCCCTCCCGCGGTAGGGACTTTTTGTAAAAGCAGAGTACAAAAGTGGCGTTCGTAGAGCATCTAAAAGCAAATTTCTAGGGAACTAAATATAGTGGAAAAAATCACTGTAAAGGACTATGTTTATAACATAGGGGGGTATGTGACGGTGTGAGATCCTCGGCGAGGGAGCGAAGCGATCGAGCAGGAAGGGTGTGGTAGGGGAATACCCCCTCCCACGGTATCTATAGGGGCTTTTTGTAAAAAGCAGAGTATAAAAGTCGCGTTTACAGAGCATTCTAAATCAAATTTCCAGGGAATTAAACATAGTTTTAAAAAACCGCTGTGAAGGACTGATTATAACGGGGGTACATTATGTGACGGTGTGAGATCCTCGGCAAGGGAACGAAGTGATCGAGCGGGAAGGGTGTGGTAGGGAATACCCCTCCCACGGTAGGGACTTTTTGTAAAAACAGAGTATAAAAGTCGCGTTTACAGAGCATTTTAAATCAAATTTCCAGGGAATTAAACATAGTAAAAAAAATCGCTGTGAAGGACTGATTATAACATACAGGGGTACATTATAATTATGTGACGGTGTGAGATCCTCGGCGAGGGAGCGAAGCGACCGAGCGGGGGAGGGTGTGGGAGGGGGATACCCCCCCCCCCCCCATGGGCGTAAATCCCGGGGGGGGATGGGGGGATATATCCCCCCTGAAATGGAGGAGGGGGGATGGCCTGTACAATCATCCCCCCTGAATTTTGAGGGAAAAAAATGGAGGAAGCAGAAATGTGATTGTATCAAGTTTGGCATATTGCATGACGTTTATACGCCGGCCTTCAGACAGTAACAGAGCTGAACAGTATTCTATCTTTTAGGAAAATGTATACACAATTTTCTCAAGCGCTCGCTCGCTTCGCTCGCTCGCGAAGAAAGTAACATCGACATACACTGTAAGGTATGGCTCAGACGTTGACAACGTCAAATAGTATACGCCTACATGTAAACATCCTATGACGCGAGTAACTGGGGACCATCTGCAAAATATACGAAAACAAACAAACAAACAAACAATAACAAAAACTATACCGCCATAATTGAACCCCCTCCATTTCCTGAATCATTATTGAAAAACGACAGTGACTGATGACTCAGTCAGGATACATCCTATGGGCATACCCAGGGAAGATCAGGGGCGTCGAATCTATGGGGGGGGGGGGGGGAGCAAAGGGGCATTTGCCCCGCCCCTACGGAAGTATTTAGGCAGACAAATCAATCAAAACCAAGCAATTCCCGAGATGAGGACAAATCTCGAACTTTCTTAATGGAAAATTGTCCAAATATCGCCAGAACTATGCACCAGATCGTTGTATTGCAATCAGTGGCGTATCTAGGGAAAACGGCGCCCGGGGCAAGCGTGAAAATTGCGATCCTAATTTCTGAAAAAGTGTTCAACCCAACCCCATCCCTGTAGGGACTTTAAACCAAGTGCACATGATATGCTTTTTCAAGCACTTAAAAGGGGTCTTTTGAGAGTGATTTAAATGTAATGAATTTTGATAAATTTTGGCGAGCGAGCGCAGCGAGCGAGCCGAAAATTTTTGTATTTCAGCTTACAAAACATGGAATTCTTATCATTTTTTGCTTATCAAATCTTACAATTCTAATCAAGATATAGTGACGACCTTATAGATAACGATTTATACCAACAAACTGAGGATTTGAAAAAATACTCTGTTTTATAGTACGAGCGAGTGAGCCGAAATTTGTATATTTCCGCGTCATGATTACGTTTTGTTCTTATCTTTTTTGACTTTTTTTGCGCCCCCTGTATGTTCGAAACCATTGGCGTCCTCTTGATCCAATCGTTTCAGAACGAATGAAATTGCAGCCGCTGCTCCGAGTAACATTTTCCTGCTAAATATAAAATGATATGTGTGAACACAATAGACATTGTCATTGTGTCCGCGTCCTCGTCCCTTTTTTCTTTCTTTTTTTTTTTTGATAAATTTTGGCGAGCGAGCGCAGCGAGCGAGCCGAAAATTTTTGTATTTCATCTTACAAAACATGGAACTCTTGTCATTTTTTGCTTATTAAATCTTACAATTCTAATCAAGATATGGTGACGGCCGTATAGATAACGATTTATACCAACAAACTGAGGACTTGAAAAAATACTCTAAATCGTACGAGCGAGTGAGCCGAAATTTGTATATTTCCGCGTCATCATTACGTATTGTTCTTATCTTGTTTGATTTGTTGTTGTTTTTTTGCGCCCCTCCCGTTGGCGCCTTCTTTTGATCCAATTGGCGATCGCTTCAGAACTAAAGATATTGCATTCGCTGCTCCGTGAGACATTTTGGCTGCTAAATAGTCTAGTGGGATTTCTGAAAAAGGGCTCTCTAAAATGGTGTTAGAGGCATTTTTGAGTAAAAGTTGGAAACCGGTCTCTTTTACCTAATTTGAGTATGCTGAATCCGAAAAATCCGGTTCCCAAGCGAAATTCACCGATCTTGACCATCTAATTTGCATAAACAAAATGGCTGCCAAGCTACAGAAATTATCAGTTTCAGATACGCATTTTCTAGCAATTCTTTGCAAACAAGCTGGAAAAAGTGATTTGAAATGTTTGTACAGAGAATAGAATTACCAATTTATAAGGGATAAACGTTTCTCAGGTGGCAAAGAGTATATTTTATTCATAATTATGCAAATTAGGACTGAAATATGCAGATAAATATGTATATATATATATATATATATATATATATATATACATTAACACTGGAAGAGTAATTTTGACATTTTTTATTTCTTGAGAGGCAAATTAAATACTAAATATATAGACTTTAAGGTTTTGAGGGTCAGGAAAACTCCGGTTTCCAAGCGAAATTCACCGATCTTGACCATCTAATTTGCATAAACAAAATGGCTGCCCAGCCACAGAAATTGTCAGTTATTCAGTTTCGGACACGGATTTTCTAGAAATTCTTTGCAAAAGAGCTGGAAAAAATTGATTTAATATTTTGTACATATAATAGAAGTAGCAATTTGAGGGATAAACGTTTCTCAGATGGTAAATAGTATATTCTATTCATAATTATGCAAATTAGTACTGACATATGCAGATAAATGTATATTAACACTGGAAGAGTAATTGTTACAATGTTTTTCTTGAGAGGCAAGTTAAACACTAAAGATGTAAACTTTAAGGTTTTGAGGGTTAGGAAAACTCCGGTTCCCAAGCAAAATTCACCGATCTTGACCATCTAATTTGCATAAACAAAATGGCTGCCCAGCCACAGAAATTGTGAATTCCAGACACGCATTTTCGAGATTTTTTTTAGGTAAACGAGCTGGAAAAACGTGATTTGAAATCTATGTACATAGAATGGAATTAGCAACTTGAGATATAAACGTTCCTCAGGTGTTAAATAATATATTTCATTCATAATTATGCAAATTAGTACTGAAATATGCAGATAAATATATATTAACACTGGAAGATTTTTTATATTTTTTTTCTCTTGAGAGGGAAGTTAAGAATATTAGATATATACACTTGAAGGTTTGGAGAGTTAGATGAAATCTGAATCCCTTCTCAATGGTATCAAAATAAATGCAAATACATGTATTGTATCGGTATGCAAATTATATGCAGGCTTAATGAGTTTTATGCGCATGCAGTTCATTCAATAGTCTATATACCCTGGTAAAATTTTATTTTTCAAATCCTTTAAAATGGTCCTTTTGGATTTTTTTAAAGAATTCAAGTTAGGAACCCGATTCTTAACCAAAAATGATTGCGCTAGGGCTAAAAAAAAACAAAAACAAAACAAAACAAAACAAAAACGGGTCTTTTTCAAGCGAATGAACTTTAAAATCTAATTTGCATAATACATACAAAATAGCTGCAATATTGCCATAAAATTGTTAATATCATGCAAAATATTTTTATTACATCAATAATCGCAAAACGAATTGATGAAAACTCTCTCTACACGGATCATGACTCAACTTTTTTTTTTTTTTTTGGGGGGGGGGGGAAATGTCATCGAACAATGCCATTTTATTCATATGCTACATCCATTATTGTATTGTTCCAATATGCAAATCTATAGCATTGGCACGGAAATGCTATTTCCCAGTTAGCCAGAGCATGGTAATCATGTATATATATGATAATAAAGATTACATATGATTATATAGCAAACATTCGTCTATAGGTTGAAATGGATAGGTGGTTTTATTCTATTTTGTCTTATGAAGTGGTTTTTTTTTGGGGGGGGGTTCAAGTCGACGAAAAATACCTTTAATGTACACAACAAACATTACTGATGTCCCAATGAATAAACAAAATTATGTTGCAAGTCCGTTAGATATATAAGATTGGAGAAGGATCCATTGGAAAGTTAAGTTTGTAGAATAGCCGCGATCACACACTGGCAAAAGATCAAGAAGTTTAAGATCGCGATCTCCAAGATCTCAAAATGCGCGGCCAAATTGGCAAAATATCGAAAAGTTTCAGATCGCAGTCTTTAAGATCTTGAAGTTTTTGGGATCTTTTACCACTCTGACCGCGCCTTATCATGATAAACTTTAATAGCAATGTTAGAATAGCAGTGAGGGAGAAGAAATGGAAAAAAAGATATGTGGCACACATCCACCTATATTATATCCTTCTACATCTGTTATAAGAATGTAACTTAGTCAACTTCCAAGACAGTTCGAACTCTGAAATTGCATCGGCCAGTGCAATCTGCGAAATAAGGGGTTTACACCTTCCTGTTCCTTTTTGTTTTTGTTTTCAGTATACTTGGATAACATGCCGCCAGTGATAACCACCAAGTATGATGCATTTCAATTTATTCTTAACTGGACGACGCCACGCTCCCTTGTCAGTCTGACTTCTGATATCAGATCATAGAAATGACATTCTTAGCAAACAGGCCTCTATAGCTTTAAGGGCCAGTAAATTGTAAGAAATAAGGAATAATGAATACTCATTAGAAACCATGTTACATACAGATGATTCCACTTCATATCAGACGTAAATGGACGCCATTTTGCCTCTCATTATGGTTTATCAAGTACAGTTTTTGAATATCCACAATGTCACTTGAATTTCTGCCCAAGAATTAGGATATGGACCTTTTCATGGAGGACCTGGGTTTTCCATTACCTTGCGAACATGAAGTTACTTTTGTTCCCTTGAGAGATAACATATATCCGATATAGCTACCTTAAAGAGGCCTTCTTCCGTATAGCTACTGGAGTTGTGCTTTTTCTGCCAGACTGATACTGACAGTAGCACTCACAATGACTCACAATCATCAAGGGTGCTGCTTGTACGAGAAAAAAACTAAAGGGTTCCAAGAACATGGTTGTTATCGGTCGTCTTTATAAGAATAAACTTATATTCGATTCAAAAGATGCATCACACAAGCTCGTTTGGCACAAAATATGTTCCGCCATTTTACCTACAAAAGTATACTGGACGCTCGAAAAGCAGTCCAACGACAATACTCCAGTATCTTAAAAAAAAAATAAAAAAGAAGAAAATCCTGCTCACTGTGCCAGACCTGATCTTTCTTCACCAGTAGACATTGGATGGGAACGTTTTGATCTGATCTACAGCCTGTACAACTGATATATCTAGCTCCAATCCTGCAAATTTGCCTTGAGGTGATTTCATGTGCATGCGAAAGCATTGCAGAACATTTCGATGCAAATGTCACAAATTAGGCCTACGATGTACAGCAGTGTGTGCATGTTAGCAACAATGTGATGATGCAAACCTTGCATGAATGCAGATCAATTTAGCTCGATTGAGAAATAGACTTTTTGACTCAGATTATGTTTCTTTTCAGCCAAAATATAAAGGTGTTGATGACTAGAATTACAAAGTTCATCCTACGTTTCTGTTTCCGACACTGTCCGAGATACCAGGATTTTTCTTATAATTTTTTTTTTTTTTTGCTTGAGCCTGCAGAGTGGGTGAAGAGATAGGTTTTTTTTAATCTATCTCTGGGAAACCCATAAATTATGACGAGATTTATGAAAGTTGCCACTTGATTTTAAATTCAACAGATCGAAAATAATTATAAACCAATCTATCCAATGAAAACGACAAAGTACAGGGTGGAAAAAGCGACCTTGCACTAATCCATAGAGTAACGTACAGTGATGTGATTGTTCGATAGCTTTGATGGCAAGACCTTGTTTTAGTGGTGAATATGCATATAGAAAATGGGTGAATATTTGCATAATTTATTATGCAAATGAGATAATAGATGTGTGTTGTTTACTAGTTGCAGTTAATTTTTGCATCTCTTAATCACACCAGGAATCATTAACAGGTCTTGATATTGTTATAACTGTTATGAAACATATTCATATATTGCGGCAGTGCGTTGTATAATCTCGAAACCTGCCTGGTCTACGGCCTCTTGAATATCAATTTGCAAACATATTTCATTTTAGTATCATTCAGTTCTCCTTTATTGATTGATTCCAGTACTTGATTTACTTCGGACGACATCATTATGTGCAACGTGTTTGCCCGATATCTTAGCTGTATATTAGTACGCCAAGGTACATTTTGATAGCAAGACTTTGTTTTAGGGAATATATCCATAGAAAATTTGTATAATCTATATGCAAATTAGATTATTGGGGTATTTCTAATAACTGTGTTTTTTTTTTCTTGTATCTCCTTTAACACAAAAGAATCATCAACTTACGTCTTGATATTATAACTATAATGATTCATATATCGCGGCAATGTGTTGTAGAATCTCGAAGCCTGTCGTAGTAAAGCCTCTTGCGTACCAATTTGCATACGTTATTACAAATATTGTTATTCATTTTTTTATTCTGAATTGGTTGATTCCAACACTCGATTTTCCTCGGACTCAGATGACACCATGAACACTTTGTTTGACCGATAGCATATCTATATATTTTTCACTACGCCAAGGTACATCTTAATTGCAAAACTTTGTTTTAGGGGAAAATATGTTGAGAAAATGGAAAAATATTTGCATAATTTATTATGTAAATGAGATGCATGTTTTGTTTTAATACATAAGGTTGGTTCTTGTATCTCTTTAGCGCACTAGGAATCGTGAACCGGTCTTGATACAATGACAACTATCTTCAGAATTATGATTCAGATCCATATATTGCAGCAATGCGTTGTAGAATCTAGAATCCTGCCAGTTATCCTCTTGTGTACCAATTTGAATAGATATTTGCATAAGTGTAATTCAATTCTTGAATTGATTGAAATCTTTTGAATTGATTTATTTTGATTCGACTCCGGCGACACAAAGTACTTTTTGTTTGCCCGGTAACTTGTTAAAATGATTAAAAACAGAAGTGAACACGTAGGTACTATACATGTGCATATATATGCGGTAATGCATTACTGTATCAGCGGCAACGCCTAATTTGCATATTTCACTTCTTAATTTGCATATATAAGTGAAAGTTATGAACAAATGATGACCTAGATATTGTCTTTGCACCTTAATTTCTGAAATTACTACTATTTCTGCATGTCTAGGGAGATGTTATGAAAATTAGATCATCGAGACACCTTAAAAAGCAATGAATTGGCGGTCATTTTGTTTATGCAAATTAGATGCTCTTAGACTCAAAATTCCGCTTGGGAACCGGAATTTTTGGATTCAGCGTACTTGAATTATACAAAATAGACCGGTTCCCAACTTTTACTAAAAAATGCCTCTAACAGTCATATTTTCCCAAAATCCCACTAGACTAAAATATAAAATGACATGTGTGATCACAATAGACATTGTCATTTTGTCCGCGTCATCATCACGTTTTGTTCTTACCTTCTTTTTTATATAAATGTTGGCTATCGAGCCGAAAATTTTGTATTTCAGCTTACAGAACAGGGAATTCTTGTGTGAACACAATAAACATGGTCATTTTGTCCGCGTCATCATGTTTTGTTTTTATCGTGTTTGATTTGGTTTTCTGCCCCCCCCCCCCTTCCGGGCGAGTTTTCTTCTTCTTCTTCTTCTTTTCTTTTTTCTTTTTTTCTCTTCTTTTTTCGTTTTTTTGCGCCCCCTAGGAGTGGCGCCCGGGGCACGTGCCCCCCTTGCCCCCCCCCCCCCCTAGATACGCCACTGATTGCAATCATAGATGCAAAACTCCGCTATAAAGGATCCATTTCGATAAACTTTGTACACTTTTGACATTGACGTATATTTCCCTAATTTATTAAACAGTGTGGAGCAGATCTTTCACTTAACAAAAGCACCCTCATATGAAGAGGCGTCGATGGGGGGGGGGGGGGATGGTTCCCCCATAAAAGTGGGACAAACAAAAGCGAAAAATATAGCTACAAACCGTACAAACGGCAGTTTTTGGAGTGTAAAATGTCAAAATTTTAAAGCTAGCTCGCTCCGCTCGCTCGCCTTTAACCGCTATGCCATTCTCCTGATGTTGCTGCCATCAGTGACTGACAGCAGTTGCGCCCGATGCGCCCCCCTTAATTTTCAAAGCGAAAAATATAGCTACAAACGGCAGTTTTGGGACTGTAAAATGTCACAATTTTGAAGCTCGTTCGCTTCGCTCGCTCGCATTACTAATCATTATTCCATTCTCCTTGTGTTGCTGCCAGTGATTGCCAGCAGTTTTCGCCCGGTGCGCCCCTCTTAATTTTCCAAAGCGAAAAATATAACTACAAACGGCAATTTGGGGACTGTAAAATGTCAAAATTTTGAAGCTCGCTCGCATTTAATCATTATGCCATCCTCCTGATGTTGCTGCCAGTAATTGCCAGCAGTTTTCGCCCGGTGCGCCCCCTTAATTTCCAAAGCGAAAAAATACAGCCACAAAGGACAGTTTTTTAGACTGTAAAATGATTTTGAAGCTCACTCGCTTCGCTCCCTCGCATTTAATCATTATGCCATTCTCCTGATGTTGCTGCCAGTAATTGCCAGCAGTTTTCGCCCGGTGCGCCCCCTGAATTTCCAAAGCGAAAAAATACAGCCACAAAGGACAGTTTTTTAGACTGTAAAATATCAAAATTTTCAAGCTCACTCGCTTCGCTCGCTCGCATTTAATCGTTATGCCATCCTGATGTTGCTGCCAGTAATTGCCGGCAGTTGCGCCCGTTGTGCCCCCCCCCCCTTGATTTCCAAAGCGAAAAATATACTGTAGCTACAAACGGCAGTTTTTAGACTGTAAAATGTCAAAATTTTCAAGCTCGCTCGCTCCGCTCGCTCGCATTTAATCGCTATGCCATTCTCCTGATGTTGCTGCCAGTGATTGACAGCAGTTGCGCCCAGTGTGCCCCCCTTAATTTCCAAAGCGAAGTAGCTACAAACGGCAGTTTTTGGACTGTAAAATGTCTACATTTTTAATGCAAAAATATTTCACCGTGGGAGAGGGAAACCCCCCTACCATACCCTCCCCCCCCCCTCGCTTGCTTCGCTCCCTCGCATAACCGCTCCTCCCGAATATCAAATCCTGTCTACGTCGGTGATAGGCCCCATTATTTAGTAGGCCTTCACAGTGATGTCGCACAGGCGGAGCAAGAGCTGAAATACCACGATTTAGTCATTCAATAATATATTGTGAATATTTCATTTTCTTATTGTTTTTTAAAGAAAAGAAAAGAAAAATTTCACCAAAAGTGTGCACCAGATCGCTGAATTTCAGGTCTGAAAATGCAAAATCTTCCTCGTGTGGGAGAGGGATACCCCCCCCCCCCCCATACACACCCTCCCCCCGTTCGGTCGTTCCGCTCCCTCTCATAGATATTTCAAAAACAAAAAGAAAAATGTTTTCATACTTAAGGTCTGATTTTCCGCCGAAAGTCATCTGACAAGCAAAAAAAAAAGCAACAAGAACAAAAAGTCTTCATATTTTTGCTGCCACTTTCCTCCCACTTTATATTTCATGCAAAAGAGTGGGACATCCGATCCCTGTAAAGTGTGCGTGTGGGGGGGGGGGCACCAAGCTTCTCCCCCCCCCCCCCCCCCCCCCCCCAAGGCTGCGCCGGTCCTGTTATGGGCTTGTAATCGTGGCGATGGTGACCATCCCCCCACTCCTCAGTACTGATTTACGCCGTTGGCCCCCCCCCCCCCCCCGCCCCCCCCCCCTCTCCTACGGTAGGGACTTTTTGTAAAAACAGAGTGTAAAAGTCGCGTTTACAGAGCATTTGAAATAAAATTTCTAGGTAACTAAACATACGTAGTAAAAAAATCACTGCGAAGGACTATAATCAATACTTATGAAAACTATCCATTTTACTATAATTTCATGTACGGGCAGGGGGAGCGAGCCACTTTCACTTTGCCATTCGTCTGAGATGTATCAATTAAAAGCTTAAACGTGATTGCATTGATTGAGCAATACAATTTTTTCTTATATGAGCATAGAAGCATAGAAGAAAAGGAAAAGTGTAGGGTTTACTAAAGGAATGTTTCAAGGGGCGCGACTCGGGGCTACCATCTATACACTAAATTTACTCCTAATTTCTCCTAATATTGTCAAACTAATCAATGATGAACCTTTCATTTTAACAAATTTACACCAAATTTTTTGCACATGACTTTCTCTGCATTATCCATTCCAGCGGCGTCGATCCGTATTCCTGATTAGGGGGGGGGGGGGGGGGGCAAACTTACAGGTGGGATATAGCATATGTGCGAGGAAGCGGAGCGACCGAGCGGGGGAGGGCGTGGGAAGGGGCATCCCCCTCCCACGACAGGGAGATTTTGTTTGCTTGTTTGTTCATTTCCATCTGAGAAGATGGCTGGATAGCCCATATTATTCAGCTTGCATTTTCAGACCTGACATTCAACGTTCTAGTGCACACTTCTGATGAAGTTTTTTTTTCCTATTAAAAAAAAGGAGAAAAAAGATAACTGCTAAAGTAACTCGCGGCAGTTCAGCCCTTGTTTCCACGTGTGCAACATCACCGTTATAGGCATAGTAATACATGGAAGATGACAGGGGGAGGGTGTTGGAGGGGGTAGCCCCTTCCCACACGGCGGAGCTTTGCATTTTTAGAATTGAAATAGAACATTCTGATGCACACTGCTTTGAAATATTCCGAAAAATTGTCAGTCCCCAAATGTGTCGAGTCTTGTTAATCTGTGGGTATCAAAAAACCGAGCGGGGGAACATAAATCAAAGAGGATGAGGGAACTTTTGAATATATTTGAATTCAAGTGACAGATTCAAACATGCTTTTTGATGAAATATTCTGAAATTTGTCAATCCCCCAAGTTTGCTAAGTCGTTAGTGTATGGTTGGAGACCTAACGGGGGAGGGTGTGACGGAGATTTTGCATTTTCAGAATTAAAATTCAACAATCCCTTGCACAATGAGTGAAATATCTGGACATTTTTCTGTTAAAAAAGGAAGGAAATTTTCCTTATTTCGAGAATTACAGGGGGACAAAATGACGTTTGCCCCCTTGTCCTCCGGGATTGATGCCTCTGCATATACGAAGAAGCTGTTGCATTTTTAGAATTCAAATGAAAATAGCTCATAAAGACAATCACCCAAGACTTTTAGTGTACTATGAAGGGAAACAAAGCGGGGAAAGGGTTAACGGTTATTGAAAGGAGATAATAATTATCCCCTCCGACACGACGGAGCTTTTGCTTTTGCGTTACGTTTTGTTTTTTGTTTTATTTTTATTTTTTTGAAGTGAAGTGAAGTGACAGATCTGGTGCACTTTTGCGATAAACATTTGAAATGAAAACAATGAAAACAATGAAATGAAATGAAATGAAAGGAAATGAAAGGAAAGGAAAGGAAATCTATCACTCTAAAGGTATAAGTCCATGGAAAATAGACCAAACGGGAGAGGGTTTGGGAAGGGGATCCCCTCCCACACGAGAGAGACTTTACAATTTTAGAATTAAAATTCAGCAACCTGGAGCACACTTTGGGTAAAATATTTAGACAGATTTCTATCAAAAAAAGCAAGAAAATCTTCTCATCTCGGGGATTATAATTATCTGGGGGAGGGGGCAAATGATATGCACAGCTTACCCTTGCAATATTTTATAGCGGGAACCTTTTTTCTGTCAAAAAAGCACGAAAATCTTCTTATCTCGGGAATTATTAATTATGGGGGGGGGGGGGAGCAAAATTATAACAATGCTAACCCCTCCAAAATTTTTATGAGGCTAAGGCTCGCACTTCTCAGGGCTCGCATTCTCAATTTGGATTGGTCAGAAGCAGGGGCGGCGTAGCTCGGGCCCCCACACTTTTTGTGCACCATACAAAGGAATACATAAGGTGATCACTTTGGGCCCCCACACTTTTTTTCAACCCGGAAGTACGTAAGTGGCACTAAAATGGGAGGGGAGAGAATGAGCTGAGGACCTTTTTTTTTGCTTGTTAGCTCATGAAACCCGGAAGTGGGCCCCCACACTTTTGAAAACACTGCGCCGGCCCTGAGAAGTAAAGTGCTTAGATAGACCCTACATCCTTGTAGCACACGTACGCGTACGTACACGCAAACGTATAGTATGAACCAGTGCCGTATATTAAAGGGGCATAGTCGCGGTAGTGTAGATGGCGCTGTTGATGATACTGCCGAAGATTACCGAAGTAGAGCTGTCATCAAGAGTAAAGTGCGTAGGTGTTGCTAAGTAACGTTGCCTTTGTTGTCTTCTCTGCGCATCGCGCAGTCTCTAGTAATGCCAGGGTGCGTGCATATGTGCATGTTATTATGACATCACAAAAGAAGTTTGCTAAAGCTGTCATCCCCCTCAGCCGAATCATGAGCCGAACTGTGATCGGACCACTGACTACAGTGAATCGGACTTCTTCGGACTCGGGAAAGTGGGCCAAAGCGTAAGCGCCAAAAGAAGTCGATAGCGTAGGTCTCTAGAGGAAACTTGCGCCGTGCGCCCGCGTACTCATTTGACTAAAACACGGGGACCATCGCAGTAAGATATCACAATATCTTTCGTGTATGAACGGCAAGACCCTCACTGCGCCGTGACTGATACTGGGGATGTCCCAAAGGCAAACAATAGCCGGGTTCACACGTACAAATTAGCGGGATGACGATCGCGATGCACATTCCGAGTTTTTTTTGCGAGCGTCCACACGTACCAAATTAGCGGGATAGCGATCGCGATCGGTATCCCGCTAATTTGGCGAGCGTCCACACGTACCGAATTATCCCGCTAATTGCCGATAGAGATAACAGCAGAGCCTGCAAACTGGGTCACGCAGCGCCCTTCTCTATCACTGCTTACGCGCACTTACCTTTGTCCATTGTCTTTTACGCGTCGGTGGTGTGGTTCGCGCGCTGTTGTTGTGCTCCAAAGAGGTGAAGGACCTCTTCGCAGAGGCCTCGCTGTTGTGATGTGCGTATTGCATGATGGGATGTAAAAACTCGAGATTCTAATCCCGACCGTTCACACGTACCAGCGCGGGGCCAATTATCCCGCTAATTGACGAACCAGCGCAAGATTTCTTGGGATTAGCATCGCGATGCTTATCCCGCTAATTTTCGGGTTTTTTCTGTCCACACGTGCAAAAATCTCGGGATGACGATCACGATGCAAATCTCGAGATTTGTATCCCGCTAATTGGTGTACGTGTGAACCCGGCTAATATTAGTGCGTAGCTGCGCATAATGAACAATGGGCACCGCGTATGAGCTCTGCTCGCGCCCGCGTGATTGACTTTGGTAACGACATGGCGCCTGTAGATCACGGGACCAGCTTTTGACCAATCACAGGCTTCAAAACACATTAGCCAAAAACCGAGTTGGCCAGACTCTCTTAATATACGGCACTGGTATGAACACGTGCTCCGCGCCGTACGGATATAGTACGGTCGATAAATAGTAAACACTGTAATAGCTAATATTTGCATAAAGTCAGTGCTGCCAGAGCCCGGGATGCGATATTTTTTTCCCACGAATATTTTGTCCCTGGTGTAAAATGAAAATAAAAAGAATGATAAAAAATTAATAGAAAAGAATAATTGTTTAGCGTCCGGCGTTGAGGTCGCTCGCAGACTAAAGTGTTGTTGTTTTTTTTTTCCCTTTTTTTTTTTAGGGTCTGAAGGCGACCCCCCCCCCCCCCCCCCCCCCGTGTGACGCCCATGCACAGCTAGACTTTATTACCTCCGCCAAGGGCGGAGGTAATAAATGCTAGAAGAATGCTACAAGAACTTAATTGGACCACTCTGGAACAGCGCAGAGAAAATGACGGGCTAATTATGATGTACAAAATACACAATAATCTCACTCCTCTTTCAGCACAGGACTATATCATCAAACAGGCTACTCAGTTAACGAGAGCCTCGCAACCACACTCCTATCAGGTACCATATTCGAGAACTGAATCGCATCGCCATTCGTTCTTCCCAAGAACTGTAAGGAACTGGAATTCCCTGTCGTCAGAAATTGTTTCAGCGCCATCTGTGGGATCATTTCGAAACCGTCTAACGGTTGATCACAGTGGCTAGTATTTTCGTCAAATTTTCTATGTGCTTGTAAATATCTGTAAATAAATTGTATTATAATGTAAATAGCACCAGTCTGCAAGAATCTTCAGTCTATTGAAGGAGGCAGACTTAATCAGAAGAAGAAGAAGAAGGGAGAAGGTTATGTTTTCGTTACCGTTGATTGGTTGGTTTGTTCATTAGTTAGTTAGTTAGTTAGTTATTGTCCGTGTGCAAAATAACACAAACAGTGGTGAACGGATTTGAATGAAACTTGCAGGAAAGGTTGAGAATGACACAAGTAACAAAAGATTAACTTTTGGTAGTTATCCGAGAATTTTGGGGGAATTTATGAAGGATTTTTGATATTATGGCAGGTAGGGTCAATGAACTTGGGAGTTCAGGCTGCGCGTATTTGAGGTTTGCATGCACGCACTGAAGTTCGTGCTCTAGTATATTAAGCAAATAATCAACGTTGGTGAAGGTGATGGGACAAACTATTACTTCCGAGGCGATCTGGATGTAGCTATCTTTCCGAAGCGCAGCTGAGGAAAGATAGCGTACACATTCAGATCGCCGAGGAAGTAATAGTTTGTCTCATTGCCTGAAACTAAAAGTTGATTATTTGCTTTATATTCCACATCTAGGGTCCTAGAAATTCCCATTTTATTCCGCATCTGAAACCGTTTTAGCCGTCTTTAGGTATCCTTAGGGCTTAGGCTACGTGTGCGCGGTGATGACAAAACAATGAATTTACTGCGCGCACCGCGCGGCACCGAAGTGAAAGTGCGTTGCACTGTGTACTATCAAGTGACCTAGGTCACATGATAGTCCACAGTGCAATGCACTTTTATTTCACGCGTACTCATCTTGCGTTGATAGGACTGTGTGGCCTGTGTGGAGATCAGCGAAACAAAAGGGACTATCAACATAGTAGTGTAACGAACTTTTCTTCTCAGGTGATGTGATGGGCAAAACTACGCTTCATCACGTGATCAGCTCTGGACCAATCCTATTGCAACATTCTTACTATGTGGAATATAATTTCTGCCAATTGGTTTTTTGCTAGGGCGAGGCGCGCCGTGCAGCTGATGGTTTATGACGTAACAAAGGCTTCTATATTGGGAAATCGGGCGACTTTCAGCACTGTACGGAGCCCGCCAGGTGACACGAGGAAAAAAAACCCTCAATGGATTATTGCGTTCCCTCGCAATAATTATTGCGTTCTCTCGCAATAATTATTGCGTTCCCTCGCAATATTATCGCGTTCCCACGCAATATTATTGCGTTCCCTCGCAATAATATTGCGTTCCCTCGCAATATTATTGCGTTCCCTCGCAATAATATTGCGTTCCCTCGCAATAATTATTGCGTACCCTGGTTGTACTTATTGCGTTCCCTGGCAATATTATTGCATTCCCACGCAATATAATTATTGCGTTCCCTCGCAATAATTATTGCGTATTAACCCTCACAATAATCATTGCGTTCCCTCGCAATAATATTGCGTTCCCACGCAATATTATTGCGAGGGAAAGCAATATTATTTAATCCATTGAGTTTTTTTTTCCTCATGTATGGCTCCGTAATACGGATATATATCAGTGATTTCCACACATACGCTCTATGTGGAAGAACAAGATCAGTGGTGGAAATGAGCTGCATGCTTGGCAGAGGTCTGCGCTCTCAGAGTGCTTTTCTAGTTCATTCTGAAATGTGGTGTATGCAAGCACGTGGAAACATGTGCTTACTTTTTTCATGTGCATGCATTTCACCCTTTGTTATAGGAATTCAGACTAGCAGTGCCCAGGCAATTATCCATCATGAATAATTAATGAAGCATTCATGTGCCTTGCAGCAGAGCTCTTAACAGGTGGTATCCAGGTCCATTGTTCAGAGTCATTGTAAGTAGGCCTACACACTCACATACACATCATTAGTTCCTGTGTAAAGTTCAAGTTTTGTACAGAGGGTTAAAATTTGACCAAAATCTGGAACCTAACTTTGAAATTAATCATGGATTTCATGAAACTGATCTAGGTTTTCATATTCAATTCACCTCCAACTAAACTGTACACTATTCAGCTATTGCTCATATCAATGACAGTTTTATCTGATGTAAACTTTTCGAGGTATTAAGCATCATAAGTGGGAAATGTCTTTTGTAACACCTAGTAGTAGGGAGCCTATGCCGCACTCATGACTAATACGCATGCATTCGTGCACCTTGTAATTTCGCGTTTGGGAGAGAGTTTCCTTTTGTTTTGTGTCATGTATGTTTGATTGTTTGTTTGATGATTTGTTTGTTTGTTTGTTTGTTTTGTTTTTGTTTTTGTTGTTCTCTTTTTTATATATATGCACGTGTCGATGTCGATTGTCAACCTACAGGTAGGCCTATAAATGTGCTCTTTTCATCATTTGTCCTTTTCGATTTTGGCCAGCGGCACTATATAGGCACATACAGCTTCATAATCATTATATGCCCGTGTCATACTTGTAAGTCGATCCGTTTAGCATCTTTCTTATGCTTTATATTGTATACTAGTTTAGATGAATAACATTTGCTATATTGATGAACTGTCAATTAAAAAAAAAAAAAGAACACCCCAAAACAATGGAGACCAATGAAAAAGAGAAACAATGAAGAGAAACAAATATGGGTGCGGACGGGCCATGGCATTTATAAACTGGTCTTGGGCAACACACACACCTTCACACACACACACACACACACGCACACAAAATAACAAGAGAAATGACCATGTAGAGTAGGCTTTTATAAAGTTCGTCAGTCATTGCCGAAATATGCACAAACACTTAGTTCGTCACCATTAGCTATATATATATATATATATATATATATATATATATATATATATATATATATATATATATTCAAATCCCTCAGCACCACATGTCAAATCATGTCCGTAGGACGGCCCTGATTGCCACGTTTATAAATATCGTGATTGTTAGAATGGTGTAAATCTCGTTCTATGGAAATATGAGTTATTGTCTAATCGGGCAAGTGCATCCATCCCAGTTGCTCTCGTCCGAGGGCCATGTGGTGGGAAAAATATGTTTGTAAGACGTTTTCTGAGATTTATTCTTTTTCTGCTAAATTCTAAATTTCAACAGAAATTTAAAATAAAGTATCAAGACATTATTATTTTTACGTATTTGAAGATATATCTTAATCCATTTTGTAGTATTCAATTTTAAAAATAACGAAATAACCATGACAATGACTTGATCAAAATGGCGGGCGACAATAGTGCTGATTGTTATTGTGGAGATATTCTAAAGCTGCTAGAATCAAGTAAGTTTATCAGTCATTGATTATCAGCTTATTTTAAGGTACAAAATATAACGTGAACAGTAATGTATGATTTGCGTAAATTTTTCGTGGATTAATGCAAACATACGATGTCAGTAAGTCTGAGATACATGGCTGTCCATGTAGTCACGATCATAGTCCCACATGTGGAAATTAGTTGGACGTAATCTTCAGAATACAGAAGTGCTGGCATTCCCTCCCTGCTGAGCATATAGGCTAGACCTATTCTTCTTTGGAGACTTCGGACTCGTTCTTTTTAGTGGTAATGAGAAAGAGGGATCTTGTGGTATAATCTAACGTGCTACCACTTGTGCTAATTGTGATTCAGGTCTAGCCTGACTAGCCCCGGAGACGGCGCCGCAAGGCGCGGTCCTGGCGGCTACCTCGCAGCTGAGCGGGAGCAAAAATCACGAATAACTCCATTGGCATTGCCACATTCACGGCGACTTCACAAATAAAGCACTGCTAAATTTCCATCATAAACACAGTGACAATAAAAAATGAAATATACATTACCTTGTCGACTTGGTTTTTCTCACCCATTTATCTAGAAACTGCAAAATTTTCTACATTTTTTAGGAGTAATAAGCGGCCTGCCCTAGTGCAACAGTAGTGGAGAGACTTGCTGCTATATCCATTAGTAGGCATTACGCTAACTGCGACCAGCCCCAACACGCAGTGTTGGGGCTGCGCATTGTAGCAGACATGATCATGACAGGCGAAGTATAGCGCCTAAAAATCAATATGAAATCGCAAAAATTCTGCAATATGAAGACTTACAGGTGAAGATGTAATGTTGAAGACTGACTGCGTTCAACTTTTGGTTCTGGCAATAGTCCTTTTCTGCTCGGTTTGATGAGTTAAATGCGACTCGGTCGAGAGGAACTCGGGAGAACTACATCTTATACAGTCAATGGATTTGAGATTTGTGCGCATGCGCTGGCCGTCAAGTCGTGTAGCTTTGTGGCAAGGCCTTATCATACTGTTGGCAAACCCTCTCGCTGTATATTGCGTTGCTTTCTGGGTGGGTGCGCGCGCGCAGGCCTTGTCAGAAGGCTAAACGCATTGCGACTCCGCCAGCACATGAATATTTACGTGCGCAGTGTACTGCATACTGATTTCGAAAATGGTGAATGGGATGGGGAGCTAGGACTACGGACCCGTATATGGCCGTGAAAAAAACGTTTTTTCAAGATCATTGGACCAGTGTGAACAAGAACAAGGTGAACGAAGGGTATTAATTAGATAAGAATCTTATGTATACTATAAAAGTACGTTTTTTCCTCGTGATATTCGAAACTTACGGAGGTGCGAAAATCTGTGACAGACTGTGTATGTTTTTCAAGCTTACCGATATAGCACTCTATTGACTCAGGACGCTCCCACAGTGTGTAACTGTATACGGAGCGTCCCGGGGTTAGCATTACACATGCTGTCAATGCACTGCACTGCATGCATGCTGTGCGCGCGCCTGGGAGCTGTGCGAGTGATTGTGAGTTTCAGTGAGCATCGGTGAGCTGAAGATATTCGAGTTATAAGACAACATTTTCTGCATCATAAGCAATGAAATGCATCAAACAGTCGCCGAAATTAATCATTTAGGTTTAATCGACCCATGTAAGTATTCCTAGTAGTTTTTGTTGAAAAATTTAGGAAATATAGCGCCGAAACGGCACCGTTTTGTACAATTCCTCGATCTGAATGCGAAAACGTCACAGCCCCAACGCTGCACGTTTGGGCTCCGCAGTTATAGCCTGACATGGTCTGACATGCGTTGTGTTTCAACGTTGTGTACCGGGTAAACGACCGTCACTATTGACGGCAAAATCACATAAAATACCTTTTATTTTGTATGATTTTAAGAGTAATATAATTTTTAACACTCACCTACAGTGTATTTTCCTAATGGTTCAGTTGAATTCGACGTTTTGTTGGTATCCAGACCTTATTGTTGAATTTTTCGGAGTAGATTGTGCGGTGGCATCTTTTCCTTCGAGAGCTTCACAAAATCAACAAACTACCACGCATGCGCAACCGGAAGTGGTTGCGTTTTACATACGCCCGTGCGCCCGTGCATTTTATGTGTTACGTAAAGCTTATCTATAGGCCTACCTTGTTCATCACGCGCGCCGGCAATGATTTGACCTTTTTTAGTCGGGGTCATCCGACTATCTCATCACTTCCGCCCCGACTACCTACGTTGTAGTAGAGAGTGAATGCCATTCAAATAACTCGCAGATGAGGAGTGAAGCAATAAGGACGTTTACAGACCTGATTTTAGCCACAGATTTCGGTGAGTTTTTGACCTAATTAAACAAAAAATCGCATACTGATTATTGAATGATTATCATAGATTACGACAATTCCTTACATTTTAGTTTTCTACGATTAATAAAGATATTCATGAAGGAAACGCACACCCACCGCTGAAAAATATCAACGTCTGCGAAGGAATAGACGTGCAGCCGCTGTCGCCTCGCGACAGCGGCTGCGTGTAGTTAATTCAGGTCCTACTTGATGAATGGTTGTTGGCTGATTCTCTGCCTTTTAACCCGTTCCTTCCGCAGTTCTCTGAGTGCCTTTAATTGCCCCCAAACGAGATTCTTTTCGCTCGTCGACAGAGAGGCACACAGGTTGGTAATCCAGCTGTGTGAAGGCAGTCAAGCGGTTGATTGTGTCCCACTTTCTACGGTCAAGTACATGTGCCCGTGAACAATGGAAATATCGATCGGGTGCGAGGTATGAATAGAGCGTGCGCTGATGAGCTCTCAGAATCTTTTGTTCTTCACAAAACCAGGTACCTGAATGAGGTGACTGGGGTCAGCGAACCCGCATTTCTAACTGATCTCAGCCTTGATCATTATGTACATGTTCGTACGAGTTTACAGCAGAACAAGCAAAAAACTAAATCAGGAAAAGGTACATAATACTGTAAAACCCCCTTTTTTTAAACAGCAGGAGAACAAATCCTGATAGAATAAACTCTGATCTTTTTATCAAACCCACTTTTCTGAGCATTTTAACACAAAGAAACATGAATTTAGGCCACTGAAGCAGGCACCCTTGTCCTTGTCTTCGTATATCAGTTGCTCCCACGGGAACCTGGTAAACCAGGTTCCCGTAAGGAACGGGTTAACAACAATGCAATGAATGGTTAACATTAATCGAGTGGAGTGAGTAGACTTGGTCTAACATTACATGGGTGGTTGTCAGCCCGACCAGACGCCGTACACGAAGCACGACTGCTAGCGACTTCTGTTGTCTAAAGTGGTGTGATAGAATCTATATATGCAAAATGAAATAATCTAGTAGGTCCTATAAGTACTGTGTACTGTAACACATATAGATCGCAGCATGAAATTTTCGTGAATTGGAGCTGACGGCCTTTTTTGTGGCATAAAATTTTTCTCGAACTACAACTGGCATTCAATGCACAGTGTTGACCGAAAGATCGGTCTGTATCTTGTCGTCGGGGATATGTTCCGCGGAGACTGCGTCTGGCTTCATGGATCCCCTCCTATATCCCCTCCTATATACTGTCTCAGAATTCGGACACGCGCTGTGCGCGTTCAATGTCAATACATGCATACAACTGAAGGCCACTGAAAAATGAGCACGCGCCATTGTACCTTGTTGGTGCAAGGTTGCATCGGGGACGTTGCGGCACCCGTTCTTGTCCGAATTCTGGTGCCTTGGCTCTTGCATTCAGCCCCTGTACATTTAATCACTGCATTGGCACACAGGGAGATTTTGTTTTTCTTTTGTGTTTTTGAGGATACCATCACACTCTGAGCTTGCGAATAAGCGAAAAATCTCGCAACAAAACGGCGTAACTTTTCAATTTTTAGCACTTTTTCAGCGACCCTGATTCTTGGTACGGGACCTATTTCGCGAGAGTTGTGGAAACGTTGTGGTGATTCTGCGTTTTTGATGGCAAAATTTGGGATTTTAGATGGATTTTTGGAGGTGACTCAGGCACTTTCCTGTGGTAAACAAGTGTGCCAGTATGTGAAACGATGTGATATACTGTACGTGTGTTGTGACAGTAGACTTTGCTGGCTTGTGATAAGTGATAAGTGTCCGTATTCTGGAGGCCCGCCAAAAACTGGGGGTTTTACTCTAGATTTTAGAAAGGCAGTGACCAGTGTAGCCTACACAGCCACACCCGTGTACATGTGTGTCTCCATCCAGCCACACGCATGCCAAGTGGCCAAGTGAACAATGACAGACTGTGTTCTGTCTCAGAGGAATGCCATTATCCAGTTAAAGTGTATCACCTGAGATGCCATAATATTGGAGCTTGATGCGAAGTCATTGGTGGGACACTCTATTGTGCATCATGGGTGATCTTTCACAATATATTAACAGCTGCAGCACTACGTTTATATTTCTGTTTGTGTGGTAACTATTACAAATTCACAATTTTGAGTTCTCTGATGAAACCGAGTCAGTATGTTTTGTGGACGTGATTGTATGTGTATGCACTTTGCACGGACCATTGTAAATTGTAATGAGAATCAATGTGTATACATTGTATAGACCAATTTGAGCGACTGCTCATGGAAGTGTGCCCTCTTAAGGTGACGCCATAACTGGGGGGCATCCAGGCCTGGCCGGCAAGCGCCGTACGTGCGTGGCGAGGGTGCCAGCGGCAGCCAGTGCTTTTACCACCCGGCGCCAGGTGGCCAGCTGTCTCTGGCAGCGATCGACGCGTCTGGCTTTGTGACAACTGCATTTTTTTCGCCCACTAAATTGTAAAATTTGCGGTCCAACAGTGATTAGCGAAATTCGTGAAAATTAAACAACTTATACCGGGTATGAGCGAATGGCCATGGGTAGATGACATACTGCACTGTAGCCAAAACTTGAATTTCAAGGTGAATATCGGTATGATCCTTGAGTGTTTGTACATGTAGACTTTATTTCTATGGCGATGACTTGGATACTCCCTTTTAAGCCCCATATATTCAAATTTGTGTAAGAGAATGAAAACCGCTGGGGTGAACTATGGCTAGGCGCAGGCAGACATCTTGCGAGTAAGCCTAGACTGTTGAGAAGTTAACTGATATGATTAAATACAAATAGTGAATCAGAATCTTCAGCTAGATATGGCGCCATAAATTGCAACTTATCGGTTAACTTAAGCTTTTTAGGCTTTACTCGGGCCAGCTTGGTAGAATCTGTCTAACGTTAGATCTTGTCTAGAATTCTAGGCAAGAGTCCAGACTAGACCTATTGACTTCTGGAACCCTACATCCAAGATACCCTATATAATTTTCGGTTGTCGCTAACTTCAGGCAAGCCTAACTGTATAAGTAAACCAAACGGAATACAGATCTAGGCATTCCTATACCGTATAAACTAAATTCAGGTCGCCTGATGTTAACAACCAAAACTTCTACTGTTTTAGGTTTAAGTAACATTGCATAACATCGCGCTAACGCCTAATATTATAATCTACAAAAGTGATTTTAAGATTAAACTTTTTTAATATGATTGTGAAGTGGATGTTTGCCTCCATCCATGGTTTGATATTTATAAGTATCAATATCAAAATTCAAATTCACAGTTTCCTTCAGGCCAAAATTGAATAGGCATGCTATGGTCAATGCAATGCTGAACATTTTAGAAGTGAAAACAATATAAGAATTAAATGCATCTTGAAACATTTATTTGCCTGTAGTGCAGGCTGTAAACTGTTTGTCATAATAATATGATATAGCCAGGAAGTGTATTTAAACTTTGGAAAGTAGTGCACCAAGCATAAAAAACCCCAGTGAATTATCAAAATCTTTGAACTTGTCTTCTAAAATGAACAACATATTTCACAAATATGCAGTGATAACCTAATTAGATAGAAGATCTAGTAGGCGTAGGCCTAACTTTCAAAATCTGTGCATTTTATACCGTTGTATTTCACTTGTCTCTAATTGTTTATTCATCATGCGTCAGTGGTGAATGAATTTCACACACTGCTATGCAGCTTCCATTTCCGTTTTTTTCTGTTATTTGTGCACCCAACAACTGCTCAATATATTTTCCTGATCCTTCCTTTGAAGTTTTCATTGTAGATCAATATGTATGAATCACTAAATTTGCCCAAAAGAAAGGCATTAAAAGCCGCTGAAAGACTTTTGCACAGTGAGTAAACAATCACAATATTAGCGCGGCGGCCGCCGGCGCAGTGGCGGTGGCCGGCTGACTATGCGCGATGGGTGCGCTAGGCTGCTGAGCTGACTGAAACGCCAGTGCAACTCGCTTGGTAGCTAGCTTGCTGGAAGCCCCCCGGCTTTGGCGACCAATATAGCTCCGCTAGCGGCGGTAGGTGTACAGGTCATCGAAATCGAATCGGTCTATAGCATTACTGTGGCATTCATGTATGTACACACACACACACACAAAACACACAGCATGCACACCCGATCCAGCTTCGTGCCATGAATGTCATGTGACGGTGTTGCGTGTTTGGAGAAATTCAAATATGCCTGAGCCCCTATGCACGAAAATTACCATGGACCCTTGCATATGAAGCCATGCCTAAAACGTTTGCTGCAGTCCAAAAATAATGGTCAGGGGTGATTTCGAGGCATTATACCCAGTCCCAGACATGGAGCTAGCAAAAAACTAATCGCACCATCAGATTCAGCATATCTATCCCTACTTGCATTCCACACGCTGGTTCAAGTACCTAAGCAGATGCTGAGATATGAGGATATAGATGTGATTCTAACAATGTTTACATCAACTTACTGTCAGAGTCATTTATGAGCGTCTAATAGAATATGGAGAAAAACTTCTTCTTTCATAATATGATACCAAATTTGTTAGGATTAGTTAGTGGCCATAAAGGCGAAGTCAGTCACAAAATTGCATGTCAAAATGAGCACACCCGGTGTTTTTATTGTGCCCCATGGGATTTGCGTGATATCAGATAGGGCACATATTTGTCTTTATGTTGGCAGGGCACGATCCAACACCCTAATATGATACTGGTACTTACATTGTATATACTTTGCACAACATGTAATCACCAATAAGTGTGTGTATATCCCAAATGCAAAGTGCATGCATATTCTCTGAAAGATAACCCAGGACACGTTTGTACTGTGTGCGTACGGCGTATGTGCGGGCCGTTGAAATCAGAATTGATCAACACTGGGGCCTTTATGTTGGCCGTTTTGGATTGGAAGCAAGCTCTACCTCGAGAAAACATGCAGACCGACGTTTGTGACAAGACCAGAAAAAAATTTGAGAAAAGACATTGAGAATTAAGGAGTATCCCTTCAAAGGAAAAAAAAGGTCATCTAGAATGTAAGAAAAAGTAGGTTATTTTCATCATATTGATGCATGATGGTGTGTTATGTGCATCACACTGTGTGTTGATGTGGCAGTATCCAGCTGGCCACTCTGGCTTTGGATACATTCAAATGTGTGGCTGTATACACTGCCTTGAACAAATATTGGCATCGTCCTTTTGTAATTTTGGTAATAAAAAGACAACTCCCGAGGTCTGTTTGCATAGTTACAGTATTTTATCTGACCGGTACAAATCCACATTTTTAGTACAACGAGTACCGGTACTTGTTCTCCAATGAGGTAATGAACGTAGTCAGTGTCAGGAGTGTGTTGTTACCTCCGCCAAGGGAGGAGGTTATGTTTTCGTTACCGTTGGTTTGTTAGTTTGTCCGTGTGCAAAATAACTCAAAAAGTAGTTTACAGATTGGGATGAAACTTGCAGGAAAGGTTGAAATGTGGGGGAATTTATGAAGAATTTTTGATATTTTGGCAGGTAGGGTCAATGAACTTGGTAGTTCAGGCTGCGCGTATTTGAGGTAATTGCATGTGCGCACTGAAGTTCGTGCCCTAGTTTCTGCTAGGGCGAGGCGCGCCATGCAGCTGAGGGTTTATGATGTAACAAAGGCTTCTATATTGGGAAATCGGGCGACTTTCAGCACACTATACACACTTTCAGCATGCCTATGGGTGGAAATCACTGATATCTCTATGGAAGAACAAGATCAGTGATCATGGTGATGGAAATAAGCTGCATGCTTGGCGGAGGTCTGCGCTCTCAGAGTGCTTCTCTAGTTTGTGATTGTGATCGCACGGCAAGTACAGCACACACATACTATGTACTAGTACTTACACAGCATGCACATGTGATCCAGCTTCGCGCCGCGAATGCCACATGATGGCGATGTATGTTAAATTTACATACATTTGCATGCATGAGCCTATTTTCACGGACATTACCATTAACCCTTGCATACAGAGCCATGCCTAAAGCATTTGCTTCATCACAAAAATATTGTTATGGGGAGATTTCAAGCTTTTGGTCACTTGAAGATGTGGTGCTAACAAAAAACTGTGCACCGTCCGATTCTGCATCTAATCCAAAACTACTTTCGTGCTCCTGCTGGTTGATGTAACAAAGTGCTGAGATGCCAATTTCTGGGGATAAATGTGATTCTATCGATGTTTAATCAATTCATTGTTGGAATTCTGTGGGGGGGGGGGGGGGGGGCATAGCCAGAGTTTAGATTTTTAACAACAAAACTGTCATCAGGATATTTAGATAACGTTATCTGTTCTCTTCTCCCTTTCTCATTTTGCTCTCTTGCTTAAAAATTGCTTTTCTAAACTTTTCCCCTTTGCAAAAATTTGTTTCATTCTTGTGCTATCAAGAGGACATAAACACTGAAGAAGTATTTGTGTTATGGCAGTGTACAAGTTAGCGTATAACAGATACTTTGAATCCATTTAACAGTAAGTTGCAAAGTCATATCTAATAGATTTCCTACTCCTCTATGGTATAACTTACAATTCTTCTGACAATTTTCTGGAGTAAACATTTGCTGAGAAATCATTGAATTCCACTTTGCATGATGATACACCATCATATGCAATATTTAGTGTTCACCCTGAACTCCTAAAATTTATACAAGATTGCGAGGCAACTCCACTCCTTGATAATAAGTCTGTCCTTAATCAATTTTGTTGATGGGTTAACGTAAGAACTGTTTGAGATATCCAAATGAAACTTGGCATATATATGTATGATTATTATCAATGGGGTAAAAGGTCAAAGGTCAAGTAAAAATGCTATTTTTAGATTTGATGGTTTCCATTAGATTTCCATTGATGGTTTCAAAAAGAATCTCAAGACATATATTTTCAATTTAAATTGACAATATTGTATACCTGTATGTATAGTATGTATACGTATAATAGGCCTATTGTTTGTTGGTTTATTGTCTTTTTTCTGTGATACTGTTGTAACGTGACACAATATGTACTCTGTTTTATAGCGCCTTGAGTATCTTTTTTTAGGTAGAAATGTGCGCTTTATAAAAGTCTCACTGTTATTATTATTATTTTCACTTTTTCTCCATTTCTTGAAAATGGCTCAATAAATCTTCATGAAACTTTAGTACATAAAGTTTGTATGCATGAACTGCCTGCCATGATCATCTTGGGAATGTTTGGGTCAAGGGTCAAAGGTCAGGATAAGATGCTTACATTTTACTAGTAAATGCTGAAATTTCACCACTTTCTCTTTGCCTTGGAAATTGCTCAGTACGCACACTTAATTCAACAAGTAACCTGGTATACAAATGTACATAACTGCGCAATGACTTTAGAGGGAAAGATTTAGGCCATGTGGTCAAAGGTCAAGTGAAAATGTTCAAATGTCACAATTTTTCCCATACTTTGAAAACTGCTCAAAGTATTGTGAAAATTGGATATCACCAGAAATTTGCAGAAATTGAATCTTTGATATGTTTTCTACATCTACACTAAATTTCACAGCATAAGACTCAGTTTTTCCTATCGAAAATGGAATTTTAAACACCCTATGTTGGATCGCACTTGTCAGTTTCGATCTTATTTCGAACGCCGCGCTAATATGCTCAGTGTTGCTACGGCGCGGCGTCTCGCGTGTGATTGGCTAGTGCTTTGCACACATTTACATACAAATATTTAGTTCGGCTTTTGGAAATACGTACGTCTCGCAGCGTGTCGGAAATGTTTTGTTCACGCGTGCATGCTCCATTGTTGTTGCTACAATAGATACCAGCACGCTCGCTCTGTACTGAATGCTCTTTGTTTGGCTTTCTATTCGAGCTTTTCTACCGTAATGTTCGACAACGGAAGTGAAACAAAAAGTGAACAGCAATACTAGGCATCACTAACTTCCAACGTGAAAATAGATACGATAGGGAACATGGTTTGAATGTATCAAAGTTACAAATTGCCACACAAATCGTGCAACATACAATCGAAAATTCACTTGTCAATTATTGTGCTTGTAGTAAATACGACAGCAGGTTGACTCAAAAGACAGCAGAAGAGAGGAAATGAACGGTCATGAATGACCAATAAGTCAAAATTGCACCAAACTAAGTAAAGTCGTGTTTGTTTGTTTGTTTGTTTGTTTATATACCGTGATTTGAAAAGATGCATACAAAATAATGCGCCACCCGCTCCTGTGACGTGTACACACAGGCGTAGCGTGAGGATGCCATTGGGTAATACGTGCAGCATACACACGTAACCAGCAAGCTTGCAATAATCGTAACCGCCATCTTGAAAGACCTATTGGTAAACAAACCTGAACAAAACGCATTATGTATTCGGCTCAATACGCTGAGTTCTGAGGAAGCTGCCCGGGAAATTTGGCTCTCTCAGAGAGCCAATCAGAAGCTGTTGTGGTTGCTAGAGGCGGAGCTTAATCTCGATTGGCACCATCGTACGGATGGGTGATTCTCACCTCGCATCGCCCCTCAGCATTGTCTTCGAGCAAGAGGTGAATCTTCAAAGCCCGGTTTCTCGCAATTTTGTCAAGCTAACAATTCAAAAAGTGCATCATATTTCACTTTATATGACCGCTTATGGTGCCGGAGAGTACAAGTTTGTTATATCAATGTAAAGCTTAGGAAATGGGCATTGTGATTCAACGAAAAAAATGAATTTTCACAATTTCTGACTTTTGCCTGAAACCGTTGTCGCCGGTCACAAATGATTTGTCACACAGCACTAGAAAAATATATTATGAGAAATTCAATGAAAATCTCTATGAAAAAGGAAGCTAATGTCATATATTGCCATCACACTCTCACCAAATTACATTGTAGGTGAAAATATGTGGCATGGACTTGATATCAGGTAGCATCTTTCGATGGACTTTGGTGGACATTGCGATGGATTGCAAAGAGGGAACTGTAAAACCAGAAACTTTCTCGAATTTCCCAAAAAGACAAGATTCACAGAAGTAAAAAGTGTTTGTCTACATAGTGTATTGAATGCCAGAGTTTCATGCCGTGGAAAAAGGCCTTTGGCTCCAATTCACAAAAGTTTCATGCCGCAGTAGTGTTCCTGGGTTTTCAGTAAGCCCCAACAAGTGAGAGGGATGTAGGAAGAGATGTGATAACAATGTGAATGTTCATTGCTTAGTGATGTGCTGCAGTGTGAATGGCAACAAATAAATGAGCATTTTCCACAGTGCACATGCAGGCTGGAACAAGGTGCATTTGAAGTTCAGTGTGTCTGCAGCAGTCATGGACCATGCATCCATCACTGATGCATTCAGCCTTCCTGGGTTCTCAGTGGAATGAGAAGAGGGTACCCTTGTACTAGTCATTTCACAAATGGGGTGTGTATGGCTGAACATGAATCCCACGAGATGTCCCCTGCTGAGCATGTGATGACATACAGTGTATGGTGTGTGTGTTTGTGTTTGCCTGTGTGTGTGCACTCACGCACTTGTGCATTTTGTTTGCGTGCATGTGTGTACACGAATGTACAATGTACTGTATGTGTGCACATGTTTATTGATGTGTGGCCATATATGCATTATATGTGTGTGTGTTTGTGTGTGTGTGATTACCAATACAATTTGTGTCTCATCATAGAATGGGTGCATTTGTGCATTTGTGCAACACAGCCTTTGCTCAGAGAAAAGAAACTTCTTTATGAGGATACAAGTAGTGTACATGTATGTACAAGATGTCTACAAATCGCAACATACATTGTTACACCTGCGCTTTGTGCAACTGTGTCTGTTAAAATCAGTAAAGAGCATGAACTTGAGTATGCACTTGAATTTTTAAGATTCAATTCCATAACTGATAGCATCATGTTTTAATGTCACAATTGTCACTGAATCTATTGTCACAACAATAGATTCAGAGAAGCTCTGCATTTTTAACACAAATGGATTTTTTTATGTGTGTGAAATGTGATATGAAGCAAAACAGGAATTCTTATGCTTCCGCCACATGAGGATTGTCTCATTGTTGACCAATTCTCCCTGTTGCATATAGGCCCTAAATATAAAAACATTTCTTTGCCAGCCGTTTGATCAAGTGTATTACAAATTGTAAGTGCTTTATGCAACCATGCACAACACGCATGTAGGTCAAGCAGGGTTACACTTTCGGTACAAGTATTCACATGTGCACTTCCGGTAATGCTGAGTTACTGTCAGCAGGTGCGGTTAGAGCGTATACATTGTATGCCATAATGGGATCTAATTTGTCCCTTCTCATCATGATTAAAACATTGTCACTTCACAATAGAAATGCATTTTCAGAGCTAAAAGCTTGATATTTCTTTTCTCAGCATGTAACAGTTGCTGAGAAAATTGACAACACTATGGTAGTTTGGAGATAGAGATACATTGTACATGTAGTGTTCCATGTTCTTTGTGTACGATCTAGAATATACAGCTTGCGCTGTGCACCAGCACAGCTTTGTCAACACAGTGCTTTGGAAATTACTGGTAGATAGCGCTGCATCATTTGACTTTTTACAATAAGTTTGATTACTGTATACGCCATATATTTCGAGAGTCTAAATTTTCATAAATCAGGAATTCCCGACGATTTTGCAAGTGGTTGAATTCGCGATTTTGGAGTCCTGTACTGAACAGAGAAATGTACATGCGCACGTCACATTCACATCAGAATCAGAGTCAATATTTTTGTGTGTCTTTAATTTCGCGAATAGCATCTGACTTGCGAAATTTGCGAAAATAAAAACTTCGCGAAATATTCGGTGCATACACTATTACAGTATGCGATGGAGAAAACTGAATTGTAGCTAACTAAAGGAACTGCAGTGTGCCTTTAAGCCTAGCTCACACCTTTGCGTTTCGAGCTTGCGTTCAGCTGCGTATTGCCCGAACGCAGTCTAACGCAGCCCAACGCAGCACTACGCAATGAAACGAGCTAATACGAGGTTAATACGCAGACTAACGCAGAGGCTTTGCGATCTAGCTCGCTAGTTTGAAATTTTTTCAAACATCCGCAACTGAACGCAAGATCAAAATCCATACGAGCTAAGACGAGGGACAACCAGCTAATGCGAGCAAGGACGAGCAAGGGCGAGCGACAACGAGCTGCTTAACGCAGGCCAACGCAGCTTTACTTCGAACTGCGTTTCACTGCGTATGGTTACGATACCTGCTCGCTTCACCTCGACTTACCTCGCTTTAGTTCGCGTTACCTCGCTTTACCTCGCATCACCTCACTCTACTCCTAGTACTCTGCTCGCATTAGCAAGGACCGTTGCGGATGTAACTCGCTTCATTGCGAATCTAGCTCGTCCGTCGCTCGCTCCCCCTCGTTCATCCTCGCCTTACCTCGTTCCTCCTCGATCCTGTTCGATGCTGCTCGCTTTAGGCTTAGCTCGCTATGACTGCGTATACATCTGTTCATACAAAATCTAGTCAGATTTAATCAAAATTCACTTAGTTGACTAAGAAACACAATATTATGCAAAGGTGTGAGCTGGGCTTTATTGACAGACACTGTGTACCGGTATACAATGTACACATGTTGTACATTGTAAAGAGCATTTTTCAACACCAATATTGGTCCTTCACATTCCATATTTGCTATGATTTATACAGTATATACTACAGTAGGACCTCGATTATCCGGCCACGTCGGGACTGGTGGACGTCCGCATTATTGATTTGGCTGGATAAGAGAGATATGCTTTATAAATACAACACTTTCTAACATATCATGCTAGGGGTATACACATGTGGCACATGTTATTACCAATTGACTAACAGCATGATTATCAGTATGGCATTGCCTTTTTCATACATCATAAATTGATATGGAAATAAGATAAGAAATTAGTAAAATATCCCTTCATGTATTGTTTGTTTGATTGATATTGACCAATAACGAGATCACTAAGCCACTTGTCGAATACTACTGCATTGTCCTATAACCACTCCAGTGCATTCAGTGCCAGTGACAAGCGTGGCACCAGTCGTTGACATGGTCTGACAAACTGACTTCAAAGTTATAGTCCGCTACAATGATTGGAATATGTCCTGTCGTATATTTGCACAATAATGGTTGAGCGTGTGTTTGTTTTGAGTGAGATTTGCACTGAAAATACATGAAAACATTTTTTTAAAAGTCAGCCAGTCGACATCCGGATAACAGAGAATCCACATAATTGAAAGCCGGATAATCAAGGTCCTATCGTATATGATTATGAACAAAGTGTTTTAATAATTCATAGCTTTGCTTTTTAATCTGCAGTTTTTCCAGTATCGAAAGAACCCAGCATACTCCAATTTTCATGCTGTAGTATCATTTTTTTGCCCCAACCAGGTACTCAAGAAAAGATTGATTTACAGAAAGAACATGTATGGATCCTGTACAACTACACACAGGCCTTCCTTCACAGGTATGTACAGTGTTACAATGTGCATCAAACACTTCATTATCATCTACAATACACTATCCTCTGTTCATTCATGTTGATAGAGGTTGATTCATAAAGTGGAATGATACATGTACTTCACTGTGCAATATCTATTGGTGTGCAGCTCACACATGTACTGAACATGCATCAAAAAGAAAAGTCAAATGTATAGCAAATTGTTGTTCCTTTGATTAAAGGAAATGTTAGAAATGCCTTATACATGGTATCTTATGGCTGTGATGTTGTCGTGTGACATTCAGGCTTGCACAATCTTGGCCTTTTTTCTCTGGCAGATAATTGTCAGTAGCACTTTCACGCACATGTATGTGCATGTACAGGTGTACTTTTCAAATAAGATTCAATAATTATATGGATGTTCTTTGTTATTGTGAATATTGCATTTAAACCACCAACAGCAGCAACAGCAGAGATGCCTAGGTCAGAGAGCAGCTAGGTGTGAGATTTTGCGACTGTGGCACTTGAGGGAGTATTAAAAAGTGATGGGGCCGTGAGAGGGGATGGGGTGCCTCCCCTCCCAATGGAGCAATTGTATACCATTTTTAAACTGTAAATCATGCAATCTGGTGTGTATAGTGTACATTAATGTAATATTTTGACTTATTCTGATTTAAAAGAAAAGAAAAAATTCCCAGTGTGTGGCTTGTTTGGTGGTTGGAAATTCACGTTTTGGGTTCATTTGTTTTTCTGTGAGGCGTGAGAAAAATCTTGTCAGGCGTTTGAGCTTGAAAACGACCCCTGAGGAATGAGTCTCATGCCTTGTACTTGAGACTTGGTATGTCTGCTATAGGGGTGGTAGTATTCTGGACATACTGAACTGCAGTGAACTCTACATAAGTTAAAGGACAAGTCAACCTTCATATGTGGATTGAGTGAATGCATCAATATTAGTAGAACACATCAGTGAAAGTTTTGGGAAAATCGGACAAGCGTTTCAAAAGTTATGAATTTTTAAAGTATCTTTGCAAACACTGGTGGATAAGAGGTATGGAACGCCATTAAGGAAACAATACAAAATTCATTTCACTCCAGCCAATATTCATTTCACTTTTAACAAATACATTTCACTCACAAACATTGATTTTACTTTTTATAAAAATACATTTCACTTTTCACAATAATACATTTCACTTTTAAATTAAATTCATTTCACTTTTCACAAAAATACATTTCACTTTTGCATTAAACTTCATCTCACTTTTCACAAAAATACATTTCACTTTTGAATTAAAATTCATTTCACTTTTCACAAAAATACATTTCACTTATACATAAAGATTCATTTCACTTTTCATAAAAATACATTTCACTTTTAGATACAAATTCATTTCACTCTTCACAAAAATACATTTCACGTTGGCGTACCATATCACTCAGACGAAACCATTTCACTGCGCTAAAACCATTTCACTCTGATAAAACCATTTCACTCTGATGAAACCATTTCACTCTGATACAAAAAAATACGTTCCTCTTTTTTCCCGGCCAAAAGGTGGCGCCAATCTGAGAGGAGTCACAGTGCCATGGCACTTTGTTAGCGCTGAGCTGAGGTGGATAGCCGGCCAGCTGGCCGGCTGGCTATGCATGCAGTACCTAGATTTACTGAGTAGCCAGTCAGTCGGCAAGCCCGAAAAAACCCGTCTAGAATATCCAAGTCCTCGCACGCGAGTTAACCCCGCAAGTCATAGAGAGCGCGATTGGAGAATCGTTTTGAAATGCTCATATCTTGGTCACTGAATTACGTTTTCACATGATTTTTCTTTTATTTGATAGGTAAAGGTTAAAACTTGGATGCTATCTTGTTGATTTTTCCAAGAACGACATGAAAGATTATCAACTTCGTGGCTAACTAATTGCAGATGTTCCGGAAATAATGGATACAGATATTCTTCTAAAATTCTCCTAAAAGTCTTCTTTTTCATCGTGGGGCACCAACAAAAGTTATATCATGTAAAAGGAAATTTATTCAGCTTTAAGATGATACCTAAAAGTGTAATGTGATGATTTGTAGATGGGTCAGCAGCCAGCTGATATCATAGGGATGCCATTCCTTTTTTTTCTCGGCACGAAATCGCGAAGTACTGTACTGTCCCACATATAGAAATTGACGTGTGTCCTCGATGCCTTTGTACGTGTGTGTCTAACTGTATGAGCGACCCCAGCGTAAATACAAGTGGTCAGTTTCGAGCGTCTAGCTGTGATATACTGTACTTGTGTCTGTCATTAGACATTACGTACTAATTAATAGTCTACAGCCTCTTGCTGGGCCTCTCTCTCTCTCTCTCTCCCCCTCTTTTTTTGATTATATGTCTTGTTCTTGTTATTCATAATACAATGTATGTTTGTTTTGTTTGCTTTTGTCCACCCTTCTGATTTCGTCAACACGAAGTGTCTGATTCTCGGTTTCATTCTGCCATCAATCATTCACATCACTCTCTCTCAATTCAAAGCATCCTAAGCATCCACTCAAATACATTATAACCACTACTTATACCGTTCACTCCACTAAAGTGAACACAGTTACATTATATCGAAATTCCGCTTACATTATCCATTTTTTTTTACATGCTTGGTTATAACAACATTTTGATATAACAAAAGAAAGCTGTTGATCCCAAGGACTTCACTACATTACTTCACTCTATTACTATAGGCCTACCTAACATTTTGATATAACAAAAGAAAGCTGTTGATCCCAAGGACTTCACTACATTACTTCACTCTATTACTATAGGCCTACCTAACTAGGCAGAGAAATTTACATACATTATTGCACGTGCCATTCTCATCAATTAATAAAATACCTTTTTTTCCATTAATAACAACAGAGAAAGGAGCACAATCCACAAGTTTTTTTTCTTTATAAATGTATATACATCTCCATATATATATATATATATATATATTTATTTATTTATTTATTACATGTAAGTGTTGAAAGAACTACATCGCAGTTAAGTTTCAAGGTATCCACCAATCTTCATGACAATGTATCACACACATAACAAAAAAATAATAATACCTAAAGTAAGAGCTGCATAAGCAGTCTACAGTTTTATCTACTTTTTAGCAGTATAGTCAAATGCAGTTTTAGATCATTTTTTCTTTTTTATTTATAACTCTCATTTATTTATTCATCCATTTATTAATTATTCTTGATTTATTTTTTGGTGGTGGTATTGGACTCAGTCTCCAGCCAAGTGGCATGTAAGAGACCTGCAAAAGGTACAACTGTCAGCGGTCTTGTGAGTACATGTAGGAACGCGAGTAGGATCAGTCTGTCTTGACTACAACAGTGATGTACAGTGAACATTTCCAAAAAAAAAATTCTTCTGGTGAAGCTCAGTAATAAGACAAGAGCAAATGAATGTACCAGGTAGTTTGAACAATTGCAGAGCTACATTGTATGGAGCAGATCTGTACAAATAAAATGCCGGCAAATTTTGACACTGGCAATAAACAAACTACACTGATACCGATGTTGCACAAACATGAAACAGTTGTGAATATGGCTTGAATGTTATGTAAGTGAATAAAATCAAGCAAGACTACCACAAATGTTTTGAGGCAATACTCTGTAAATTACATGCCATCTACACTTTTGGCAAGGTTTCACTCAAATGATACATGTACAGAGATAACTTCATTAATAGTTCAAACTGCATGAATGTTTGAGGGTGTACAAATGCCCCTGAGTACTCTGAAGGCAGGTACACATACATGTATCTACTATAGTATTCACATCGCCAAGGTTTCACACACATGAACAGAGGGTGACAGTAAACTGGCAGCTGCAAGAGCAATTTGAAGGTGTACATGTATACATATGAAGTGTACTTACTGGAAACAAAATGAAACATGTACAAAATATATAAACTTCATCGACAGTCCAAACAGCAGAGAATGTTTTGAAGGTGTCCATATGCCCTTAAATACTTTGAAGGCAAGTACAATGTATCTATTGGTCACACTGCCAATGTTTCAAACACATGAACTGGCAGCTGCATCAACAATTCAGAAGTGTACATACTACATATGAAGCAGGGGCGGATCCAGGAATTCCATAAAGAGTGGACGCGTTTACAAAATTAAAGGGGGGTGCATGCACCCTCCCCCCATTTTTTTCTTTTAATTTCTTTTGTTTAAACAAAAAATAAAGGGGGGCGTGCGCCAGTTGCGGTCCTAACTGGATCCGCCAATGTATGAAGTACACTTACTGGAAACTAAACAGATAAAAAATTTAAAGTAACTTTAAAACATCAATATTACTGGAAATCGAAGCAGACAGATTAGATTTGGCCTTATAGCATCTTGCAAAACATCTATGTGAAGAAATCTTTCATTCCCAACTTTAGCATTGACTGTATATAATCTTATCTGAAATGTCGAAAGGCAAACTAATCATCCCAACATCTCTGTCAACTGAATACACATGTATCAGTACATGTACACAAGCAGTATCATACACATTTAAAATATCCGTGTGTCACTCTCTTCATGGTTATGACTGAGTGAATGATACAAATGTGTATTCGAACCCCTTACCAGTAACAACACTCGACAACCCTGGGGTAGACTACAGGCCAACATGAAACCCCCCAGGTGTTATAAAAATCTGCTCATCTTACCTTTCACAAGGTCCACAATTTTTCTTTATAGGTATCTAATAAGAGCATGCCCGTTCAATGCGAACATGTTCAAAATTTTGGTTGATTTGGAAGAAGTACTAATGTAATGTATCATCTATCTAACTGTTGTGTCAAAATCTTCATCTTCCTTATCCCTTCTTGACCGTTCAATTCCTTTTGGTGACATACCTTGTGTATCTTCCTGATCGAACAGAATTCTTACATCTTTGAAACCTCTTCTGAAATGGGTCACAACCAAAATATTAGCAATAAAACATGCATACATGTACTAACTAAACCTCTTATAGTGCTTCAGTGATGATGTACAAATTAAATTCATACCTTCAACGTCCAGATACTACTTCATACTGTACAATGTACTTGCTTCCATAACATTTATCAAGAATATCATGAAGGATAATATTTAGTTTAATCAGGGCTCATAATTCTGCCATCTGTACAAACTCCAAAGTAATCTAAATGCACATAATCTAACATATACTATCTTGCATAGTTCCACACATTGATGTATCTGTAATGGTCGAACTTCACATTTACTACAACAACCGTGCTTTTCAAAGAATATACATGTACATCCTCTTTACTAAAAATGTTACCGTAAAGATGAATGAAGTTGATATACAGTAACATACTGTAATATGTTACAATTGCATATCAACTTCATTCTTCCTTTGTATCATATCACATATTTAGCACCTTTCTGAGGTAGGTTATCATGATCACATACTGCTCTAGGTTTTTCAATGAAATGAAAAAGTTGACAGGTGTACTAATCAGTTGCTTCTATTCTTGTGAGGAAGTCACTCAGCGCTTGCAAAACAGCAGTGCTCTCCTTGATAAAAATCTGTCAGAGATTGAATGGTACGTGTGCATCCAAGAAAACAAAATACACTATAGAACTGACAGTGTAGATCTCCTCGTTTATGTCATGCAGATTTTCCTGGAGGCCACAGAGAAGAGAATCACCTTAAATATGCATGTTCCATCGGTGTGATGTCAGGTACTGGGGATACCTACATATACAATGTGACACAAATAGAGAAAATTAATCATAGATGATATTATAAACCATTATTCACAATAACAAGTCCGAAAACATTATGTTGGAGTGAACCCCAATTCAAGCAGAGAGAAACTACAGACATGCACTGTACTATGGTAAACATATGAAGAGTCTGTTCGCAAAAAACCGATAAGTCCATTTTTGAAGATTTTCAAGTACGGTCTCTGTCATAAAGTACAAAATAACACCTTTTAAATGAGATATCGGTCACTACATATAAAAGGGCATTTTTGAAATTATGGTCAAAAGAAGCAAAAATTTTCTTAGTATTCTCTTTATTTTTCCTGACCTTTAATCGCAAATATCTCCATTTGGCAAATATGGACTTATCGGTTTTTGCGAACAAACTCTTCATATTATTCTGAGAATAATTGCATTCATTCAGACATCCTCGTAAACTTTATTGTTACAAATTGTAGATGCGGAAGACTAATAATACATCTCTATATTTACCGACAACCTGTATACCAACTTGAAAAATTAAAATAGCCTGGTACTTTATTAGTGTTAACATTGCAGCCGGGTCAACTCTTAAACATGTCATGAAAATTATGTTTACATCAAATACTAGAATCGCTCTTGTGCCTTCTTTCTCCATGCGAAAGAAAAAAACTAATAATAATAATAATATTGAATCTATACTGTTCTTGTTTGTATTAAGTGATGAGTAGGTGCCTAAATCATATAATAATTAACTGCTAAGAGATGAAGACTAAGACCCTGTTTATTATAGACAGCATACACATTGTACACTGTACAATTTTTGTGAATAAGTTGTAAATTCAAATTTACAAATTGCCATCGCCACATACAATTGTAGGCCTACCGCCACCGGCCTACACTGACTCACTGTACACTGGACACAAAGCCATCAGAAATACATACACCCTGGGAGACACTCCCCTTGCATCTGTATCAGATCTCCGGTATCTAGGGTTAACTTTTTCATCCAACCTATCCTGGCAAAGTCACATCAACAACATCACATCCCGGGCCAATCGGATGCTAGGACTAGTCAGCAGAAACCTACGAAAGACCTCGCAAAGGATCCGCCAACAAGCATACTTCTCCCTAGTGAGACCACACCTAGAATACTGCAGCTCAGTCTGGAACCCACATACAAACAAACACATTTCCCAAATAGAAGCCATCCAAAGGCGAGCGGCAAGATTCACCCTCCAGAGGTATTACTGTCCAGACAGTGTCTCTGCCATGATTGAACAGCTTAAATGGGAAAGTCTGGAGAGGAGAAGAAATGCTGCTAGCCTCTTCCTCATGTACAAGATTCAGCACAACATGGCAGCCATCAATGCACAGCACTACACATCACCCATGATTGTTAGCAACACACGACAGTACCATCCAAACAAGTTGCTGGCAATTCCTACCCGAACCCAACTCTATCGGAACTCATTTTTTCCACGTACAGTAACTGCTTGGAATGGGCTTCCTAAAAACGCCCTTGAAGCCACTTCATTGGAGGCCTTTAAGGGAGCTCTTCCACTCAGCATCTAGACTGAGGAACAAGATTTTTACTCGCACCATATATTTTTAATGCACCAACAAGCATGCACTGCAAATGAGCACCTAAGTTCAACTCCTTAGCACTACATCCTGACTTATGGATCCTGCTGAGTATCTTCGTAGAAGTAGAAGTGTACACAACACACGATATCACGAAGTTCCAATTGAGCGAATGAACAACGCTAATTTCAATATATGGGACTGACCCTGCATCTCCGCAGAGATCGTCAACAACGGTGCATTTACGGTCCGAAAAAGTCCCCGTCCGCACTAGATGCGATCACTGCGTAAAGCACGAAGTATTGCCGACCTGATGAACAAAAAGTCACATCAATCCCCTTTTTAGATGGGTCAGCAGCCAGCTATAAACACGGGAATGTTTTGAAAGAGGAAAAATACTATGTCAACTTCGAGATACTAGTAAACGGCAAAAAAATACTCATTTTGAACAGGAAAAAATAGCATGTCGATCACAAGAAGTCAGACATCAAACTTACCCCACAACATCGCTGTTGAAAAGCGTTGTAAAACACACGTTAATCATTCAGCAAGTCAGGCGTAGATTCAATTCTCGATGTAGTATGCATGTAACGGCACGAGCGTGCATGTGAGTGAGGCCGAGGCGAGGACCGTCGACTGCTAGCTCGCCTCGCGTCGCTTCCGCGCCAGCGTAGCGCGCTAAATCTAGGTACTGCATAGCCAGCCGGCCAGCTGGCCGGCCGGCCACTCACCTCAGCTCAGTGCTAAGTGCCATGGCACTGTGACTCCTCTCAGACTGGCGCCACCTTTTGGCCGGGAAAAAAGAGGAACGTATTTTTTTGTATCAGAGTGAAATGGTTTTATCAGAGTGAAATGGTTTTAACAGAGTGAAATGGTTTTAGCGCAGTGAAATGGTTTCGTCTGAGTGATATGGTACGCCAAAGTGAAATGTATTTTTGTGAAGAGTGAAATGAATTTGTATTTAAAAGTGAAATGTATTTTTGTGAAAAGTGAAATGAATCTTTATGTAAAAGTGAAATGTATTTTTGTGAAAAGTGAAATGAATCTTTATGTAAAAGTGAAATGTATTTTTGTGAAAAGTGAAATGAATTTTAATTCAAAAGTGAAATGTATTTTTGTGAAAAGTGAGATGAAGTTTAATTCAAAAGTGAAATGTATTTTTGTGAAAAGTGAAATGAATTCTAATTTAAAAGTGAAATGTATTATTGTGAAAAGTGAAATGTATTTTTATAAAAAGTAAAATCAATGTTTGTGAGTGAAATGTATTTGTTAAAAGTGAAATGAATATTGGCTGGAGTGAAATGAATTTTGTATTGTTTCCTTAATGGCGTTCCATAAAGAGGACTACGTGTGTACTACAGTGTATGATGTCACATGCATAGAATGATATATAAGGAAAATATAAAGAAAATTCAACATATTTTCACTTTTCTTGCATAAAAAGGACACTTGACTCCCCTCTTTCTTTGATATTAATCATGAAAACAAAGTTCAGATTGGCTGAAGTGATCACAGGAAGACTGTTAGAACTGGCTAGTTGTGTTCGCGGTTATGGCTCCGCTGTCTACACTGAACATTGCCTAGTGAAACAGCCATGATCCATGATTTAAACGCAATGACACACACAGACTAAGAGCTTGTATTTCCATGTACTATTCAATCAATATTACTGTACTTGAAGTGGATCACAATTCATGGAAAAAAACCCATGTTTAGTTAACAACATTAAAGGGATCGTATAGTTCTGGTTGAGACCTAATTTCAATTTTTTGGTGAGATAATGAGAAACCTCTTATGAAATATGAAAGAGCATGTAATTCCATGAGGAATTCAACGTCTATTTGATGAAAATTGGTTTTGAAATGGCTGAGATATCCAAAACGGTGCGATTCTAATAACGTGTGGGACCCACACTTTTTTACGATCGCTTTGTTATACTTTGTTTTTTGATGTTTCAGTTATTCCAGACCTGATTTTCATCAAATAAACTTTGAATTCCTCATAGAATGGTATGCTCTGTAATATTTCAGAAGTGTTTTCTTTAAATAGTATCTCGCAAAAAGTTAAAAGCCAAATTCTCATCTCCACCAATACTGTACCATCCCTTTAAAATACAAAAACAAGCCTAAACACTCATTGGGAGACACACAACTTTACATGGAATTACAGCACAAACAAGTAGAAAATCGTCAGAAACCTACAATGTACTATGAGAGTCGAATGAGATATAATCGAATGAGATAATCACTCGCATCGATTTGTTTTGCCTACCATTACTTAGCAATAATAGAGCGTGTATAAGTACATCTACAATGTGTCTGAGCAATTATTGGAAGAAAAATAGAGATGAGTCAGTATATGACAAGACTTACTGATTATATGCAAACTAAATGAATAGATACATCGTACATTGCTGAGAAACTGTGAAAACCAGTTATTAAGTGATGATTGTGTAGTGAAGTGCTACCATATCATCTAAAAAGTGAAACATTTCTTCTTTGTATGTGTTTGGAAACTAGAAATCTACTGTGGATTTTGTACATGAACAGAGCAGAACAAAAGAGCATAGAGTGCCAGACAGCAGGATGTTGCAGAAGACAAAATTTCTGTATTTTAAACATATTTGAATAGGACACTCGAACAGGAGTGTGCAAAATGTATACCTGGTAGTTTTGGGGTATCTGTTTTAATGTTGTGTACATAAGTACACAGCATGTCAAGAGAATATTGGAAGTCTAGTGACTTAGTGAGACTATAAAATCATAGTCTTATTCACATGTAGTGAACTACATGTACCTTGACTCTCCTTGCTGAAATAATATGGGTGCAGTGTACTCCCGTTATGACAAATACGGTTATAACAAAATTCTCATGGCAACAAAGTAAAAAGTCAAGTTCCAAAATTATCATCAAGAGTAATTGTCTCTGTTTGCAGTTTCATTCATCAATAAAACATTTAAAGAGTGTCTAGTGTGCTTAATCCCACTTAAGAACAAAAGCAGGAGTTACATGTAAATGTTTTAGGAAGTTAGGATACTCTCACACCTGATTGGGTCTTTTCATCAACAAATAAACATAGTTATGGCCCCTGCTTCAAATAGGCACTCTGTCGCAAACAGGAATGATTACTTATCTTTTTAAAATACACACTTTACTGAACTGGGCTATAACAAAATTTCAATATAAGAAAAGAAATCATACCGGTCCCAGGAACTTCATAAAATAACGGGAGTTTTAATTTAACCCATTCCTTCCACAATTCTCTGAGTTGTTAAACACCTGTGTGAAAGCAGTCAAGCAGTACATGTTTCCCCTTTCCATGGTCAACTTTATGTGTTGGAGGGAGGGGGGGGGGGGGGGGGCGGACCCCCCCCCCCCCATTGAGCTTTTGTTTCATTGTGGAAGTAGATAGAAATTATGCAATTGGCAAGGACTGTCTTGTAATTCCTGCACCATGCAAAATATGAAAGGAATGTACTATTTCGGTGTACCCATAGTTGGTCTGAGGTCAATTGTCCATTAGTCTCTTGCAAAAATCATGTGGTGTGAACTACCCTCTTTTTTCAGCAATGTTGATGAAACATGGTACACATAATGGCTTCCCACTAGTATAGATGTACAAGTCTAACTTTCTATCAGAGTTCTTGTTGCTTGACCAACTTTGGTATACATTACTTTGTGTGGGGGGGGTGGGGTGGGGAATAGACATCCCTCTAGGTTCTGAAGCAGCAGGAAACTTTGCACTTGACGACCTACAATTGTAGTAAAGATAGTACATCATATGCAGGACATGCTTCGTACATAGGTATGTACAAAATATGTCATGTCAAAGATCATCATGGCAGTCATGATGTGTGCTGTAAGACCTTTGCAGAGTGAACTGTCTCAGACCATGAAAGGCATCAATTGCGGAAATAAAATTGAAAATAAACCAACAATCGAGATCATAGTAAAGAAGACTTTCAGAGCATAGATCACCAACAATCGAGATCATAGTAAAGAAGACTTTCAGAGCATAGATCAAATTTTGTTCATGCTGGATACAGATATTGACTAATGCAAGATAAACTTAACATTTTAAATTTTGTGTCTTTAAAGTACATGAGATTGCAATAGATAGCCCACTTGAATGACATTTGCTTCCATCAGTTTTTGATATTCCTTGTTCTTAAAGGACAAGTTCACCTTCATAAACATAAGGATTGAGAAAATGCAACAATATTAGTAGAACACATCAGTGAAAGTTTGAGGAAAATTGGACAATCGATGCAAAAGTTATGAATTTTTTTAATTTTTGTGTTGGAACCGCTGGATGAGGAGACTACTACAGCTTGTGAGTCATATGCGTACAACAGTATAAAGAAAATATAAAAGAAAATTCAACATATTTTCACTTTTTTCGCATAATAAAAGAGCAATTGACTTGCCTCTTTCTAAGGGCAGGGGGAATAATATTACCCATAACATGTATCGGTAACGAGTCAGGGAATGTGTACTTTTTTCAAAAGATGGAATTTTGTGAAATTCTCTTTATATTTTCCTTATATTGTTGTACGCATGTGACATCTAAGTTATTCATACACTGCAGTAGTCTTCTCATCCAGCGGGTACTGCACAAAAACTTCAAAAAATCATAACTTTTGAACGGATTGTCTGATTTTCCTCAAACTTTCAATGATGTGTTCTACTAATATTGCTACAATCTCTCAATCCTTATGTTTATGAAGGTGAACTTGTCCTTTAATATCTTTTCTCTCTCTTTCTCTCCATCTATTGACATTCACAGGCAGTGCAATTGTGTGTTCAAGGAATACAAAAACTTTGAGCAGCTGAATAGTCTTGTTCAGCTAGTCCTGCGCCTTGCCATCAACATCATATCCTCATGGCACCAAGCAAGAGAAAGAGAAGAGGCTGAGAAGGAGAAACGGCGAGATGGGAATGATAAAACCAATGACAAAGAGATCACCACATCTTCCTCCAAGGATGACAAGGAATCCAAGGAAGAGAGTGTGTCTGATGGTAGAAGTACTGAATCAAAGGAACTTGTGTCAAGCACATCGAGGAAAGACAACAAAAGCCAAAGTGATGCCAAAATGGAAGGAACAGAGTCTACATGTTCATCGGCTGAAAGCAAGAAAACAGCGTCTGCACAGGAGAAGGAAGGAGATGAGAGTGATGACAGCAGTGGATCCGAGAAGAGGGCAGAGAAAAAGGGTGGGGAGACCCCGCCCACAGCAGAGGAGGACTATTGGACACAGGAGGAGAAGGAGCGATTGCTGCTTCTGGTTGCCAAAGTTTTTCACATGACGTTCCCACTGTATTCAGCACATAAACAGTACTATCACGGTGTCACAGATGTAAGTGTGAAGGTCTCAAGTTGCAAATGTGATTATGGTCATGTTCAGACACATGATGCTTTATTGTATGCCCTGGTACATGTACTGGAGGATATTTTGGATTCAGCAGTGTTATACGCCACGGCCACATCACATCAAGTTTTGTACAGAGGTTTAGCATAGTCACATCAATCTGAACTCCTATTATTTTTGGTGATGCTGCACTTAATGTTCTGCCTTTTACATGGGCAGAGGCAGCCACCATTTGTAAATATATTTTTTATATATCTTCTCTACCATGCCCATTTCTGGGTAGGTTTTCTTCATAACATGTATGAAGGTGCATCATGCTTAAATTTAGACCTCTATTGTTTCTGGTGATGCTAAAATGCTGAAATTTAGTAGTCAGGTGTTCAATACATAGACTCCTAGTGGTTTTTTTTTTTTGTGTGTTTTGTTTTGTTTTGTTTTTTGGTGATGCTGCCCTTAGTGTTTCAAGTCTTTTCTAGGATCAAAGGTCATATTTAGGTTGCTGACTTGTATACACTGTACTGTCCACTTGACTTTTTTCTATGTGTGTGTGTGTGTGTGTGTGTGTGTGTGTGTGTGTGTGTGTGTGTACAGGTCCATCATAATATACTTTTAACGGCTGTAGTTTGCCAACCTGGGGATGCACTTCCGTTGCATGGCAAAGGATATTTGTAGCTTTAAGTGATAGGCAGACAAATGAAAGTGAAGAGCAGAAAAACTGATTTCTTGCTAGATTTGATACCGAATTTTTATAAGATTCCAATGCACACTTTAAAAGAATTCATTAAAAGACTTACTCAGGATATGTGTTAATAGCTTTTATATTTAGATGATAATGTTACCTACCAGATCATGAGAAGTAGTGAAATCAGTGTTGATTTCATTTTGGAGCATTCAGTATGCCCATATTGATATCTGTGCTTGATGACACATATTGAGATTGTGAAAACTTTATTTCACTGTGATCCTGCATTGCAGCATATTTATTGTCCCAAAGAATTGATAGTAGTGCTCTATTGGTCTTTACCCTTGATATACAAAATGTTGTATGTGCAGGCCTTGAAATAGGATTTTGGAGGGGCAAGGCCATTTAGAAAAGGGCACTTTTTCCAAGAGGCCAGCCAATAAAGAGCACTTAGGTCAGTCAGAGGGGCACCAAGGCCACATTGGAAAGGGCATGTTGGGTGTTTATACGTGATGTGAATGCCATAGAGCTGTATGCTATCGACCGTGCTGCTACACTCCAGCAGCGCACGCACGCACGCTTTGGAGCACTTCGGCGCATTTTGCTTTGAGCATGCGGGCATGAATGCAGAGCGAGAGAGATGGCAATGCTCGCAGCCGTCCGACAGGCCTGGCATTTTTTAGCATGGCTTGCGACCACTTGCTCCGGCCCGCCACTGCCTAGCTAGTAACTCTATGGCCGCTGCGCTGCGGAGGCAGTCAGGACGGTAAAAGCCGGTCGGGCGGGCGTACATGTACGTAGACTTCTACACGTTGTCTTGTATCTCGGAAAGATACTTTGAGTTTGAATCAGATATATTGGGACGCGAGTGAACTGAAGGTATGATATTTGAGATCAGGAAAGTTGTTCAACCTTATTAAAGTGTAGACTTTGAGAAAGGGCATATTATACGTCAAGAAAAAGGGCACATTTTTTTTGGCCGTAACTTTGATCAAGGAAAAAAAGGCATCGCGGCCAACGAGAGGGGCACCGACGGCCATGGCCGTCGGTGGCCGTCGGTTAATTCGAGGCCTGTGAAGGTATGATATTTGAGGTAAAAATACCATATATTCTTTTGTGATGTAATACAGTTATGATACCTGAAATGTGCCTGTTTGTCATGGTGGACAAACTATGTACAAGTAGATTATGATGGCAGATTGAAGATTTAGGATCACTCTGTCTGTTCTTGATTTCAATTAGGAATTGTCATCACAAGAATCGGAAGCACTTGGGAACTACTGTGACACAAATGTAAGTAAAATCACAGAAATCACAGAGCTGTTAAATGAAGTCATACGCCTAACCTGTACAATTCACTGGTTTGAAGTAATGACTGGTTAATTGTCTTTTCTTTAAAGTAATCATCACTTGCATGTTTTGGTATGCATTGCCCCTGTCGATGACCAAATGTATGATTGGATCAAGGAGATGAATTGTATGAATTTCTCACAAGTTTAATTTCATGAGACCTTTTGCAAAGAGAAGTTTGTTGCAATAACTGCAACTAATACAGTACAGCAACAATGTAACTGCTCAAGGCTGATCAATTCTTTCTTAGCTGCTGCCATAGCAACCACAATTATTTGAATTTACCATATGAGCAAAGTAGTTGAAAATCTTTGTTCAGAATATGCTCCAGATCTGTCATAATGAGAAGGCAAATACCTGATATTGTGTTTATTGTGATGTGTCTAGAAAACAATACAGTCCCCATGTAGATGCTATATATATCCCATTCTTCTTTGTGTTTGTGATAATTGTTAATACTGGAGTCAAAAGGGGCCCGAGCTTTCGATCCCAGCAGAATCTTTTGTCAGAGGCAAAATGACAAACAGGCAGGGAAAGCAATCACATCAGGACTACACACAACAAGAACTGTCCGAGGAGGGCGAGGGACACATAACAAAGAAAATAAAAGGGGAGGGTTGGAAGTCATGGGCAAGGAGCCCAACAAGTATTAAAGGGAGGGGATTAAAGCAGGAGGGTAGACAGACAAAAGGCAGAGGAGGGTCAGTGATGATCTCAAGGATCATGAGGGGGGGGGGGGGGGCAACCTGTGAAAGATAAGCATGAATATGGAGGCAACATTAAACAAGATAAAGAACAACAGATGGACAAATACGAAAGGAGTGAAATAGCAACAGCATGGGGAGGGGGTGCTGAACAAGCAGCGAGCCCTAACTTGGTGTCACAAGAAGAGACAACAAATTGAAAGTGAGAGTCAACCAACAAATGCTATTTCACTCTATGCTATTCTTTGTCCCTCTGTTCCTTATCTTGTTTGATGTTTCCTCCCTATTCATCCTTACCCTTCACAGGTTTGCCCCCATGATCATTGGGATCATCACTGACCCTCCTCTGCTTTTTGTCTGTCCACCCTCCTGTTATAATCCCCCTCCCTTACTTGTCTGGCTCCTTGCCCGTGACTTCCAACCTATCCCTTTTGTTTTCTTTGTTCTGTGTCCCTTGCCCTCCCCTGACTGTTCTTGTTATGTGTAGTCATTATTATTATTATGTGATTGCTTTCTCTGCCTGTTTGTCATTTTGCCTCTGACGAAAATTCTGCTAGGATCGAAAGCTCAGGTCCCTTTTTGACTCCCATTTTACTCAATTGGCTTGCCACTATTGGATAAGCAGTTTTAAGCAGCTTTTTTTTCTACCATTATTACTGTAAAAATGTACCTGAAAAATGAATATACCTTGACCAACCAATAAATGTCAATATAGATGAATAAGTAAATGAATAAGTGAATAACGTACATATTCATAATGTAGAATATGCTTTTGTATGAAGTTCATTTACAGATATTTGGGCCCTGTTGCATTAAAAGATGCAATCAAACATAAGCCTGTAATCAGCCAATCAGAAATGAGTATTTGCCGACTTATGTTTAATTTTCTGACTTTTGTTTGATCTCAGCTTTTACGCAACAGGGCCCATATCTCTCTTTGAAATGCCTTTAGAAAGATTGAAAAGTAAATAAGTGACATGTGTGTAGAGATGCATTAACTGGAGGCCAGTCCTCTTGTCTTCCTCACAGGACCTGGATGTAAGTCTGCACCTGCTGAGAAACGTATGCTTCTTTTGTGACAGCAACGGCTTAGTGGTGATGAGGCAATGTTTCCAGCGCTCCACCCCGCAGAGTCTGCCTTTCTCGTCTGCGCATGCCATGTTTACTGTTGTCACCAATGTGAGTGTCTTTTGTCAGATTCTTTATTCTTTTTCTTTTCAGTTAGATATGCGTACGATCAGTGCTCTAACTTGCTTGATTAGTTTTGCTCCTTATGGCTGTCAACATGACTTTTTAAAGAATTATTCTTCCAGTTTAGCTTTTCAAAACTATGAATTGGTATTAGATTGTTTTCAAGCAATTGAGAAATTACAAAGATATCAAGTTTTAATCTTGATGTTTTTCATGTCTGATTTGATGGTCCTGTCTTTTGTTATTATCTAGTGGGAAGTAGTTGCTACGAATTTAGAATAAGGTATTATAGATATCATGTGCTGTGGTGTTTCCTTTAAAACCTGGCAGTTTTATGACTCATCAATGAGTCACAATTTTTCTGTCTTACTATGCACCGTCCTGCTAAAACAGGTCTACAGTGCTGTCATAGTGAATAAGGTCTGCAGAGAATATGGTAGCAAATATTGTGAGAGATTGTGAATGATAGTATAAGATGTTGGATTGATTTGATGTGCAAAGGCTCTGCAATGAAGCCAGTAGCTTTGATAACAACAACAACAACAAAAATATGTGTTTTAAAGTTTGCATGGGGCTGTACACGAGGAAGAGAGGTTTGTGGCAAAATCATGTTTACGTAGTCTGTTGTTTGGCAATAGAAGACTCTAGAAAGAAGAGAGTGAAGGGAAGCCACATAGGGAGAGTGTAAGGAAGGCAAATAGTGACAGTCTAAGGGCAGCGGTGAGCTGGAAGTTCAGCTAGCACTAATGGAGAAGGGAGAATAGGAGACAGGGACAGTTGTAAAGAGGGTTAGAGTGAGAATCAGGTAAGGGTTCCGAAGTCGGAGAAAGATGAATCAGAAAGGGAGGGAGGAGAGGGAGAAGGAGAAGGTTGGAAAATCATAGATATGAGAGAGAGAAATGATGAAGAGAAATGAAGATGTGAAGAAATAAGTGATCCAGATGTTTCATTGTTGTTAGGGAGCATTGATTGTTGAATAGATAGGGAGTGCATGGGGAGGATTAGGTCAGGTGTTGATGTGACGTGGGCAGAATGCAGAACCAGGAGAAGATGGGGATGTGGGTGCTGTGGGTGATTGTGTTGGTGGGGGTGTCTTCTGGAACCAGCAGTGGATGTAGTTGCTTGTGGTTGGCAAGGGCAAGATGCTTTTTGCTGCGATGGGAAAGTGGATATTGGGATATGAGAAGCAGAATGTGGGGGAGGAATGTTCTGTTGAGAGAGAGTGATATTGTTGGATGGTTTATTGATGAAAGGAAGCCAGATATAGATATAATAATGTGAAGTCCAGTTTCTTGTGTAGCTACATAGTGTGTATGAATTTCTATGGCTTCTCTGATCTGTCGAATACTTTCCCACATCAGCAAATGATTTGGTAGACACCTGGTTGTTGTGTTTGGGGTTTGTGTCTTTCTGTGAATGCAGTGTTTTGTTAAGTTTGTCAGTAGATGTGATAGACTTGGGTGTTTGCAGACTTAAAGATGTGCTGTAGTGTTTGAAAGGAGGCACCAAGGTAGGGAAGAGTTATCATTGTAATGGGCTGTAGATGTTTGGTTTGTAGAGGGAATTCATGTGTTGATCTTGTGTTCTGGGTAATTGTTGATTGAAGTCACTGATGATGTGATTGCACATGATGAAAATGTCATCCACATACTAGAGCTCAGGTGAGGGTTTGTATTGTGCTTTGGCTAGTGTATGGGTTTTGAAGTGCTCCAGGTATATTTTTGGCACATGTTTGGTGAGAGGTTAAAGCCCATGGCTGCGCCTTGTTGTTTGTAATGTGTATCTCTCCGTCAGGAGGATGTAGAATTGAAACATGTGAGGAGGTGGTCATGTATCTGTTGTGGTGTGAGTTAGGTTCTGGATGAAAGAGTCACATCATTGATGAGACATTTGATGGTGTTGCAGGCTCCATCAGGAGGAGGTAGAATTGAGATATGTGAGGAGGAGGTCTTGTACCTGTTGTAGTGTGAGCTAGGTTCTGGATAAAAGAGTCGCACCATTGATGAGACGTTTGAGATGGTGTTGCAAGCTTCGTTGCTGGTGAAGAGTGATTTGATAGTAAAGCTGACCAGAGTGTCTGTAGGGTTGATGGTGGCATTAGAGAGTCTGACAATGAAATGTTTGGAATTGTGGATGTCATGTTTTATGTTGCCAACTACTGGCTGTAGGATGTATAAGAGATGTTTGGCTGTTTCGTAGCAAGGGGAACCTTGTGGGGACTCTTGGTAACTGGGGCAGATGCAGATCTACTCCTGGTTCAATATTCCGCCCACATCCCACCAGCACCTGAAATACTCTTCACGGACGCACTCCCAGATCTATTCCACAATCAATGGCCCCAACAACAATGAACCATCAGGATCTCATCAACAATCACAATGCACCACCACCCACTCCAATATCAGTTGCCTCGCCTGCTGTGGCCAGTGGTCTCCTTCCAACTTTGCACCTTCCATACATACCTTGCCTCCTCTTAGGTTACACCTTACTTCTGGCGAAGGACAGCCATTCTGCCCAAAATGTCAAGTACTTGAAATAGATTGGTTATCCTTCATGATTATAAGATTTCTAGCGCTTTTGCATAGTTGTTTTCACAACCCATTACTTCTTTTTCTTAGTCTCACTTCTCTTCGACTTACCTCTCTCTTTCCTCTTTCTATTCCCACTTTCCTCACAACCCAACAGTCCTTTTCAGAACCACATCACCAGTGGATGAATTTTTCAGTTCTTCTCTCCCATTCAGAACTACATTTTTACTTTATTCTCTTCTCTTCCACATTCCCTCTTCTGCAGGAATCCTTTTCAGGACTATACTTTTAATTTATTTTTGTCTTTTCCACAACTCTTTCCCACATGAGTCCTTCTTAGGATCCACCCCTCCCCCTCTTCTTACTTTTCATAGTTTCTGATGATGCATTTCATAGTCCACGTTCTCCATCGCTTACTGACATAATTTTCTCTTCTCTTTCTCTTGCTTGTTTCATGATACATTGTTCGGAATTTCACATCTTCATCACTTCTCTCTCATATCTCCATGATTTTCCAACTTTCTCCTCCCACTTTTCAGGTTAGTTTTTCTCCTCCCACTGACTTCGAACTGTTGATTTCACACTAATCTTTCGTACAACTGTCTCTTGTCTTTTGTTTTCCCATCATCATTGGTGTAACCTCAACTTCTAGCTCACAGCTGCCCCTTGACTATCACTATTTGCCTTCCTTACACTCTCTCTATGTCGCTTCCCTCCTTCACTCTCTTCTTTCTAGAGTCATCTATTGCCAAACAACAGCCCTGTCATGGACTACATACGCATGGTTTCACTGCAAACATCTCTTCCTCCTGAGAAAATATGTCTAAGAATTTTTGTATGTTTTCTTTTCGCCATTCAGGTGTGTAAAATATGTGAATCTCAAATGTTTGCAGGTGTGTAGCTAATATTTCTGCATCTTCTTCTTCATATTTTATAATCTTTCTTTGCATCTCCAGCTGCGGATGTGGCTTCACCTTCATGCCATCATGCAGTTTGTTGTTCCTCTGAGAACTCATATAATACGGTGAGTTGGTGAGAAGATGTTGTCTGTTGTGCATCACTGCAGGATGCGTTACAAATCAATCATAGTTTTTAACACAATGCAGAGATTTCAATACTCTGGTGTAACACATTCCAAACCGGTAAAGAATAGGTAACATGACATATAAATGGCATCACACAAAGCATAACTCTGTGATTTAATATGAAAGGGGAGCCACTTGTGTACTGCAGTACTGACCAGTAGCAAGATGATACCTTTTGTCTGTACTGTGAAATGCTACCAAGAGAGGACTGTATGTGAATTACATCAAGTCTTTGAAGGAGAGTTTTGTTTTGAAAATCTTGAACCACTGAGTGGATGCACATTTAACTCCTTTTGAAATTGTTGCCAAGTGGATTGTATATGTATTTGTGCCACATTGAATAGTACTTGGCCATCTGTGAAATGTGCAGCTTAAAAGCTGCGTCAGGTCTGTGAGAATACGAAGGAGAAAAAAATATGTGAAACCAAAGAAGCACTCTGAGAGTGCAGACCTCTGCCAGGCAGCTTATTTCCACCACTGATCTTGTTCTTCCGTAGAGATCAGTGATTTCCACCCATACGTATGCATGCTGAAAATTGCCCGATTTCCCAATATACAAGCTTATTGTTGTTACATCATCAACTTCCAGCCAAGCGGCATGCCTTGCCCTAGGAGAAACTAGAGCATGCACTTTAGTGCGCATATGCGAACTTAAAAATGGGCAGCTTGAACTTCCAAATTCGTTGATACTACCTGTAAAAATGTTGAAAATCCTTCATAAAATCAATAAAAATTCCTGGATCACTATTAAGATTTAATCATCTGATCCTTGTGTCATTCTCAACCTTTTCTGGAAGTTTCATCTAAATCCGTTCACAACTTTTTGAGTTATTTTGCACACACACAAACCAACCAACAAACAAATTCAACGCCAAGGAAAATATAACCTCCTCCCTTGGCGGAAGCAGTAACTGTCAGTTTGGGGTTATTGGCATCATGATGTATCTAAGGTTGTCCCAAAACATGGATATCATACGGTATTTACCTAATTTTTTATTGTACCTGCATTTTTGATAATGGGACCTATCTACATTTAACTTTACCATCAGATTTGACTGTCTTTGCACTTTTATACACAGTAACTATCACTCCTCAAATTTAATTTTGCCATGTGGTCACACATACAGATATCTGTGTAAGCTGCCAGACAAGGAGCTAAGGGGGAACGGAGCGAGGCATATGGCTGACATGATGTGGAGTGCCATCAAGGAACCGGTGGAGGGGCCTCTCTGCTTTGATCAGGACAGCCTGGAGCTGGCCTTCAAGTTTTTCACCTCTGCCACACTCACCATGAGGCTAACTGGACTGGGCCAAATCACGGTGGGTCACTCTTGTCTCATAGCTGTATCTGCCCCAAATTAATTCCTTTTGTCAGTGGCATTTATTGCTTAACCCTATTCCCACCAGGGGGCCAACACGTGATGCTGTCGCCCCGACATTTTATGACGTTTTTCTTTCAAGTATCACACAACTTTTGAGATCAAATTTGTAGCTCCCGGGCATACCGTTTTGAAGCCACGCCCCTTTGAAAAAAGTTCGTCGACCCCAAAATTGCTCAAAAACATGATTTTGTGTACAAATCCAATGTAAATTGTGCTTTTGCAATTAATTCATATAAAAATAAATATTTTTACTTTCAATGGTTGATAACGATTTATTTTAGCCTGATTATGCTTTAAAAAGTTTCTGTGACAAATTTTGGCAAAAAAAAAAAAAACAAAAAGTAAAAAACAAGGAAATACATAAGAAATTCAATAAACAGTAAAATACATAAGAAATAATTATGAAGCTGAATTTTTGCTTCAATATATTGTTGAGGATATTGAAAAGAATATGTTCACCAAAAATTAGAAGTCTTGGAGCTTTATTTTTTTATTCATAGGCAAAAAATTATTTTTGCATAAGTTAGCATAAATTAATTAATATAAAATACATAAATTAAAATTTGAAAAATCTAACTATACAGTCTTGTAGATTATATTGGCCTCTACCTTAGTGCAAATTTTCACGAGGATTGTGCGATCCACGACCGAGATCTGAAGGGAGGGCCAAAAAAGCCCCCCCCCCCCCCCCTGTTAGGCCTTGTAGCCCAATGAAAAATAAAGTAGAAAAACAAATGTACGGTGAAAAGCACACAAGTGCTGAATGATTGTCAATTGTTAAAGGGATTGTGTGGATGCTAGATATTGTCAACAAAACTTGCATTATATGTGACAAGGTATTTCAATAGCAAATAGTAAAAGAAGTGTTTAAGAAAAAAGAATTTTGTTGGTAGGAAATGTTCCAGCAGTTTGATTACCATGATCTGGTCTAATATTGATTTGATGAATCAATGTTAAACACACATTTCTTACAAGTTTTCTTCTGTCTTATGGTCATGACAGATAAGTGAAGCTTCATGAAATGATCTGTTCCCAGTGAGTTTGTGTAATATTTTACAGACTTTGCATGTATCAAATGTGACAATCGAAAATGATGATATAATTTGTGTCTTTTCCTTTGGTCCGTTTGAAGGAAATTTCAATCTCCCATTCTTATTTTGAATGAAAGCAGTGGCGAGAAAAATAATCATTTGATGATAGTTTCAGTGAAGTCATACCAAATTTTGACTTCATTACAACCATTTTCTCATCAATGAGTCAATCAAAATGTCCAGTTGGTATTGCAGAATGCAACATTGCTTGCATAGTAATTACAACATATTACTCATATGACACATCTTTATGTGACTTTGTTCATGGTTTGCCAAAACAGAATGATCTTGTGCATCTGACAAGACAGGATAGACACCTCTCTAGTTTTTGAAGATATTGCAATCATTTTGTGCACAAAGCAAGGGACATGTAGCAAGAAGCAGCAAACTCTCATTACCTCGAACCTCGAACATGATGTACATGTACTTGCACATAAATGAACGTACTCTTTGGCCTTTGGAATTTTACTGAGTGATATTCCACTGTAATGTGTTAAATTTCATTAGAAATAACTTCAATGTTGAGATATTTGCCTTTAGCATTATGCCCTCAGGCTCCCTGCACACCCCCCCCCCCCCACACACTTTTAAAATGTACAGTGTGTGAACATCACATTGCATTCATGTTGCTGATTTTCATGTTAACTTGGTTAGAAGTTGCCATGTTGTTTGTTTATGTACATTTACTTGAATTTATTTGATTTTTTTTTTGGTGATGCCATGATATCGATGATCGCCATGCTAAAGAGATCATTTTTTTCTTTATTACAGTCTTGTAAATATAGTATAATAATGAACATTTCTCGTGGATGATGCTTAATATTTGTCAACTGTATCCATTGATATTTCTTTGCCATAAAATTGTTTTCATATAGAATCAAATCCACATGTTCAACGAAGTGTACCACAATGAATCAGTAACTGATGATGAAAAGTGAGTATGACGGGCAAAGTGTGTAACACACAGCATTTTACATGTGGATATAATTACATGTATGTTACAGTTTCCAAACATTCACTTGGTATTAAACATATTGCTGTCATTGTGTTCTATACACGTGCAATGTAGCTTTATTTATGTTAGGCCAAACTTTTGAGTTATCACTAAATTACAAGTCATTCAGTCTTCAGCAAGAAGTAAAGAAGAATCATTATTGCATATTTTTTTGAAAAGATTTGTTGGTAGAAATTGCATTGACTGTAGTAGCGTGAATACAATTTCACCTTGAAATATGGAGTTTATGCAATCATATGAATGATAATGATTTTGGGACTTACAATCATGTTGCAAGTTTTTTTCTGAAAATACTTGATGATGTTAATTATCATTGTTACAGTGTGTCACTGTATTATGTGAATTGTGCATATATGACATAAACAAACCTTTTTCTTCATTCCTCTATCAATAAATGAGATGATACTCTTCACACTGCAAATTGTCTATCTCTCTTTGACAGTATGGGATCTGAGCTGACGAAATGGCTACTAGAAAAGGAAATAGTGGAACACATATTTGGACCCAATATGCATGTTGAGGTGAGTACTTGGAGTGATTCTAGAGTGCCATAGCATGATTTACCTGTTTTATTTTTTCCATATTTCCACGCAGATTAGACAAGAGATGAGAAAAAAAAAATGCCTCATCAGATTTTTATTGTCTTGTTCAGGATTGTGAGCTTAAAGTTTGTAGGCCAAGAAAGAGTTTGCTTGCAATGAACTATGTCCTTGGGATCCTGCCTTTGCACCATTTGTAATTAATATGTGTCACATTTACCAGGTTTCAAGGAATTTCGATAATGACAACAAGGTTAAATTTGTAAATGAACAATAGTCCCTCTGTTACAAGACAGTGTCCACAATGTGAGCATCCAAATGGGGATTAAAAATCCACATTTTCCTTCGGTATGGTCTCTTTATGCTAAAAGAAATTGTGAAAGAACTGTGATTCAATTTGCTCTTTTCTTAGATGATAGTTATGACATTATGCCTTTGAAATTTAGCTGCTGAGTGCAAAGTGTATGTTCAAAGAGGCTTGTTGAAGTAATTTGATTTGTCACTTTCTCTTTACTCCAGATCATCAAGCAGTGTCAGGTGATACTCAACTTCCTAGCAAGTGATGGTGCCCTCACCCTAAAGCAGCTGGATACCGTGTGGGCAGCAGCCCAACTCAAGCACTCGGGTCGCTACGTCCATGACCTTTTCCCCCACCTCATCAAACATCTGGAGTCTCGCCCCCTCCTCCACCTCATGCAACTAGTGGCTAAGCTCCACCCCTCAGAGCACACAGAACAGGTTAGATCCCACCAGAAGAGGTTGCTGACAGAATGCATTGGTTTGGTGTCAGTATGTGCACAAAAAACATAACATCAAATGCAATACGTAAATATCATGTTAGTCAGGGTCTCTTCTTTTTGAGGTAGTTGTTTGAGAATATGCACTCACATTGTCACTGTGAAGCTTCATGTTCATTCAGTGTGGATGCCATTTTCTTGTGATATATTTTGTTTGATACCAAACCAGGAATGTCAATATGATTATGCATGTAAAGAGTTATATAGACATATATAAAAATAGAATGGAGAAAAAGGGAAAAAGTGGTGCTTGATACAAATGGGTGTATTGCTTTGCTGGTGGTGAGATATGTGTGATGGCAGTGAGATAGATCAGATTTTCTTGTTCATCAAAAGTCATAACTCTGATGTGTGTTTTCTGCTTTGCCCAGACGCTGTACCTGTCTCAAGTCATCACCAAGTGCGTGTGGGACAACGCCCTATCCACTCGGACCATGGCAGCCACCACCACCCATCCTCGCAGGCTGCTACCTCCGGTCCAGATGTCTCCTAGCAGCCAAGACTTCCCTCTCCTCAAGTCCAGTCTAGAGAAGGGCAGAGGTCAGTGTACACCTTTGACATAAGGGCATAACGCACATTTCCCTTTAACTTTAATGGAAACACCCTCTCCTGAAGAACTGTGTATACAGATGAAATAAAAGAAAGTGGCTGAAAAACAAGCTAATGCAAAGTGAGAAAATGTTTAAAATTTGTCATCCAGAATGGCCATCACCACAAGATTCCAGGTCATTTTACCGTGTTGTCATTCAAAAAACATTTTTCATTTTGACATTTATGAACATGAAATGCCCTAATTTCATATTTTTCTCCTTCAAAAGAAATACACTCTGTAGTTATTATTTGTCATTGTTATATTTCATGTAGCCCTGAGCTCAAAAGTCAAATTTTATACATTAACAGTCAGACCGCAGCACGTATGCTAATGAGCCGATCCAGCAAGATTTATTCAGCACTCTCGTTGACGATCTTTGCGTTCGAAAGGTGTCTCTTAAGTGCGAGATTTTGCGAGAGTTTGACAGGGCTATGGTTTTCACAGTGTAGCGACCTGTACATACATTCATCATGGCTACAAGTCACGGTAAATTGTTCTCCAGACTTTGATCTTTATTTTGATACCAAATTTGCGTAGAATATCGGTTCTTATCATGACGATATAATCAGTTGAATTTGTGTAAATTTTACCTGCTTTTCACGGAAGATTTTGTCGTCTAAAGTTCATTTTTGGTTCCTGGCCGGATTAAGAAAACTGTTGTTTCTGATTTTGGCTTTTTTCGTAGAGAGGAAACTTAGATGCTCATCATATATTTAAGTCAAGGAGATGCAAGCATGATTTATACTAGTTTTTCCGTTTTGAAATGTCTGTAAAATTCACTTGTAAGCAGGAAGTATGCTCCACACAAAATGTACAGTGCCGCAAAAGAGCTCTCTCATTTGTCAGTGCTTGCATTCAGTGCTTGAACTTGGCTTTAACTACACGCGCGCCTGTATGCAAGCATGCGCTATGCACGCACGTGGCATGAAACCATAGCAGCGTAATGACGTAATGCAAGCGCTGAATGCAAGCGCTGTCCAGTGAAAGAGCTTACTCTTGAGATTGCATGGTTTCAAGCTGACCAGCACTGACATCGATGTATATTTTACTGGTTCCTGACCGGATTAAGCTACAAATTGTCAAGATATTTACATAGATACAAAGATTAATAGATGGACTACCAAATTGTGCATTTTCATTGAGACGCAAGGTGAAGTGGGTATTCTTTTGACGTCTTGAACGTGTACTACACGAATTACTTTTTATGCCTCCGCAACGAAGTGGCCGGAGGCATTATGTTTTCGGGTCGTCCGTACGTCCGTCCGTCCCGTTTTGTTTTTGTCGATATCTCAAGAACCGTGTGGTGGTTTTACATCAAACTTGGTATGAGGGTATATCCTTGAGGGATAATACTTTGTGTGGATTTTAGGGTCACAGGGTCAAAGGTCAAAGGTCACAGGTTATTTTGTGGAAAAAAAAAAGAATTGAAATTTCATGTTTTTCTCCATATCTCGCAAATGGTTCAAGGTATCTTCATGGAACTTAGTATATATGCTTGTACCGATGGGCAGTGATTATCTAGGGAAGTTGGGGGTCATGGGTCAAAGGTCAGGGGGGGGGTCAAAGGTCAAGGTCAACTCCTCAAAATATCACTACTTTCCTTATATTTATGCAATGAATGAAGTTTTTTTTTTTTTACTTGATGTATACATGTATTACCCAATATATATTTTGTGGGAAGTTTCTTGCCAAAAGGTCAAAGGTCAAAAGGTCAAAGGTCAAGTGAAAGTGCTGAATTGCACTTTTTCCTCCATATCTCAAAAGTAACTCAAGGTATCATCATGAAACTTACATATTTATGCATGTTTAACCTAACAGTGATTCTCTTTGGAACTGTGAGGTCAAAGGTCAAAGGCCAGGTTTAGATAATGCTATTTTCCCATTTGATACTGAAATTATACTTTTCTCAATACCTTGAAAAATTACTCAATGCATAAACTTATAAAAGGGTCAAAAGTCAAGTAAAAATCATTAGTTCCCCAAATACCTGCACTCTGACATTTTAATCATTCATCCAATTGAACCTAGTTCTAGGAAAGTGAACATTCAGCACATTTGTGTCAAACCTGTCATTTTAATATTTTGCCAATTGTTTGAAACTGTCATCACACATTGTCAAGACATTGTACTATAGACCTATTAGGAGAACCATGCATTATGGCGGAGGCATATCAGTCGCCGTAGCGATATATCTAGTGTCATCATTTTTCAAGCTCAAATTACGCTATGATATTTTTCATTCACAATAATTTGAGTAACATGTTACGATAGCTTACATATTTTCCTTGAATTTGATACCAAATTTGTGAATATAAGGTGCATTTTTGTTGCCAAAAGCCCAAGGACAAAATCCCCTTCCGCAGCTCACTACGTATGCAAGCCTCAAGCAGGCTTGCATACGAGTTGAATAAATACGAGCGAATTATCGGGTGCTGCGGTCTGACTGTGAACATTTTAGGAAAATTTTTTCTGTGAGTACCTATTAGTCAATTTTATGCAAACCTTTGCTGAGTAAACTATGATATGTTTCAAAATTTTGCCCAAAGTCTGGCAAATAGATGATAATGATTATTAGAATCCATAGTAAATAAATGTAAAGAAATCTTTTACCGTTATATATATTATTTTACATAGATTTAGTTCATTGTTAGCAGAACTGCACCTTCAAAGATTAGTAATAGTGAAGGTGCTTGAGAGGCATATAATAAAATGATAATGCATGAGCAGACACAGTGGATAAATAGTAACATGTGACCTGTCATAAGCGTGTATGTTACCTGCTGCTCTAAATCCTGATGTTGAGTTGGACGTTTGTTTTTTCAGTTCCGCTATCCATTGGAAACAACCGAAATAACAGCAGATCTCTGGACATTCCTGGCATGAGGGAAGACCAAGAAGGGGCGTGTCATCGCTGTTTGCACTGTGAGCAGCGTGCTGAAGAGGTATGGATATAGATCTATGAGTGGGACATAAGTTCTTCACATTAGGAAACCAAACTCAAATATCAGTGTGGATTGAGTAAAAGCTGCAATATTAGTGGAACACAACAGTGAAAGTTTAAGGAAAATTGGGCAATTGATTCAAAAGTTATGATTTTTTTAATGTTGTGGTGCTGTCATTGCTGGATAAGGAGACTGCTACACTTCCTGATGTCATTTTGGACAACAATGTAAAGAAAATATAGGGTGAATTCCACAAGATCTGATTTTTCATGAAACATATTACACAACTTGATACTGGCACAATGTTATGGGTAATATTATTCTCCCTGCTTGCTGAAAGAGGTAAGTCAAGTGCTCTTTCCTTATGCTAGAAAAGTGAAAATACATTTTTATTTTATTTTTATTTTTGTATATTGTTCTCCATAATGACATTAAGAAGCATAGAAATCTCCTCAAACTTTCACTGATGTGTTCTAATATTGCTACCTTCACTTAATTCACATTTATATTTTAAGTCAGTCTGTTAGGTTTCAGAATGTTAGTGTTCGGGTTGTGAGAATCAATGTCCCTTGCATACCTGTCATGTATGTTGCCATTGAAACCAGTTGAACAGTGAGGAGAGGTAGATTATGGTGTGAGCATCACATCTATTTTGGTTTCATTTTATGTAGATGTATAGTTGAGAACGTGTGTCACTTACAGATTTCTGATCAAACCACTACACTCATCTTGCCTGATGTTGTCATGTTTAGCCACAATGTTGTTTTCGTATATTGCTGATCACTTGGTAGAGGTCATGCTCATTTTGAATAGGTACTTAAATTTATTTGAAAATTACACGCACCTTGTATTAATGCTACAGCAGATATCTTTGTGTGTAGAGGTCAATTTGACACTAGTAACTTGTCCGGACCAGAGTAAAATATTGATGAACCTTACCTGCATCTTCTTTATGTTGGCTACCCAATGACTCAGTGTAATCATTCATTGCAGTGCAATCAATGTCAAAAAGTACGAAACAGTGGATAGAGATATTCTTTATATTTCCTTTTACAGGAGGAGCACCTTGATGTGGTAGGTTTAGATCCAACTCACCTTGAGGACCATGCATCGTCTGAAGTTATGTGCCACCATGACCCTGATGACCATCGGTCAGTCCACTCGCACAGCTCCAAGGCCAGCCATGCCGAGTCCTGGCGATCAGAGAGTGATGTGGCCTTGTGTCGTGGCCACCACAAAACTTCCCGTCACTCCTCGTCCCTCTGCGCCTCAGATCAAGATGATTCTGACAGCATAGACTCTGAAAATGAAGCCATGGCTACAAGCCCTGATCAGACGGACAGTGGTAGCGATGCCTCAGAGGGAAGCTATGAGGACAAAGGGGTGCAGTTAGGGAGTGACTATGAGGATGTCAGCAATGGGAGTGATATGGAGATTGGTGGTGAAAGGGAGAGTGCAGTGTCAAGGAGGGAAGAGGTGCACCGGCAACGAGAAGTCTTGAAACAGCTGACTCGGACACTTAGACATGGGAAGGAACCGCAGCACCATGGGGACATTGGGGGAGAGCAAGGGGGGTGACAGCTCAGACTCCAGCCCAAGTATGGAGTACAGGAAAGTCCAGCGAGAATTAGTGCTCTCACCGAGTGAGTTAAACACCAGCCCGGTCAAGCTAGCACATGAGGCTGTGGTCAGGGGCAAGTTGCCTACCATCGATGAGTCACCAGAGTCGGAGACTCATGGACTGTCTCCAAGAGACTCACACAATTCTGAGGAATACTTCCATGGACAGAGTGGTGTGGATGTAGAGATCTATGACTGTCCAAGGTTCCTGCAGAGACCAAGACCTATCAGAAGGTAAACAAATTCCTTCACTGCATGCCAATCATTTTTATAGTTATTGATGATTAACAATTGTTCAAATGCCTCTGTATGCATTCTAATAGGCAATTCTAAAAATTACAATTTTTGTACCAAACAGGTGATTCTGCATCATTGAAATGTAAGTTATGTTTTGGTAGAAGATCATTCTTAATCATTGCAGTTGATTGGTATTCATAAGTTACACTTGGTGTTGGTGTAAGACTTAACAATACATTTTGCTCTTCCACTTGTGTGTCTAGACCAATGATGATGAATCTCATCTACCCCCATCAACACCACCATGATGAGGAAGATGAGGATGATGATGAGGAAGGAGGAGGCAGCTGCAGCAGCTCCCAGGCCAGTGCAAAGTCTGACAAGAACATGGCTGACTTTGATGGGGAGGATGAAGAGGATGAGTCCAGTTCGGTGTGTGAGGATGCGTTGGCACAGCTGAGTGCCCAGCTCAGCCAATTTGATCAGCATCCCGACCATGCCCACCACACCCATCACCACCACCATCATCACCACCACCATCACCATCATCCACACCGCCTGCAGCCACAAGTGAAGGGCAGGCCACGACCTATTGCCAATGTGTCTCCAGTTCAGAGAAGCAGGCTTTCCAGTAGGTCTTTCTTTCTCAGCCGTGAAGATAGTGTAGTTACATCTAATTGTTTCTTTAGGGTTTGTGTGAAGTAACTCAGTAGACTTGGTCCATCAAGGAAGGGGACTGTGTACATGTTTGCATCCTCTAATTTCATTTAGTTATTTTGCAATAAAGCCTAAAATATAAGGAGATATCACTATTTTTCTCATTAAACCATAACTGTTGACGGTTTAGTCTAGAAACAATTTTATTGTAACTATTGTTTACATTTTGTATATTTTGCAGTTAATAATGCTTATTGACTTTTTTTACAATGGTCGTTTCTACCCCTAACTCGCATTTCAGAACTATTTTGAAGCACTAAAGCTGGGTTTTTGTTTCATCTGTAAATGGTAAACAATGCCTTTAAAGTGCATGATTAAGCTCATTGTATTTCTAATAAATGAAGTAGTGAGATTGAGAAGTCAAGCAGTAGCTAGGATCAGTACAATGTTACAGATATGGTGCTATATGAATATCATAAATCATTTTTGCTATTGTTTGGATCATATCTTTTGTCCAAAATCCTAAACTCAGATTTTGAGCATAAAATCATCATACCAGTTGATAAACTGATGTGCCATGGATTTGCCCCCTTCCAGGTTCATGTTCGACACAGCGGGAGGAGGAGGATGAGGAGGGTCACATAGTACCCTTTGGGGACTTCAAGTTTGAGGATGTGTGCAAAAAAGCACATACACTCCTGTGGGACCTGGTGCAGGATGAGAGTGCTGTGAGTTTTCATTGGTGCCAACATATTTTTTTTTTGTGTAAATACACATCAGTATGACCTTGTTGAAGAACAGTCTGTAGCTGATACAAGTTGCCGTGGAGAGCGTGATGAAAAGCTATGTCATCTCAGTGGTACTTTTGACAGTAGTCATCAACTTTTAAATGTGGTGATTGTGCACAGATCTGCCTCCTATATTACACAACTTCAGCCAATGGCTAAGCGCAGCCAGGGGCTGAATTCTTTAAGCTCTCATTATACATGAAACACAAATTGAATTTCAATTTTTTTTTTTCATTTAATTTTCTTTTCTGGTAGTATCTAACCTGTAGCGACATTGATGTGAAATTTCATGTCAGCCTGTACTAATGTATTTGTGCTGTATCAGATTCTAGTAGTTGAAAAAGTTATTAATGCGTAAACTGTACTAAAAACAGAGTGTTAAGCCCGTATGTTTGTGTTCGTTATGTTTGTGTGTGTATGTCAGGTTCATCTCAGTGAAGGACTGTCCTCGGAGGCTGAGAAGCTGCTGTGTTCCTTGGTCTGTGTCTTTCCAGAGCGAGAAATCCGGATGAAATTTGTGGAAGGCTGCCTAGAGAACCTCAAACAGCACAGGTCAGTCATTGCCTTCATGCATGAAGGGTGTGAACACATGACTCTTTGTAGAGAACTGACACCTATTTGGTTCGGAACCTTGGCATTTCTCTGTGACATTGTAATTGCTCTGAAATGATTAAGTGACAGTAGTTCATCAAAAGTTCAGGTTTGTTGTGTGCATGTTTGCAGAATTATCTGTCGGATTATGGTATGTTCATTGATGGCTATTATTGTTTAATCATTTTTCAAAAGTTGATTTTGTGCTCTCTTTCCAGGTCTGTGGTGGTGTCCCTGCGACTGATCCCCAAGCTCTTTGCATCCTTCCAGCAATACCGCAACAACTACAATACTCACTGGATTACTATGTGAGTTTCTACTCCAATCTAATCCCTCTGGTGTCAATTCTGTCTTTATCCCCCAAAGAATGTCATTTCTGGCAATTATCTAGTCATTAGTCCTTCCTTCCAAAAATATGTCATGGCGTTTGTGAATGACTTGTTAATGCTTCACCATTTTCAAAATTTCATGTTACATTACCTGAAAGCATTATTTAAAGGTGGAATCATTTCAGTTTTAAGGTGCAAATCTTCTGTAGGTCAGATTGCATTTGGTGATTCATATAGAACTAAGGAATGTAGAAATGTATTCTTCCATTGTAAACGTGTAAATGCGTACCTATATGTATTTCCAAAGGACCTTGTATTTGGTACGTCTTGAACAGTGTTAATGATTGCTCTGAATATTGGAAGTTTCTGTGTATTTGTGTATTTGAGAGAGAGGATAAAAGGGATTTGTCTTTCCCCTGTTTCCTTGCCAGGTGGGCTGAACGGAGCTTGGGATGATGAGCCTCTTCTTTGCTGACCTTCTTCACTACACAGGGCAAGTCCGGCTGGCCAAGAAGCCAGACAAACAGCTGTAAGTCAATTCATGCAACACTGCCACTAACACAGACTGATATCTTATCATGTGCAATTATCTCAGCAGTACTGCCTTGTGTTTCTGCTTGTAAAGACTGGGATGAGAAATTCTGTCCCATGGAGGATGCTGCCACTTGTAATGATTGAATACTGAGATATAACCAATATATTGGATGTTATGTTATGTTTAAAGTATGTGTCAAACTTTAGACTCCTTCAATAGATATCTTGCAATCAGATATATACCAAACAAGTGACTACTTTCTTAAATATCAAATTATCAGCTAATAGGACTGGGTAGCCTTTTGGAAACCTTTTGCCTTATACATTATATTGTTCAGGTAAACAAGTAGTTCATGCTAACTTGTCATAAAAATGGCTAATCATTTGTTATTATTGTCAATCTGGTATCTGTATTGTACATATTTGTGTTCAATTTATATCTATTCCATGATCTAGATCAAGATGCATGTTTGTATTATCTCTCTTTTAAGGATTTTGAGTCTTCTGTAACAGTGGCTGTGAGAATATCTTTATATCCTGATTTTTGTTCCTTTTTTCAATTTATCTATAGCTACAGTCACAAAATGGAGATCCAACCAGACTCCAGTTCCTGACATGTGTGTTCTCAACAGGAGGGTCCCCAGATCACTTCAGTGAGTTCAGAGTGTAGATTTATTATGAGCATACAACGTAGGTCTATTGTGCACTAAGGTGTACACTGACCATTGACTTACATTTCGCAATGTGATTCTATTGGCCAGAGTGTTTTTTTTTTTTTGGTTTTTATACCCCCGCCAAACGAAGTTTGAAGGGGGTATATAGGAATCAGCGGGCGGTCGGGCGGTCGGTCGGGTGGTCGGGCGGTCGGGCGGTCGGTCCGTTGCAAATCTTGCGTCGCGAACTACTTCCTCAGTTTTCAACCGATTCCCATAAAACTTTGACAGATGTGTGCCTTGGGTTGTAGATGTGCAAGACATATTTTTTGACAGTACCCAAAAGTACGTTGCCATGGTAACGGCATATTATGGGCAAAAATGGGTACAAATCTTGCGTCGCGAACTCCTCCCACAGTTTTTGATCAATTTTTATGAAATTAGGTACAGATGTTCATCTGAATATGTTAATGTGCAAGACACATATTTCCGCAGTGGCAAAAAGTGCGTTGCCATGGTAACGGCATGTTATTGGTAAAATATAGGGCAAAATGCTTCATGGCAAAACTGCTTCATCAGTGTTCTTCCAATTCTCATGGAATTCATATTGAATGTTTGTCTTAGGATATAGGTCAGCATGACACATTTCTTGACAGTGACAAAAAGTATGTTGCCATGGTAACAGCTCACATATTATGAGCCAAAATGATGGAAAATTTTGTGTTGCAAACTACTTCCTCAGTTTTTGCCCAATTTCCATGAAACTTGGTACAGATGTGTGCCTTTGGTTGTAGATGTGCAAGACGCATTTTTTGACAGTACCCGAAAGTACGTTGCCATGGTAACGGCATATTAATGGCAGAAGATCAAGGAAAGATCTTGCGGATTTAACTACTTCCTCAGTTTTTTGACCAAAGCTTATGAAATGTGGCACACACCTTGATCTTGGTGGGAAGATGTGGAAGACATATTTTTCGGACGTGTCGGAAGCTGCGTTGCCATGGTAACGGCATATAAATGGCAGAAGATCAAGGAAAGATCTTGCGGATTGAACTACTTCCTCTGTATTCGACTGAAGCTCATGAAATGTGGCACACACATTGGTCTTGGTGGGAAGATGTGCAAGACATATTTTTTGGACGTGTCGTAAGCTGCGTTGCCATGGTAACGGCATATTAATGTTGGAAGATCAAGGAAAGATCTTGTGGATTGAACTACTTCCTCAGTTTTTGACAAAAGCTTATGAAATGTGGCACACACAATAGTCTTGGTGGGAAGATGTGCAAGACATATTTTTCGGACGTGTCGGAAGCTGCGTTGCCATGGTAACGGCATTTAAATGGCAGAAGATCAAGGAAAGATCATTCCTTGGGTAAGACTGTCGTCACGGGGCGGGGGTATTAATCACCTTCAGTGATATTTCTAGTTTTTTTTTTGGTTGTTGTCGTTATGCCTCTGTTTCATTTTACAATATAATTTCCATGTTGCATGGGAGAACATGGAGAAAAGAGACAATCATTACAGTGTGTTTATTTATTGTTTTTGATATGTAATTTGAATCATCATTAGGATTTCAGTGAATTTTTTACTGTTCATGTGAAATCTTTGCATTCATATATTATGCATCTGGAAAGATGTCTTTGATATGTTCACAATTCATTCAAATGTTATAAAATATGGAATGTTGAAGTCCTTCTTCATTTCTGTGTGCATGATATTTGTAGACATTTCTCATGTCCTTTGTTCCTACTCCCAGGATTGACCCTTGACCAGGTTGACACATTGTGGTCATGCCTAGCCTTAGATCCAGACTGTTCAGACGAAGCACTCAACTGGTTTCTGCAACAAGCCAATAACAAAGATCAACATGCCTTGGGCCTTGAGAACTTCAAGCATATCTTCTTCCACAAGGTGACATTTTAATTGGCTCTTTTTGCAAAGCAAAGGGAATTGTGCTTATGTGTATTGTGGTGCATTGCATGAATGATATTTGTTTGAGTGAAATGTGTCCATTCTGTAGTAAACATACTGTTGTGTTTCTTCAAGTTGTATAAGTTTGGATATGAAATCTTTTAAATGCCACAAGTGGGAAAATCAAGCCAGTGATTCACCAACATGTCACCCCCTGCTTGCCATGCCAAGGCAGAAACAGGCTAAAGTGAACATTGGAAATATGACTGTAAACAAAGAACTAATAAGCAAAAAAATGTTTTCTTTGTACTGTGAAAACAATGCATTTATGAGTCATCAGTTAGTAAAATGATCAGGAATATCTGAAATGTTTATATTATTTATATTTCCACAGATGCCACAGCTAGAACCAGAGAGTATCAGCATGACTGGCCTAAACCTCTTCCAACAGCTGTGCAGTCTGGCCAGACTAGCCAGCTCCTCCTCATACAATAGTCCTCCTGTCGAGGTAAAGCATGGTTTCCCTTCTCTGGATGTGGTCTTGGCATGAAGTATTTGATCTGGATATATTTGTTCTTAAATATGGCATTTAGCCCTCTGTGGCAAGGACAAGGTTGTGAGTGAAATCTGCACCTGGGATTGAAGTGGTTTTGTGCACAAGTTTTGTTCAATTATGTATTAATTCCCAGTGTGTGGTATATGCTAAAAAATGGATCAGCAAGAAGACAAAACTATGTATGACAATGCCATATGGTATATTCTTTTATAAAAAGATCCCTTTGCATACTGTATTTGCTGGCAATAAGACCGCACAATTTCTGACAGAAATAAAGCAGGATATTCCGGGTGAGATTTATGTGACATCACAACCAAATCATATTTTTTCCAACCCACCAAATCACCTGCTTAACCAACACATACCCATGTATGGAACTATGCAATGTGCCAGTGAGCAACTCTAACATTCAAATAGACTTAGAAATTTGTCAGGAATGACAAATTAGGTGATACGTTTAATCTGTGATGGGAGACGATTGGCCAAGCAATGTTTGAGATGTTCATCAAAGAGCAGGGAATCGAAGCTGGTACTTGTATCTTGCGGACGATAAGCTACAGGTTACACCCATACAGGATACGTATTGCACAAAATCTTCCTAATTTGTATCCTAAGTTTCAATGTCAGCAAACTTTAAACATAAGCCTGTTATCCAACAAAAACAGCGGAGGGCATATTACAATAGCCCAAAGTGTCAGCTACAACCTATCAAAATCAGGGATTTGGGATGCGATGCTGCTGCCTAATCCCTGGCATTTCAGTTTGCAGTGAGAAAGGTTTGTCAGAGTGTGGCATTTTTCAAGCAAGTTAGTGTTTCAAGACGCTTCCATCTGTCATTTCTATCACAGATGCCAGGCATTGATCACCTGTGGAAGATTGCTCTGAGAGCAAAGAACACTGATGTCAGTCTTTCAGCTATACAGTACATCAACTCCTACTACATCAATGGTGAGATGTATAATGCTCATATTCCCATTACAAAATGTCATATTATAATTTCTCAATATTACATTATCAGTGCATGGCATATATCATGTAGGCCTACTGTAACAGAATGTACTGATTTTTTTTTCTCTCTCTCTCTGTACGGGAAGAACATGATGATAATTATGTAGTGAAAGTCCATGACCTCTGAAAAATATAATGATACAAATAAAAATGGTGAGTAATAAAATAAAAAGAATAGTAAAGAGGATTAAAAGGAGGGGAAATTGATGGAGCTGTCATCAATAATAACAGTGAAAGAGTCCCTGCTGCTGCTAACAGGATTAATATACCAGGGATTATGATCTTGATTGTATCTTGAGGAAATTCACAATGATAATAATGACTGTGATGTTGGAAATGTCGTCAAAGTTGTTGATGATGATGATGATGAGAGTGATGGTAATGACAAAGATTACTCTGATGGCGAATTCCTAGTTGACACTGTTTATGTGTTTGCAATCTGGTATTACAGCAGGAAATGGCTCTCTTGAGAAGGAAGAGGAATTCATTGAGCGCTGCATGGAGAGTCTGTCTCAGGCTTCAGCAGACCTCAGCTTGTCTCGGGACGCCAGCTTGCTCATCCTCCAGAGGGGACTCATTCTTCTCAAAACTCACCTGGAGGCATTCCGGAAAAGGTCAGATATTCTTTGGGTGTGCATATAGTGCAAATTGGACCATGACTGTGATCAAAAACTTCAGACACAGGACTGTGTCCAAAGTTGAACACAAGATGAACCGACAACTGGTTGTGATATTATTGAATTTGTGGTGATATCTAGTTATAGCTGTCTATCAAGCTGTACTGGTAACTGTATTGGCAGTGGCATCCCCAACCTCTACTGCTTAAAATTCTTCGTGCTGGAGTGAATATTCTGTAGTACTAGCTTTCTTCTAGGGCTGGAATTTGCTTCCCCCTTTAACTTTGTGCTGTGAAAAAATCGAAGCCAAAACATAAAATCAAAAGGTGTGATGTGCTTCCTTTGCAGGTATGCCTATCATCTGCGCCAGTGGCAGCTTGAAGGATGTGGGATCACCAGTCATCAGAAGCACCTGTTGGACGGTCAGTCAGCGACCATCCGGGTCATCTGCCAGATTGCATCCATGCAAGACAAGGTGAGAAGAGGTTCTCAAAGTTCAGCCAGATAAAATATCTTTCATGAACTTGATAAGAAATACAAAGATGCGGTAACAGAGGTTTGTGTGTGTGTCTTGTGTCTTGGATTCACATTTGATGATAACATTTTGATAGGATTGTTTAAAGAGTGAATTCTGTCCCTTAACAAAAACTGTTGAGTGCATGCCTTCTTTTCAGTGCCTGTTTGTGTGATTTATAGGTCGCATATGTCCTACTCTTGCCCATAGTTCACATTGGAAATGAACCTCTCGGATCTTGTCGCTGACCTCCGTGCTGAGGTAACCCACGTCTGCAGCAAAATTCTTCAGCAGCAGTCTCCAGAGGGCAATGCACAGCTGAGTGCTTTGTATGCAGCTACAGCTCCAGAGGAGAAGGGTGCTGGTGACGAGCAAGGAACATCAACATCATCATCATCCTCGTCTTCCTCCCTGCCGATGATACCCGGCCCAGTTAGGATGATCTCCGCTGGGCACGAACTCATACCAGACCTTGATGAGAAAACTCTGAAGGAGATGAGTTTCAACGATGCTAGGGTCAGTGAGGCAACATCAAGCTTGTTAAATCAGGCAGTTATAACTTCTAAATCTGAGTTAGTTTGTGGACATAGCTTGCTTGAATGTGTATCTCCATGAATATTGCCCCTCCCCCAGTTTCTGATAAAATCTACTGTGTTTTCTATAGTCATTGCTACAGAGCTGCCAAATGTTATGAACAAATTGATTCCCTTTGAAAATCTTTCTGCCAACCATAGTTTGATTTAATTACCTCTTGTTACTAAGACATCCTCTTATGGATTTCCATGGCTTTTAAAGTAGCAAATGTTGACTACACCATTATCTTAAAAAAAATATTGAATTACAAAAATGTTGCATATTGCCTTCTCTGATTGACATTCCAGCTGGTTTTTGTGTCCTTTGGAGCAATAAGGAGGGAGAGGAAACGAGAGGGGGCGGACCAGCCAGCATCGTGTCTGCCACCACCCCCTAGGGAGAAGCTACCCATGATGCTCTTACTGGAAGAACCCCACTTTGGCTGTCTCTTCAACCTACTACAGCAGCTTAATGAACTCAAGTGTGATGGCCAGCTGGTCAGTTCTCATAGAGACCTTCTGTATTTCAGGGGTTTAAGGATTACCTCGATTTTAGTGTTGTTTATTTAAACCTGTTTTGTGACCAGCAAGCCTGCTGCTGAAAAAATGTTACATGTGACCAAATGCCAGTGAGTTTTCACAATGACGCTTTGCAATTTAACAATTCAAGTAGTCTCTAATTATTGTGAGAATCATGTTTGTTTCCATCACACACTTGTAGCAGGTGAATGAACTCTAGCTAGATGAATAGCTGGACACTTTACACTGCAGTGTGTATTTGATAAATTGTTGAGCTTTCATTATTAAAGATATACAATAAATGAGCGAATAGATTAAATAAGACCAGTTGTGTGACATACACTAGGAGCACATTAATGAAATGTAATGTGACAACCAAACAATTTTTCACACATACCTTTATAAACTTTGTATTACAAAAATAAAATTGTCTGAAAGCTGGCATATATGATAGTGTGACTGCATAAAATGTATATATTATGTATTTTGTTCATTTAAAGCTATTTGTTTGTAGGACTATGCAGACTGCATTCTCTTTTGCAAAATGAAAGCTGTTCTGTGAGATGATTTTTTTTTTTTTAATCGTAGATACTATAGAAAATTACATTCATTTTTTGTCTTTTCTCCATAGGAGGAAGAAGCACAGAGAGATTTGGTCAGCCGAGCACAGATGCTGTCCAGGAATGTTTGGGATCTTCTAATGCTGCTTCCCACAAGTCCAGACGTGCTGAATGGGTTCAAAACATTGCCAGCAGATAAGGTATAAAGTCTATTCAGTAGAAAAATGGGAAATTACAGTGGTACATGTACTTGGGCTCTTCCAACAAGGAGTGGATTGACCCTTTTTCATGACATGATATATAGCATGACATGATATATAGCATTATATGATATATAGCATGACATGACATACTGTAAAACGAGGAATGTTCACGTACATTTTAATTTCGCGAATTTCGCGAGAGCAAAGATTCACAAAATTAAAATGCACATGAAGGCTCTTGTCCACACTATATGCATTGAATGCCAGAGGCACTGCGCAAAAATTTCATGCTGTCAAAAAGGCCGTCGGCTCCAATTCGCAAAAATTTCATGCCGCTAGAATATCATGTTTTACAGTATAGCTTGACATGATAGTAGCATATGATATATAGCATGAAGAGCTGATGATAACGCCCATACCTTCTTAACTGTTGAGTAGGAAAAACCATTGTCAATTGCCAGGACATGCATGTTGTTTTTGCATAAGATTAACCTGCTGTCTCTAAGATTTGATAAATCTCCATAGAGTTAGCACATGACCACCATATTCCAGTCAGCATTGGGTTTGAGGAAAATATTCTGTAATAAAAGATTCTGTTGAATCAGTATTGTCAAGAAACGAATGTACCCTGAAATTTTAAGTAGTGAGTACTAAGATCTAGACCAATGACTGGTATTTGAACATACTTTGATGTAATGAAAAGCGCTACATCAAAATCTGCAAGGAATTTTAAATGGCGTGAAAAATTTTTCCCAATCTGTGAAGTAGAGTACATTGGAATCTAAATGAAATTTACCAAGAAAAATTAAAAGGAAAATGTCAGAGGAAGCTATAGAGTAATAACTTTCCCTTGTAATTTTTCTTTTGCTTTTAGCTCCCTGCAGTGAAAGTGCAACGAGAGGTCAGCAAACATAAGTCAGGAGATTCTAGGGAAGTGTTGTCGTCATCATCATCATCAATGATGAGCAAAGTGAAGGACCCAAAATCATCAGACACAAACTCTGCTGCTGAGGTTGCCCCTGTCAGTGTGGACTGGGGTAAGCTGTTGACGGAGAACAAGCCCCACAAACTGCTCTATTCTCTACAAATCATTGAGGCCTTGGGCCAACCAGCCAAGAAGCAACGGAGCAAATCCACAGTGAGTATATTGTCCCACCTCTCTGGCAAATACCTATCAAAGTTAGCTAATGAGGTGTCTTTGATAATATCCTCTTTGATATATATTTTTTCCACCTTGGATTGCAGTATCTGAACCTTTTAATTTTTGTATAAGCCTTATATTTGTGGTGTTTTTATTTTTCAACATTTTGTAAGCCTACTGATAATTACCAAATCAACAATTTGCAAAAATGTTGCTTCCCGCTGCAACTGTGCAATATAAATTGTCTCAAAAGCAGGAAAACATTCACTTTTCTCCTGAATAGGGATGATGCATATTTGTAATTCTGTATCTGGTCCTTGATCAAAAATTCATTCACTCAATGTTGTCGTACAAGCCCGATTTAAACAAAAAATGGCATGTACAGTACTTTTATTTTTGCTACCTTGATTTGATGAATCAATCAAAAGTGTCAGTAATGTTCTGTCATCATCTCTTAGATAAGTAGATAGTGAGCATTTGTTTGTTACACTTTTTATGTTTTTTCTGTTTTCCTTTTCGTCAGGCATGTCTCGTTTCTGGTGATCATATACTGGGTACCAATGAGGTGGGAGTGTTGAAGTCCAAGAAGGTATTGACATAGGATGTATACAATTCTCTCTAAGCTCACATCTATTTCCTAACAGTATTCCTGAATGATAAAAGACACTGCTAGTTTGATGCATAACAAAGGGTAGCTTTGATTTGTATGTTTGATAAGCACCTTTCACAGAAAATTTCCTGCTCAAAAGGTTCCAAATGTAAAAAAACAAAACCCAGATCTTTACTAGGCTACAAGTTTTACTTTTCTATGGAATGAGGCAAGAAATATATTGGTTAGTATGGTTATTAAGGCACTACACATTCTAAAATGTGGTCAGGCATATGGTGTTGGATATTATAGGATCTCACTGTTCAGCCATACACATTTGTGATGGCACAGAGCTCATTGATACAAATTAGTTCATTAATGACTGATGTATTCTTCATGTAAAATCTTTTAGTGACACTTTTTTGCATCTCTTGTTGAAATCTTTTAGCTTGAGGTGGTAACCAAATTGTGACTTTCTTCACATAGTATATAGAGCCATATATTTCAATGAATTATCCTCCCCATTGGAGGAAGTCTGGGACTATTTGTGCTATGTTTGTTGTCTGCTGCAGAGTAAGAGTGATACACACCTGAGTGAGATGGACACAGAAGTCGACCTGTTGAGTCACAGATCGTGGAGTGCAATGGTAAGACAAATATCTAACCTGCCTACACTATGGTGAATGTAGGAGATTGTACTGTATGGAATGCCAGTATGAAAATAGAGATTTGCAAATAATTTGTTTACAATGATTTGCCTATATAAATCAATGTCATCACTAGTGATGTGTTAACAGTCATCAAAATTAGCTTTACATTAAATTAGAGTTGGTCATAATCATTGGAGACTGAAAAGTAACTTGCACAAAATGTCCACTTTTATGGAATCTCAGATGCACAGAACTGAAGATCCTTATTCCATAGTAGGACCAGTCTATGCATTCACAGTTCATTCTGTGTCTCACTTGTGATCTCAGATGCAAAATGTATCCTGAGGAATCTTGGGTCTTTTTCATCATATTATTTTTTTCCCATAATGAGGAAAATGTTTGCAATCTGGATAAATGTATTACACAGAGCTATGATTATACCCTATGTCATTATGTTCAGATGTCTATTTCTGTATCCCATCAGGAGAAAAAGCTCTGAAACTAGCTACTTTTTGTGATTTCTAGATGGGTTTTCCTATTAAATAAATAAAGAAAACTAATCAAGTGAATCAATCATTTTGATGATGTTGTTACAGATTAACTCATAGGAAACATACTCTATCAAGTCATCATACAAAAATCATGCATGATGATAGCTTTTCCTTTCTTCTTTTCCCTTTGCGCTTAGAAACAGTGTATTAAGCACATTACAAATGTAATGTATTATTATCATTATAGCTAAATCTAAAATTGCATTGATACTATCTTCCAAAATTATGTTATTCATGTCTTTAGTAATTCCAGTGTTGTGCAAGAATGTCCCAATTCATATTTTCTGTTTGTCTGACTGTTTATAGTTTATCAGCTGCGGCGGCTTAAAGCATCTCTTTGGCATCTTTATGTCAGCGTGTCTGGAGACTAGAGATGACCAACAGTGGAACTTTGTAAGTCCGAGAATGTGCATTGTGTGTAGTGTAAACGTAATCTTGACTTATGTGAGCGTTTACCCTCAAAGAAAGGGTTATTTCTGAGTGGAGAAATTGACCTTTTGTTGTTGTTTTAAAGAACGAAAGAAGAGAGAGAGAGAAAATGGGGCCCTATACAAATAATTTGCCCCAGACAGCACTTAACATAAAACAAACATTATAAATCTTAGATAGATGTAAACAAGAATATTAAATATATACCAAGTCTCCACGAGACTTGACCTAAAAGCAAGAGACAAGTGGATAGTTTGTGCAAAATCAGAAGAATTGTAGATTGTTACTACTGTTTAAATGTCATTAACTCATGAGTATGAGTATGGTGTCCAGTGGGTGGTGTTAAACAGGCCTGATAGTCTGGTGATTAAGAAAAGCTGCCTGTGTGATGCATCTATTCTTTAATCAGAAGATACATACTGACACTGATGTTCATCCCCTTCTCTTTGCAGTCATAAGGCATTCTTTCTTTCTGTTGCTCTGCTGAAGATACATCTCAATCATTAAAAAAAAAAAAATCAATCACTTTTCTCATACAGCTTTGAAAACTGGTCAAATCTCTTATGCAAAATTTGATTTGAAAAGAAAAGTGTCAGTTTTATATAAGAGCAGGTGAGGATTATGTTCCAAGAAACATTTAGCTTTAGTGGGAAAGAGATACCAATGTTCACATGGCCATTTACCAAAAATTTCGTACGTACACCAAAATGAAACAGGTATAAGTTTTCAAAAGTTAAAAATTTCCAGCTCCACTTAATCATGAGAAAATGCACAAAAATCTGCAACTGCTGCTGCCCTGGGAAGAAGTTGTGTTGTTGAATGAAAATGCTTTTGAATAAAAGAATGTTTGTCCTTGAACAAGACTAGATTAGACCCTGTGATGGTGTAATGGATAAAAGCTAAGTCATCTCTCTGCAGTGATGGGATCTTAGATGATTGGTAACATCACCAGGAACTTGAAAACTATAACATCTATAAAAATATTGTCATGCGAGGGGGGGGGGGGGGGAAGAAATGAATCCGTCAGGCTGCCACTAATAGAAATGTGACATTGGGAGTCGGAGACCTATCATCATACCAAATTGCTGCCACCTGTTAATCTTTGAAAGGGATTAACAAACCTTATTCAGGAGTGTTATACTACTCCAGTTATCAATGTTATCACAACACTGTTACACAAACAAGAGTTTTTTTATTTTATTATGGTTGTATATAGTGGCAGCAGGAGTGTCTGGCATCAGTGCTGAAGTTGATCAATGAGTTTGCCTCTGAGGAGGCTCTTTGTGAAACAAGTGGAGACGTTGATGAGGTTTTTGATGAGCCACCCTCGTCATCGTCCTCATCCGGGGAGGAGGTGCCAAGGAAGAGGGCCAGAACTGCCAGATCCAGAAGGGATAGCACAGACTCTGGTCGGCTGATGGTCCGATTCTCAGCAGTAAGATGATATCCCATCTCATTTTATCACAATTTATGTACTGCAATCATCTGTCTCTTTTTGATGACTAGAGCAAACTGCTTTCTTGTTTGGCCATGAGATAGAAATTTCTCCTCTCAATTTGACTCTGTTTATTTATTTATTTGCGCGTTTATTTGTGCTTACGCTTTTTTCTTTTGGTCTGTTATTCTCACCTGTACTTTCATCCGAAGTCACATTTGCAATTTTTCAGTCATTTTCATCTTACAAAACTTGCATTTCTTTTTTTTTTTTTGTAGAGTAATTGGTCATGATATCTGACTAAAGAATCTCGTTCAAAATTGAAGCTTTAGTTTTTTATTTCAAGAAGACTCAAATTGAGTTATTTAAAAGAGAGTCTCCAAAGTTACATCTTACAGGATAACTGAGCATTTTTTCTTGTTGTGGGTCCAGTTCATTTATGCAGCTTCGTCTTAAATCCAACCACTTCTGATGAGAATATTTGATTTTGTTGGTCTTGTTTGATGAGAGTAAGGGTATGTTTTGTTGTTTCATAGTCTTAATATTAAAGGTTGTATTCTTCTGATACATCAGATCATGCAGGACCTGTTGTCGCAGCCTGGTGTTCTGGAGAGGCTGATGAGTGTGCTCTACAAGGCTGCCTTCCCAGGAGACTCAACACATATGCAGGCTGGCTACTGGGGTAAACACACTCTCTCTTGTTTTCACTCCCATTCTGAAATGGGGGCAGGCTGATGGGATGAAATATGTGTGACAGCCTTTGTACCTATGTAGATATGTGATTTCTAGGTCTTGTAAGATATGTTAAGTTCACATTATGGTTAAAAGCTTTAAGAATCTCACAGTGAACAATGTTAATATTAAATTAGGTCTCTCCATAGTTATTATGTGTTTAAATGCACCAGAAGAGAAAGGCTTATGTTTTGAATGGTGGTTCTGAAAACATTTGCATTTGACTTATTGAAAGTTTCTTTGGTATAGTAATCTGCCTTGTGAAGGTCTGATGAATTATAGGTTAATCAAGTCCATATAGAGAAAATTAATCTTAAGCATAAAAGTCATAAGGTTTCCCATGAATTAAATATATCTAAATCAGTCTTGTATTTAATCTGATGTATATTATAGATATTGTGTTTACAATGCATTCAAAAAGAAAGTCACCTTAAAGCTTGCAATTTTGTAGGAGTCATTGTTAACCTGCAGTGTGAATGAATGGCTAACCATTTCATTATTTTTTTTTAATTTCCAGTTGTCCACTATGCCATGAAGTTGTTGGTCTCCTGGGCGTCGAGTGACCCAGAGGTCAAGATGGCCATAGGTCAATACAGCAAGCTTGACCAATGGTTGCAGAGATTGGTGCTGCAGACCAATGAGGTAGGTTCTATACCGAAGTCTTTTGCAACACTCTATAATTTTGAAACATCTCTCATGCTTGTAGCATTGATGATTTACAGCTAGATTGCTGTCACTGCTCTTACCGGGCACTCCTTACACTTCGGAAATAGGATAGGAAAGAGGATAGTCTCTATGAATGGATTATGTGTGGTTTATAGTATGCAAATATTGTGGTGGAGAAGAAACGGTTAGCGACGTAAACTTCATATTTAGCAATTTAAAGCTTTGCCAGTCCTAGGGATGAAAGAAGGTTCGTATTGCAGTCATTATGAGAGTGTTCAGGAATGGCCATTTATGATAGTAATCATGTAGTCTGGCGACAGATAAAAAGATCATAAATCATCAAAGTGCCCACACTGTGATTTCAATTTGATGCCTTTGTAGAATAACATAACTTATGACAGATAAAGGCAAGACCAATGTGTAACCACTGATCACAAGTTATATGTTTAAATAAATATTTGAGAGAACTGCTGTAAATGCAAATGCATCTAAATATGCAATAGAAAAGTGTAGACCAGTTATTATGATCATGATCATGATCATCGTCATTGACATTATCTTGGTCATTATGACAGATAAAGGCAAGACCAATGTGTAACCACTGATCACAAGTTATATGTTTAAATAAATATTTGAGAGAACTGCTGTAAATGCAAATGCATCTAAATATGCAATAGAAAAGTGTAGACCAGTTATTATGATCATGATCATGATCATCGTCATTGACATTATCTTGGTCATTGTCATCATCATCATAATGATAAATTATGATAATAGTGATATAAATGATAATAATAAAGCTTATCCCAATTCTCAGACTGGCTATTAGTGGGAAGGGGAGCTACAGATTTTATGATTCCTGGCTCTTTTAAAGATATGACCCAAGATAGTTCCGGTTTGGATTTCAGCCATTTTTCTCCTTTGATAAAAAAAAAAAAAACTCTTGCAGTTGTACATCCGACGTGAGGTGTGTGATGGCCTGTTCAGACTGTGTGAGGGACTGGGTCTATCTTGCCAGCACTTTCTCTGGTCTCTCCTCAAAAGTCTCTTTACTTCTCTGGACACAGCGCTCAACATCCAGCCAAAGAGGGTATGTAGAGATTCTGCTGAATGATGATCAAACGCATAAAGTCATTTGCGATGTAGATTGTCTTCTCTGATATCTTATGGTGTGAAACACATAACTAACTCTGGCATACTGGACCTTTATCTTATAGTCACATGGATTGTTGTTACAAACATTCTTGTCAATTTTAAGAACATAAGAAACTACATGTACTCCTTTGAGCTTCATGTTTTAACACTACACAAGTTGTATGTCCCACTTGGTAACAATTATTATTTTGGTAAAAAATAAAAGTGAATTCTTATGAATTCATTTATTAAATTCAAGTTCTGAAGTATATGCGTTTGTCCTGAAAATTTAGGTACAGGCTTCTAGAAATTGTTTATATGTGACAAGCTGCAAATAAATTACAGTGCAGTAAACATGGAATAAGAACAAATGTAATTTTTTATACATTTCATGTGATACCAGCATTGAAATAAAAAACTTGTGAATACAGTCAACCTTGCCTATGTCAAATCTATTTGGACTGAAGAAATAGAATATAAAGAGAAGAGGACTTGAAAAGACTTTAGACTTTGGCGATTATTCAACTTATGTGAAGTCTACTTGAGCAAGGGTGACTGTATGTTGCTTTCTATATTTTGTCCATGAAAATGAATAATATAGTCTGTAATTTGTCAATAATCTCGAAAGTCAAGTCTTACCTGCTGGAGCATAGAAATGATTTGTGCAAAAATTTCCAATTTTGCAATAGCTTTGTTATAATATATCTTTGTTCAAAGAGTTAAAGGAAGGCTAAAACAGCTGACTTTTCAGGAAAATAAAAAAGATGATTTAGGCAAAAATTTCTTCTCTTACACTTACAATATCTGTGTACAAAGGAACCAAAAGAAGGCTGAAATTGTTGTCAACAGCTGAGTCATTGTAATGTTTATCAGCTTTCACCAAATCATGCCTTGTTTGTACACCACAGGGAGGTGACAAAGGGTGTGATGACAGCATCCCAAGCTGCCGTGATTACTTCTGGTTGCTATGCCTCTTGATGGACAACCTACACTGGCAGGGAGACAGCCCCCAGGCAGGTTCGGCCAGTATGTGCAGCATTGACCCGGAAAAGGTCAATGCACAGCTGGACTCCTTTACCAGGCATCTAGCTCAACAAATTGAGAAGTGAGTTATCATAGCGATAGGACAATACTTGAGTGATTTCGTGTAGACTGGACCAGAGAGGCTTATATTTTTTTCTGGTATCCTATTATCAGTTTTCATTATGTGAAGATAAACTAGAAAACAAAAACAAACAAACAAACAAACAAACAAAGAAACAAATCAACAAACAAACAAAAAAAGCCAGCAGAGATATCTGATTTACGCGTACTGTTTTCAGCTATGTTAACAGTGTTTGCTGTAAAAAAAAAAAAAATCACACAAATAGGGGAAAAAATTGCTAAAAGGAAATTTGTTCTATATCTTGGATAAACCTTGATTTATCTCCATTTTAGTCACACATTCATCTGTTTTTTGTTTTTTCTTAAGTACATGCTTTTAATTTATCTTTATTTAGTCATTGAGGGATTGTATATCGTCGCTGGGGCGACAAGACCTCGTATCTACAAAATGTCAAATGTTCAGGAGAGCAAAAACACATGGGAGCCAAAGCACTGTATCAAATGGGAGAGCCTTTTTCTTTGACATGCCGTGGTGGCTTCATTTTTGGGGTAAGACATCTAGGATTTGTACAGGACATCACTTAACTGATTATCTGACCATTAATCCAGAAAATTCATTTTCATCAAAGTTGCAGATACAAGGTCTTGTCACCCCAGTGACGATATGCTGTCAACTCCAGAAAATTTACATATACCATAATTTCTTTGTGTAAAGTTAGTGTATGTATGTTGCAATTCAAAGAAAAAGATTTTTTTTTTTTTTTGAGCAAATATTGGTGTGGTCAGTATGGTATACATGTCAAATTACCTTGGTCAAATGGAGGGTTATGGAATAAGAAGTCTTTCCAGTTTACACTAGAATATCAGATATTGCAGCACCTCGGTATTCAAAAGATGTTTGTATGATTTATAGATCACTGAAAAACATGTTGGAATCACATTGATGCAATTAATAGCCACAGGGTAATGTTCAATTTACATTTAAGAGAGCAGCTTTTTATATTCTACAGCTCTGGTGTACACCACCTAAAAACATTTGGTATTTCTGTTGTGGTTGTTCTTTGACAGTCGTCCAATTCTGGAGGGCAGGCACAACACTGTAGAGGATTTGGCCTTAGCTGGGCTGCTCAAGTTATGCACTGCAGCAGTCAAACACAATCCACCATTTAAGTTCAGTGAGGGTGGACAGGTGGGTTGTTTCTTCGTTAATTGATACATGTAGCTCATTTTGCACTGTTTCTATATATACTTGGTACATTTGCTGTATTTATCATACCTTATTTGTGGAGGTTTCCATTTAGATCACTAAGCTCTGTCTGCAAAAGTTCTCAATAATGGATTTTTAAAAATGTATATTGCAACAAATATATTATCTGTATAATTCTGATTTTTTTTTGGATAGAATATTAGATTAAGTATGATTTTGCACCTCATTTCTTTACATATTGGTAAGAATTACAGAAGCAATCTAGTAATTCAATGCTGTATGTATAGCATATGTATACAACTAGTCTATATTATGCTTATATTTTCCCTTCATGCCATCACAGTTATGGTAGTATTGACTGACTTTAAAATGTTTAATTTTGTTTTACTTCCTTTTGTTGTGTAAACTTGTTATAATTTTTCAGTATATCTGTAAAGATGACTGAATTGATGAGTAGAGCTATTTCAATAATTTTCAATTTTTCATTCCTTCTTGTTTTTAATCCAGCAAAAATTATGATATCAATGATGATATTGAACATTGAATGCTCTTATGGACAGTCACAATGCCCAAGGTTGAAGTAACAGCATCCATGTGAAAAGTTATGTTTCAACAACATGCCCCAAGTTCACTTTTTTACAGCTGCAACTTTTAACAAGAATTGCATCCACAATTTAATAGATACTAAGTTTGTAGATCCTTTGACTCGTATTATGCCAACCATAGATTATAGAAGTCTAAATATATGTGTCTTTGTGACAAACTTCACATTGTGGAGAATGTTTGTGCCTACAGCTACACATCATGGTAATTAATTTGCCTGTAACAGTGGGGCAAATGTTTGAATGTGTCAGAGGCGAAATTTTGCAAGTGTATTCTTTTTTTTTTTTTGATTATTATGTTACCATGTGCAATTTCCTATGCTTTTCATGACATGATTATTTCTACTGTGTATTCTGGCACCAGGTATTTGTGAAGACAATATTTGACTGTCTGTTTGCCCTGCCAACACCTGGTCACAAAAATCTCCCCAAGTGCAAGTCAAGAACGAGTCGCCTAGCGGGGTTTGACCTCTTGCTGGAGTTGGCCAGGGAGTGCCAGGCAAACTACATCCTCCTTCACAAACTCATGTTTCAGCAGCATGCTCCTAGTAAGCCCAACACATATGCTTCCTTACAAGTACAACAGCAATCATGACACCCACCACCATAAATGCCACTACCACCACCAACAACAACAATTCCATCAACACCACCGTAATGACAGGAAAGCCATGCTTGTGTATTGTAGCTTGTATCTAACTTTGCATGTCACATACTGGAAGAGCTACACATGTTGTGTTAACTGCATTTATGAATTAGTTTGTATTTTGTTATGTTAACCCGTTGAAGGCAAGTCCCGCGTATACTCAGGCAAGCATCTATGGGAAATGCGTGTTGTAGCAAAATCAGTCCATCCTCAACGGGTTAATGGATTTTACTTCAGCTGATAAGTTTATACCTCTTAAGTCTTTTATTCATAGAAGATGTGGAGTGTTTATCTCACACAGATCATGATAATCTCTTTTACAGCAGTGGGTATGTGATTTATTGTCCGAGCAGGGGACTATGAAACGGGCTCCGTACGTGTGTGTGTCCGTGTGTCCGTGTGTCCGTCCGTCCGTCTGTGCGTCTGTGCGTCCGTGTGTGATCAAAATGTTCAATTTGCTACTTCTCTGTCATTTATGAGCCAATTTTGATTGTTTGCTTTATATGATAGCACTACATGGGAGCTTTGAAACTTCTACACAGAATTTCAGTTGTGACCTTTGACCTTGACGTTTGACCTATATTGTACATTTTGCTTCAAAATGCTACTCCTTCGCCATTTCTAACCCGATTTCGATTCCGTTCGCTTTATGTGATGGCACTAGGTATGGGCTTCAAAACTTCTACACAGAATTTTGACCTTTGACTTCTTTGACCTTTGACCTTGATTTTTGACCTATATTATACATTTTGCTACAAAATGCTACTCCTTCGCCATTTCTAACCCGATTTCGATTCCGTTTGCTTTATGTGATGGCACTAGATATGGGCTTCAAAACTTGTACACAGAATTTTGACCTTTGACTTCTTTGACCTTTGACCTTGATTTTTGACCTGTACCCAACGTCCTCGCCAGGCGTTTTACGCGTGGCGGGCGCGCCACGCGTAAATTGTGGCAGCCAATTTTGCGCCACGCGTGAATTGTAGCGACCAATTTTGCGCCACGCGTAAATTTGGACTACCACGCGTAATTTTTAGAGTTTTTGTTATCTTCCTTCCCCATTTTTGTAATGTTTCCCATTAAAAAAAAAAAAAATTGCAGTTTCCTTCGAACGCATGCTCGACAGTTACTTGCTCGGCACTCGCTTTAGCGGCAAGATCGTCGATCGTGTGCGATGTACCCGCATCGCACGCGGTCTCTTACCGATTCCACTTAAATGTATTTGCTTGCCAGCATACGCAGGTGTACAGTGAGCGCAGTATTATACCACGTTCACCGAGATTCCGGTGCAGAAAATTTACGGGCGCTTCTCTCCGATCACTGTCGAGTTGCCACTGTTACTACACGTGTACGCGCGCAATCCCCGGAGCAGCAGATCGCAGATCGAGCCATGCACGTGCGAGTGATCCAGCAACCAAAGCTGCCAATGTTTGGAAGCACAAACTAGTATTGTACTCAGCAGCTCTAAAATTCGTATTTTTTTTTATTTCGTACGTTTCAACCTCCCTTTTTTCGGATGTTTGCCTTTACTTTTGGAAATGAACAGCGGTATCAAACAATCGGCTCCGTAAGATGCTAAAATTAATGTCGGATGGCCTCTTTGACGTTCAGAAATGAATGACAATAATATTCAACTCCGTACGATGATAAAACAAATATCTGATGTTTGCTCTTATGTTCGGAAGTAGATAGCAATAATATTCAGCTCCGGAAGATGCTAAAATAAATGTCGCATGTTTGCTTTGACGTTCGGAAATGAATAACAATAATATTCAACTCCCTACGATGATAAAATAAATGCCGGATGTTTGCTTTTACGTTCGAAAGTAAATAGCAATAACATTCAGCTCCGGAAGATGCTAAAATAAATGTCGAATGATCCCTTTGACGTTCGGAAATGAATAGCAATAATATTTAACTCCGTATGATGATTAAATAAATGTCGGATGTTTGCTCTTACTTTCGAAAGTAAATAGCAATAACATTCGGATCCGGAAGATGCCAAAATAAATGTCAGATGACTGCTTTTACGTTTGGAAGTGAATAGCAGTAACATCTGGCTCTCGACGGTGCTGAAATAATTGTCAGATGATTCATTTCATTTTCGGATGCGGGCAACAGTAACATTCGGCTCCGTACGATGATGAAATAAAATAATGTCGGATGTTTGCTTTTAAATTTGGAAATGAATATAACAGAAATATTCTGCTCCGTACATGCTAAGATAAATAACCGATTGTTGCTTTTACATTTGGAAATGATTAACGGTATCAATCGGCTCAATTAGACGCTAAAATAAATAACGGATGTTTCCTTTCACGTTCGGAACTGAATGAGGATAACATTCTGCTCAGTAAGATGCTAAAATGAATGTCGGTTGTTTGCTTTTACGTTTGAAAATGAAGGTGCTAAAATACTTGTAAATGTTGGATGATTTCTTTTACAATCAGAAATGAATAACGGTAACTTTCGGCTATTTACAATGCTAAAACAAATGTGGGATGTTTACATTTTAATGTCTACGAAAATAATGCTCCCACTTTCTCATTTCAAACGTAAGTTTTGACCACCTAAATAGGCATCAACTTTTATAACAATCTATTATCCTATGTTAAATCTTAGAACTCAGAATAAGCCATACGTTTTTATGCCTCCGCAACGAAGTGGCCGGAGGCATTATGTTTTCGGGTCGTCCGTCCGTCCGTCCGTCCGTCCGTCCGTCCGTACGTCCGTACGTCCGTACGTCCCGTTTTGTTTTTGTCGATATCTCAAGAACCGTGTGGTGGTTTTACATCAAACTTGGTATGAGGGTATATCCTTGGGGGATAATACTTTTTGTGGATTTTAGGGTCACAGGGTCAAAGGTCAAAGGTCACAGGTTATTTTGTGAAAAAAAAATGTGAAATTTCATGTTTTTCTCCATATCTCGCAAATGGTTCAAGGTATCTTCATTGAACTTAGTATATATGCTTGTACCGATGGGCAGTGATTATCTAGGGAAGTTGGGGGTCATGGGTCAAAGGTCAGGGGGGTCAAAGGTCAAGGTCAACTCCTAAAAATATCACTACTTTCCTTAAAATGCAATATGTCTGAAGGTTTTTTTTTTAAACTTGGTGTATGGCATGTATTACCCAATATATATTTTGGGGGAAGTTTCTTGCCAAAAGGTCAAAGGTCAAAAGGTAAAAGGTCAAGTGAAAGTGCTAAATTGCACTTTTTCCTCCATATCTCGAAAGTAACTCAAGGTATCATCATGAAACTTACATATTTATGCATGTTCAACCTAACAGTGATTCTCTTTGGAACTGTGAGGTCAAAGGTCAAAGGCCAGGTTTAGATAATGCTATTTTCCCATTTGATACTGAAATTATACTTTTTCTCAATACCTTGAAAATTACTCAATACATAAACTTATAAAAGGGTCAAAAGTCAAGTAAAAATCATAAGTTCCCCCAAATACCTGCACTCTGACATTTTAATCATTCATCCAATTGAACCTAGTTCTAGGAAAGTGAACATTCAGCACATTTGTGGCAAACCTGTCATTTTAATATTTTGCCAATTGTGTGAAACTGTCATCACACATTGTCAAGACATTGTACTATAGACCTATTAGGAGAACCATGCATTATGGCGGAGGCATATCAGTAGCCGTAGCGATATATCTAGTTATATATAGGCTTTTTTTTATTTGATTTGATTTTAAACATCATCATTTTCCCAAGTATTCCCGTTTCTTTTCCCATGATTGAAATCAGACTGTCTGCCATAACGATGATTGCTAAATGTCTCGCTGTGTGTCGATATGCCGATGTGCGAAACACGTGCCATGAGCTCTTGCCTTGTTTGAGGCTACTTCAAGTTCAATTAATCGAATGCGCCGCAGCTGCGCTTTATGGCTTGATTGCGGTAACAGTTTACATTCGATACAAAGAAATCGTCATGTCTTGTACGAGCAAAAACAAAACCAAACAAAAGCAAGCAAGCAAACAAACAGACAAGACATAACAAAACAAGAAACAAACGAATGTTGATAGCCAAATCATCTCCGTATATAGTGGACCGTCACAGTTCATAGGTGAAATTCTTTCAAACTTTGAAAAGTAATGCGCAGTTTTCATGAGCTTGAAATTGTCGTGATTTTACTGTCTAATCAGGTAGTAGCTGCATATCACATACTCGTAGTGAATTTCTGTCTGCAATCGAGACGTGTCCTTTCATAATTATTGTCTTTCTGTGATTCAATAAATCGAGTGATTAATCAGTCCCTTTCTATAGTTCAAGAACATCTAAAATAATCAAGTATACACTATTATCCCGGATTATGATCGACTGTTCGATGCTTCTACTATGGATGGGCCAAAAGAAAGACTAAATTAATAGAATCATGATCCTTGTCATGATTCCTTTAAATTCTACTCTCGAGCTAGTTCTTTGATCGATATTTCCAGGCTATGTATACTCTGTTTATTAACAGAATTCGAGTGCGCGCATTCTTTCGTCTGGCACCTGCGTCTGGCACCTGGTTTTGTGGAAAATTCTGCAAGGGGGGGGGGGGGGGAGGAGGATGTCAAGCATCTTCAATCCGAAGAGACTGCATGCTTATACAATCTTTCGCTTCTATTTGTTGTCGTATTTCCCCACGGTGGCTATTCTTTGCTAGCAATCAACAATTAGATTTAACTTAACGAAGGTTGCTAGCACGTGGTTCTTTTTGTTGTGAGGGAGATATGTACATAATTTTCATTTTCATCTTTCATTGGAGGGGAAATACAGCAAAAAGAGGGAGACATGAAATAAGACGAAGACGTATGCATGTTCTCCTAAATTGCGTGATCTTTGAAGTATACTATAATATAATAGAAAAATAGACGAAATAATAAAATGTGATGCAAACCTACACTTTATTACTTGACTAAGTACTAACGATTATAAACGAAATCATAATTTCGGACTCTATAAATGCCACATTTTAGTGACATAAAGCGTTGATATAGTGTGATGTCACGGACTCTGCGATCAGTTTGTTCCACTCATACTTTCTTCTTTTAAATTATTTTCTTCTTTTTTTCTTTTCTCTTAAATTTCGCGATTCTTGAATGATAAAATACAATGAACCCTAGATAAGTCACATTCTCAGCGACGCAAGAAAGCTTTGATAAAACGCAGCTTTCATATAACGGGATGCCGGGCTTCTGTTATCTTGTTGCACCGATATTTTCTTCTTATTCCATTTTTCTTCAAATCAGTGTAATCCTTGAAATAAAAAAAAGAACTTAATATAGCGCAAAAGAAAGTGTGAAAGCAATGCAAACCCTCACTTTATTAAGTGATAAGTATCTACAATATTGTCATAAAAGAACATGTAATTTCGGAGATATTTTTGAAGTCACATTTAGTGCGAGGCCGCTGACTCTGCACTCAGTTTATTCCACTAATACTTTCTTCTTTTAATCTTTTCTAGCTGTTATTTTTTCTTCTAAATTGCGCGACTCTTGACATAAGAAACACAAAGGAAATTATATAAATGCGATTGAAATATATGCTTTAGTTACGTGATAAATATCAACAATCATGTCATGAAAGAAAAGAATTTCGGACACTTAAGTCACTTCACAGAGACGTTTAGTTAAACTAAATGCAGAGTTGATAGAGCATGGATGCTGCTTCGTTACGACAGTTGCACTATTTTTTTCTTCTTCATCATCTTCGTTTTCTTTTCACATTCTTCTAAATAGCTTGATTTTTTAAGAACAGAACAACAACAAAAAAATGAGACGAAAGGAAATAGTGCAAAGATGCAAACCTTCACTTTAGTTACATGATGAATAACAACAATTATGTCATTGTATGATGAAAGAAAACATAATTTCGGACACTGGAAGTCACATTTTCAGCACCGCAAAGTTAAGCTATAAACGCAGCTTTGATGCCGCGATGCCGTTTTGTTATACTTGCATCAATATTTTCTTCTTTTTCTTTTTTTTTTCAAAACTTCTTCCTTTGCTCATTTTTTCTTCTTAATCGTGTGAGACTTGAAATAGAGAAAGAAACGCACAAAAATAAAGGATGAAAGCGATGCAAACTTGCACTTTATTACGTGACAAGTATCAACAATATTGCATTAAAGGAAAGATAATTACGAAGACTTTTAGTCACATTTTCAGCAACGCAAAGTTAACGTAAACGCAGATTTTATGGTGGGTTGACGCTTCGTTTTAGGCTAGTAGCACCAAAATTTTCTTCCTTTTTCCCCTTCAAATCAGTGCAATCCTTAAAATAAAAAAGAAACGCAAAACAAAGTGTAAAAAAGAAATGATGCAAACCGATACTTTATTAAGTTATATTCGTATCCACTATTGTCATAAAAGAAAAGATGATTTCGCAGACTATAAGTCACATTTTCAGCGACGCGGAGCTAAGCTAAACGCAGCATTGCAGTGTGATACCGGTCCGTTAGAAAAATAAAAAGAAAGTATGACTGAAGTGATACAGGTACCCATGTCTGAAATAAATGAATAAAAAAATCAATCATCTTACCGTTATTCAGAGTTCTAAGACTTAGCAAATAGGCATATAGATTACTATAAAAGTTGATGCCTATTTAGGTGATCAAAACTTACGTTTGAAATGAGAAAGTGGGATCATTTGCAGACATTTGTAAACATCCGACATTTGTTTTAGCATTGTAAAGAGCCGAAAGTTACTGTTATTCATTTCTGATTGTAGAAGCAATCATCCAACATTTACTGATATTTAAGCACCTTACGGAGCCGAATTATACCGTAAATGATTTTAAAATTTAAAAGCAAACAACCGACATTCATTTTAGCACATTACGGAGCTTCATGAATGTTATCCTTATCTATTCAGTTCCGAACGTGAAAGCAAACATCCGACATTATTTTATTATCGTACTGAGCCGAATGTTACTGCTGTCCACTTCCGAAAGTGAAATGAATCATCTGGAAATTATTTTAGCATCGTACGGAGCCGAATGTTATACTATTTTTGATTTTTGAACGTCAAGGCAGACATGAGATATTTACTTTATCATCAAACGCAGCTGAACGTTACTTTTATTCATTTCGAAATTTAAAAGCAAACATCCGATAGTTATTTTAGCATCGTATGGAGCAGAATATTACTGCTTTTCACTTCCGAACGTAAAAGCACTCATCTGACATTTAGTTTAGCTTCTTCCGGAGCTAAATTTTATTGTTATTCATACCTTCAAACGTAAAAACAAATTTCCGGCATTCATTTTATCATCATACGGAGTTGAATGCTATTGTTATTCATTTCCGAACGTCAAAGCAAACATCAAACATTAAATTTACCACCGAACGCAACTAAATGTTACTGTTATTCGTTTCGAAATTTAAAAGCAAACACCCGACAGTTATCTTAGCATCGTATGGAGCCGATTGTTACCGCTGTTCATTTCCGAACGTAAAAGCACTCATCTGACATTATTTTAGCATCTTCCGGAGCTGAAAGTTATTGTTATTTACTTTCGAACATAAAAGCAAACATCAGGCATTAATTTCATCATCGTACGGAGTTGAATAGTATTGTTATTTATTTCTGAACGTCAAAGGGATCATTCGACATTTATTTTAGTATTTTCCGGAGCTAGATTTTATTGTTATTTACTTTCGAACGTAAAAACAAACTTCCGGCATTCACTTTATCATCGTACAGAGTTGAATACTATAATTTATTTTCGAATTTCAAAGCAAACATCAAACATTAAATTTACCATCGAACGCAACTAAATGTTACTGTTATTCATTTTTCGAAATTTAAAAGCAAACATCCGACAGTTATCTTGGCATCGTATGGAGCCGATTGTTACCGCTTTACATTTCCAAAAGCAAAGGCAAACATCCGACATTTATTTCATTATCGTACGGAGCCGAATGTTACTGCTGTTCACTTCCGAAAGTGAAATGAATCGCCTGTAAATTATTTTAGTATCGTACGGAGCCGAATGTTATACTTTTTTTGATTTTTGAACGTCAAGGCAGACATGAGATATTTACTTTATCATCAAATGCGGCTGAACGTTACTTTTATTCATTTCGAAATTTAAAAGCAAATATCCGACAGTTATTTTAGCATCGTATGGAGCAGAATATTACTGCTATTCACTTCCGAACGTAAAAGGACTCATCTGACATTTATTTTAGCATCTTCTGGAACTGAAAGTTATTGTTATTTACTTTCGAACGTAAAAGCAAACATCAGACATTTATTTCATCATCGTACGGAGTTGAATAGTATTGTTCTTCATTTCCGAACGTCAAAGGGATCATTCGACATTTACTTTAGTATCTTCCGGAGCTAAATTTTATTGTTATTTACTTTCGAACGTAAGAACAAACTTCCGGCATTCATTTTATCATCGTACGGAGTTGAATACTATTGTTATTCATTTCCGAATGTCAAAGCAAACATCAAACATTAAATTTACCATCGAACGCAACTAAATGTTACTGTTATTCATTTTTCGAAATTAAAGCAAACATCCGACAGTTAACTTAGCATCGTATGGAACCGATTGTTATACCGCTGTTCATTTCCAAAAGCAAAGGCAAACATCCGACTTTTTGGTGACCCCGGGCCACCGTTAGTGTCGAGCTCTGCATCGATAAGATCTGTTACCAACGGAGGGATGATTTCGGACACTTTTAGTACCATTTTTTTAGCTACGAAGCTGTAACGTTATAACGATATCGCACCAATTTTGTCCCTTTCTCTCTCTCTCTTTGTTTTGTTTTGTTTTTGCATGCTTCTCGCGCACGTGCACGTCGGTGTGTAAGCGCCGTTTCTTCCCCCGACGACCCGACCACGTGTTCAGTTTGAGCCACCACGCGTAAATATTTCAAACTACCTGACGGCACTTTTCCGCCACGCGTACTTCATTTTTTGGCGAGGACGCTGCCTGTACCGTACATTGGCTACAAAATGCTACTCCTTCACCATTTCTAACCCGATTTCGATTCCGTTTGCTTTATGTGATGGCACTAGGTGAGGGCTTCAGAACTTCTACACAGAATTTTGACCTTTGACTTCTTTGACCTTTGACCTTGATTTTTGACCTGTACCGTACATTGGCTACAAAATGCTACTCCTTCGCCATTTCTAACCCGATTTCGATTCTGTTTGCTTTATGTGATGGCACTAGGTGAGGGCTTCAGAACTTCTACACAGAATTTTGACCTTTGACTTCTTTGACCTTTGACCTTGATTTTTGACCTATATTGTACATTTTGCTACAAAATGCTACTCCTTCGCCATTTCTAACCCGATTTCGATTCCGTTTGCTTTATGTGATGGCACTAGGTGAGGGCTTCAAAACTTCTACATAGAATTTTGACCTTTGACTTCTTTGACCTTTGACCTTGATTTTTTACCTACATTGTACGTTTTGCTTCTAAATGCTACTTCCGGCGGGGACATATATTACGCACCGCGTAATTTCTACTTTTCCTTGTTTTTATTTGTATGTAATTCAATAATTAGAATATCTACACCTTGTAAATCTTTCTATTCTAAATACACTTCACAGTGAACCCAGCGTGTTTACCTTACACAGGTCACGACTGTCACTGGATGTTGCAATCCTGCATTTCCCATGAAGAAGATATGACATTGTTGCTGGCCTGTTCTTTTCTCCCATCCCCACCAGGCACTCATCCACCATACCCTTGGGAGTACTGGCCCCAGGAAGACCGGCGGGCCATGTGTGGCTATGTTGGCCTTACCAACCTGGGTGCCACCTGTTACATGGCCTCATGCATGCAGCAGCTCTTCATGATGCCAGAGGCCAGAGCACCTATTCTGGGGGCAAAGGTAGTACAAGAATGCAGTGCTATGTCAGGCAACAGATAGTGCCGGAGCAATGCTGCTCTGTTCATGATAATAACAACAGTAGTGTGCTTCTGTCTAGACATTCCAATATTCCATTCATGCTTAGGTTGCTACTACAAAAGTTTACCTCATACTATAGCAGTCATGCTGCAATGTCAAGTGATTTTTGCAGACAACTGTAAAGGGAGTCTTATTTTACAGTAGAAGTTTGGTCAAAAGTAATCTGCCAAAACAATCTCAGATTTGTGAGCCCACTGATTCTTTTTTTTTATTGTTGTGTTTTGATTACTAGTTTACCTAAATACCTCCTGAACTGCAGAAAATTTCTAGGTCTTTGAGACCTCTTTGTACTGAGTTTGCATGGCTTACTGCAGTGTTCACTGAGTATCCATGTATTCAATCTCTGTCTACCCTCCTTCCCCCTACACCAGGTGAGCGAGGCCAGCAAGCATGCTAGTGTGCTGAGTGAGACCCAGCGCATGTTTGCCTACTTGCAGGAGAGTGAGCGCAAAGCCTACAACCCCCGCAGCTTTTGCCGTGTCTACACCATGGACAAGCAACCTCTTAACACGGCCGAACAGAAGGACATGACAGAGTTCTTCACGGACCTCATCAGCAAGATGGAGGAGATTACTCCCAAGCTGGTGAGTTAAGTAGCCAGTTTACTGGTAGTGTTTACTATGCAGTGATAAAAGGCATGGTCTTTTTTTTCTTCTCCAAACTAGCCCCTTGAAAGGACATAGTATGTACATATAAAGTGTATGTATTATTGTCAATTTTATGTATTCATTTCATTTCTGCAAATTGTATGACAAGAAACATTTTATATTATGGGATGGAGACAGTTTTATTCCAATTCTCTGCAGGCCTGTTGCATACGACTGTTTGTCTATGGGTCTAGAATGAAACATCAAATCCAACAATATCATCATAGATACTAAACATCAAGTTTCAAGAACAATAAGACATGACATAATTATTACTGGTAGATAAACAAATGCAGTTACAGTAAAGGGGAATAATGATATACCCCAGGTACTGCACCTCTTATCTGCATTAATATCAGAATTATGTTGCTGTGATGGAAAAAAAAATCAGTTTATGATCTCCTTTGCTATATGATGTCATGTATTTATTTAGCTCTAAGCAAGTCAACAATAGCATGACCACTTCCTACTAAAGTGAAACTGGGAGTTTCAAACTTCAGATGTAAGAGTGGGTGCTGTCATAGATTGAGACTTACTTCAATCAATATTTGGATCACATTGCATGTTTAGGAAAATGTACTGGTAGGCTGTAGGTGATGGATCATTGATAGTCACATCCATGTTGTGATCATTGTAGATCTTCACACATCTATCCTTGAGTCCTTTTTTTCCTGTAATCCATAATTTATGATACTGGGGACTCTGTCAAATTGAGTCATGTATACTATTTTGTCAACAGAGGTGCATGTAAATATTCCCAGTTTATGTTAATGCAAATATGTCATTTATGTTATGTTTGGAAACAAATATTTCTCATTTATTCTTGGTGTTGTTCATAATTATTTTCTTTTGCAGAAAGAAACAGTCAGCACTTTGTTCAAGGGAGAGCTTACTAATAACGTGGTGTCACTTGTAAGTAATCACTTTCACCAGGATGTATGGATATTTTTTTTTCCTCCATGACATTTTACTATTAAAAAAAAAAAAAATGAGTGTATGTATGCCTTCTTGCATGTATTTTCAGGTATTTGTTCATGTCAACATTTGTTAATTCCTTCAGAGAAAATTGCCACTATTGTGAATGAAGGTTTTTGTGAAAACCTGTCCTTATCAGTGAATATTTGTTTTCATCAAATGAGTGCTAGTACTTCTTTAACAACAGGCTGGTCTATTCAACTTTGTCGCTATATTTCTCTAGTGACATAGTATGGAGCTGTCCTGTTGACCCATTTCTACCAATTACATTACGTGGAATATGGTTTGAGCGCATTTCTCACTGCTCTTTCTAACAAGCTGCCAGCAAACCTATTACTTGTCAGGAAAAATTTCTAGCATTTAAGTGTATCTGTACACAGAAATTTAGTTTTTTGACATTGTAGGTTATTGTACTGGTGATATCCCTATCAAATATAAGAGTGCAACATTACTCTCATACTGAGATATAGCAATTTATAAAGAGACATAGAGCAATCTCTGAAATGCCAAAAAATTACATGCGCCTTGATCTAAGAGTAGTTGTTTGGCATTATCGACTGCATTCGATTGCGTAGTTTGATAATTTTCTGTACAATCAGTGTACTACAATACTCTCAAAACATGCAAACGCACGCAAATGTCCATGTACGCAGCTAGGTTGGTGCTGCTGCGCCGGGCCACTGACCAGGCAGCTGCGGCAGCATCTACTCGTGCGGATGCATAATATGGCTCGATGAGGCGATACTGATAGACAGTATTCGATATAGCTGTGTGCAGATGGAGGCGAACGAAGGAAATGTGCACACACCGATGGTCTACGTGTGGCTACTATTTTCAGATCCGGCTACTATTGCAGTACGCACTAGTCCGTGCTGATTCATTAGAATTAATATTTCACAGTTTTGGACATTTTTTGTGATGGGATAGAATTTTCTCTAGAGTTCTTAGGACATGCTCTCACACCTCTCAAATTTTAGAGGAGAGATTCCCTTTAAGGTTTGTTTGCAATTTTTGTGTTTCAGCAAAATGGTCTGTCCTGTAATAATCTTGTACATGAAAGAATTTTCATCGCACCAAGAACAGCTTGATGCTCTCTTCAAGTCTACTATACTGTTGTAAACAATGGCAGCCTGTTGGATGGTCTCTCAATTGTTTTATGGCTACTGTAATACCTGACTCCTTGTTTCCACTCAGGACTGCCCTCATGTAAGCCAGACGACGGAAGAGTTCTTCACAGTCAGATGTCAGGTCGCCGACATGAAGAATCTTTATGTAAGTGTGAGGACAGCAGACTCCATTCTGTTGCAATGGACATGTCAGCATTGTCTGTAGAGTGGGCTGTTTGTGTACAAAGTCTGTATCTATTTGTGTGCTGTATAAAAAGGTTGTGTGCCAGGGATTCAGCAGCCCTCGTGTAATGTGTCTGCTTCTGCCAGTACTATTTAGATTGTGAGATATCTATTGGAAACATTTTTTTTATTATTCTTTGATCATTGCTTTAGGGGATAAAGTGGTGATAAAAGAACATATTGAAATTGGAAATTTATGGCTCGTCATCTTGACAATGTCTTGCACTCATCGGCTACTTCAACTGATTTGTTGTCGAGCCCACCAGAGGTGCGGGGAGACTAAGAGATCGCCTGCGGCGTCTGTCAGTCCATCGATCGTCCGTCCGTAATGCTACAAAAACTTGAATATCTCTCTACTGAGGACTTTAATTTCAATTAAACTTGGAGGGAAGAGTGGTTATACAAAGTTACACAATTTACCATACATGAAGGTCACCTCAAGGTCAAAGGTCACAGGCAGGGGTCAATGAACTTTAAGGCCCAATGTTAAGTTTTTACGGCGCGTTTCAATTATGGCTCATAACTTTTGATGTATATGTCCGTTTGTGACCAAACTTGGATGGTAGATGTCCCTTGGGAAGTTGAAGGTCACCACGAGGTCAAAGGTCACGGACAGGGGTCAACAAACTTTTAGGGCCCAATGTTAAGTTGTTACGGCGCGTTTTGATTATGGCTCAAACTTTTGATCCATATGTCTATTTGTGACCAAACTGATGGTAGGTGTCCCTTGGGGAGATGAAGTTCATCACAAGGTCAAAGGTCACAGACAGGGGTCAACAAACTTTTAGGGCCCAATGTTGAGATTTTATGGCGCATTTCCATTATGGCTCATAACTTTTGATCCCTATGTCCATTTGTGACCAAACTTGGCTGGTAAATGTCCCTTGGGGAGTTGAAGGTCACCACAAGGTCAAAAGGTCATAGGTGGGGGTCAATGAAATTCCGGGATTTAGAAAAGCATTAATTTCTTCTACGCGAATGGGCGAGACACATTTTGGCACTTGCCTTGTATGATGCTGCTCATGTATGTGAGCGACGAAATCACAAACTTTTGATCAATTTCTTGCTTGCAGTAAAGGAAGAGGAAACATTGTAACTACCGTAGAATGAACTTTTTGTTCTGATATTGACATGTTTAACCCAGGAATACATGGACATTCCTTTCATTTGTTACACTTCCAAAAACTATGTCCATACTATTGGCAAAGTTCATTGTTTAAGGTGTTCATAGTATTCTTATGTAGTTGTGCCTAGAGGGTTAATGCTCCACTATTCATTCTACACACTCTACCATCAGGAATCCCTGGATGAGGTGACGGTCAAGGATACACTAGAAGGTGACAACATGTACACATGCTCCCAGTGCGGGAAGAAAGTCAGAGCTGAGAAGAGGTGAGTGTGAAGCCCTGAACAGTGATCTAACAATACTCGTGTGATGTTTGCACAATCCCCATGAGATTTTTCTGTCTGTCAGTTGCTGCTCAATATCACACAGGATCCTTTACTTGAAGAACACCCAGTGTAAATTTCTGTGAATAAACAACAGAATGAAGGCGTAACATTATTTCTTTATAATGGATACAGATGAAAATCTAATCATTTGACCTGCACTTCCATGTCTACAAAGAGAGCAACTCTATCTTGCCACTCTCATAGAGGCCTTTCTGTAATTGTTGACCTGTAAGTGAATGGGTATGAAACAAACACATTTGCCTCTCAGAATCATAGCTATAGAGAGGGAGCTACATTTCACTGAAGTAGAATGACAGTATAATACATGTAAGTGTCATGCTAGCTTTAGTAGACCTAGGAGAGTACTGTCTTGGTGTAGTCACAAACATGTCCTTATGTGCTGCTATCTGACTCTATGCTCAGGGCCTGCTTCAAGACAATTACCCAAGATCCTGTCCTTCAACACCATGCGCTACACCTTCAACATGGTCACCATGATGAAGGAGAAGGTCAACACTCACTTTTCATTCCCAAGACAACTGGACATGTCCGGCTACACCGAGGAGATGCTAATCAACAAGGGTCGGGGAACGGGTGAGCAGAATCTGACAAGATGAATCCTCTGAAATATAAGACAACCAGAAGCACTATCAGTTAAACATGAGGAAATGATACTGTGTGTCTGTAGTTTTTGAGTCTGCATGTTTTCACTTGAATTTGAGTTGATTTGAATTTAAAGTGTGTAATACAGAAATCTATTTCACATTTTGTGACATACTGAACAACATCTGACACTGTTATATATAAGTGCATTTTTTTTTCCAAGTTAGGTAAGGTACAGTACATTCTTATTTCTATTGTGAATTGGACTTCTGGTCAATTAGGTGCAACTTTACTGGTGTGGTTTTTTTTTTATGGAATGGGGATCATGCCACATGCTTCCACTCTTTGCAAATGCTGATTTATTGGATGCATTTCCCTCTCCGTAACTTTGGTCTAAATTCACTGTATATGAATAGTATCAAATTGCTCAAGATCCTTTCTGTGATGTACACCCCTTGTATACTCAGATACACCATCCGGCAGCAGTGGCCAGCACCAGAGCTACTTGTATGACCTGATAGGGGTTACTGTGCACACAGGGACAGCAGACGGCGGTCACTACTACAGCTTCATCCAGGACCGCATCAGATAATTCCTTCTTCTTTGAATCTGTTGCATTTCATTTATTTTCATGGAAAATTATTAGAGTGAAGAATTAGAAGTGTTTCACAGAATAACCAAGGAACATCAAGATTGAACTCTATGTATGAAATATGCTTCTGTCATGCACACAAGTTTTTGTATACATAAACATTTACCTTTTTCAGTTCATAGACATATTGACCGCTCTCAGTTTCTGATCTGCACTGGCCGATTTTTTGTTTTCTTTGGTGGCATCTCATCACATTGCAGTTCTTTCAAAACAGCTTCCTAATCTTATGACAGTATAGAGTGACATGCAGTGATTTTGTATTATAGCCTGGAGCAAGTATTGTGATTTTCCCCTCATTTACAAATGCCGAGTTGAAAATAGTAGGTTGGGTATGCATAAGCACTTACAGCTTATTGCTATAGTGTTAAAATCACACTGGCTATGTTGATACAGACATTGTCCATCCATGGAAAAGGTCTGAATGATTCCATTACTTCTAGAAATATTTCTAGTTTGTAATAAAGTACAGTGTGGTAGGTTCTCTTTCACATTGACTTCAATATCTTCCTTTTTTTTCCTCAGACCAAGACGTACGATTCTGTTACAGACAAGTACATGGATTTTTCCTTCGAAAAGGTAATTTGTCATATAAGTACTTTATATTGTCGATACCTAAGTGAGCAGTCTTCTTCTTTTTCGTATGGCACAATGTGCCTGCTGGATGCTATATACAGACTGTTGGTAGTCACCAGGGGTGAACCGCGAGGGGTCGACATCATTCACCCAATATCTTGTGTGGGTGGGTGGGTGGACCACTTCACCAGGTTTGCACCCTGCTCTTTGAGATGAATAAATGAAATGGGATCTTTCATAAGCACAATTTGTGACTAACTCACACACACAGGACCTCCATTTAATGTCTTGTCCAAGGAACAGATTGTTTTGCATCTTACAGTATGAGAGGGGACGGTATGATTACACACAACATTGCTCATCTAGACTTGGTGGGAGTCAAAGCAGAGTCGTTTGGATTGTGAGGCAAACAGGCTGAGCCACATCACCCCCCTGAGCAGGAGATGTATAATACATCCATGTCTTGCATGAATATGGATTAAATGCGCAAAACATGATCAAAATAATGGAATGCAGTTAGTACGCTAAATCATTCACATATGGCAGATTGTGATGTGCGTGCTCTGACTAATTGCAAGTAGTGATATGTGAAAGTTTTTGCAATCTGGAGTATGTTCTTTCATTGAGGCCATTGCTTTCAGGCTCAATTTTGCATAATATGTGCTCTCTTGAGCTGTAATTGATAGTGTCACTGAATTTTATTGGCAGTAATGTCTATGTCTATCTTTTGTCCTCTTCTTTTAACAGACACACAGTGCATACATGCTGTTTTACAAGCAGTGTGAACCAGACAATGACAAATCAAGGGAGAAAAGAAGGATATCTTCTGCCATGGAGATTGCAGAAAAAACTGCCACTGAGTTGCCCAAAGAAATAGCTGAGGTGAGAAAACTTTGCCAAACTCTCCAGTAAGAGTCATGCTAGATTCATCAGCTCAGTGCATAGATAATAACTGAAAGTGAAAATGTAGCAGTGTAAATGAAATTTTCCAGGGGAGATGTGTTACATTACTATGCATCTGGTCCCTAGAAATGTTAATATTTGTGCTCTGTCTATATCATAATATGAATACCGGATGTAAATGTACGCATCTCGTATAGAAAGTTTTGAATGGCAAGATATGCAAGTGAAAAGACTTATTCAATGACCAGTTACAGTGCTAAGTGGGAGAGGTAGATTTATGCTCTGTTTCTGTCTATTTGAAGATGTGCATATATACCTGTTTGCCATATTGTGACTGTATTTTCTTATTATCAGATTTTCATTTTATATATTAGTTGTGTTATATTCTTTTTGATGAAATTATCTGCTTCCTCCTTGAAATAGAAAATTTCAGTGGCTGCCCTGGCATTTAATGTTGCCATCTTTCCTATTTTCAGCTCATTTGCAAGTCGCCATGAAACATATTTATGTGAAATTCTACAAAAACTTGTTTGATAACAGATTTGATTTTCTCCTGGGCAATAAAACACATTCATAAGCAAAATTAGTTCATGAAGTGACAACTGTGGTAGACAAAGAAATCCATGCACATATCAATTCCATGTTGACCTTGGCACTGCAGGTATGTGGTATCTAGTTTTCTCAGCCCCTCTGTTGCTCTGCAACTGAATCTCATCTTACAATTCCTCCCATCTGTAAAGCTACTAGAGCTAGCACCTAAACTCTGCAAACTTTGTTGTCCCAACAATCCTTGAAGAAAATCATATTTTCTTAAAGTGACTGTGAGTATTCTCTCCTGTGATTCAGTGGATCTGGGAGGACAACACCAGGTACCTGCAGGATAGCTACATCTTTGACCTCAACTACATGAACTTCATGTGGCAGGTCTGCAACTTCTTGCCGGCCACTCTCCCTGACCCTCAGGACGTCCAAGTCATCGCCTCAAAGGTGCGTCTCTTGCACCAGAGATTTTATTTTGTCAACAATTATGTCCAAAAGATCATGTATTTCATGAATTTAAAAAAAAGATATACAAATCTCAAATCTCGGTTAAGACTTGTACTGCTGTGCTGTTGTCACTAACTTGTGTTGCCTTTAAATCTTTATATCAAGAAAGAAAGAAAAAACCCAAGGGCTTCTTCTGCTATGTTGTCCCACATGGAGGTCAGCTGTTCATGCCAGATGTTGGGATTAATGTTGTCTTTTTCATATCACTTTCATTTTGTCAAAGAAAAAAAAAAATCTGAGAAGGGAGAATACAAATGACTTCCATTACAGCTGTACTAAGCTGATAGACCATTGTGGTTGAGTGAATAAAACTGCTATTCCTCCATCTTGAGGTTCCTGGTTTGGACCCACTGGCAGCAACAGTGGTCCACACAAAGGCACTCTATCTTATCGCCTAGTCCTTTGGAGGGAACTTACAGTTGTTCCACATAAAGTGAACAATGAAACTCAACATCAACAATCAACTAGGCTTCAAATCTCCACCAAGAGATTTTCCTTTTGTCAGAATTTAGTGACCAATGTCTGGTAAATCTGAAATTTCATTGAGGACATCTTTTTTGGCTGAGTCTTGATCATTTACCTGTATTCTGGTTGAAATTAAATGAATTCCATGAAGACCGTCTCTGTATTCACTAATTTGCCTGATGATTATATATAACTTATGGACACAATAACAATGAGATATTACATGTGTATTCAGTCATAACAATAGTGTCTATCTAGAAGCAGAAAGAAATACAAGCTGTAGAACTGTTGTGTTTGTAGTGCTCCCCTGCGTCTGAATGAAATGACATTCATAATTTTGATAATACAAAATCCAATGAATCAAAATATCCATTTATGTTTCCCCCATCAGCTGACAACATCATTCATGCTGGAGACACTCATTCACTCCAAGGAGAAACCAAACACCAAACAGTGGATGGAGCTCATGACCAACCAGTTCCACACCTGTACTCTCGCTTGTGAGGTAATCACCAGTCTTTCTATCACTCCTGGATTGAAATAAAAACTTTCACTCGTACAATACCTCTTTATACATAGTCTTTGTCAGGATTGTGGTGATGAAAGTGGAACTTAGGATTATCAAAGAATAGCAGTACTTTGAGGTACATTTTTAGCACTTGTATGGTATATGTCGTGACTATACCTTTACTGAAGATTTTGAATGTGACCAAATTTCTTGATATTAAGTGTATCAAGTTGTATTGTCTTGTCTCTCTATGGCTCTGCAAATGAATTATTAGATTAACATGAAACAGTGCAATCCCATGGAGTAGCAATTCAAATTGAGGTTAATGGAATAGGAATCTGTCGTGTCTAGTGTGATCAACTAGTTGGACAACATAGTCTAAAGCCACAATAAGCTGGAGTGTGGGAAATGGTGCATGATAGGTATGGTACAGCCTATCTGCCAGAGTCAAGATAATTGTTTAGCTCTGAATGAAAAAAAAAGAAGAGTGACCTAAACATATTTGTTTGTTTGCAGTGGTTCCTTGACTACATGGCTACAGATGACTGGTGGCCGCAACAGATCCTGATCAAGTGTCCCATTCAGACGTGTAGACAGGTAGCGTCCTCCTTCCTTCCTACTCCTCCTTTGTGTTTTGAGCTTTAGCTACCAAGGTGTGATAATTCCCAATGGAGGTGATATCCAACACACCCAGCTCTCAGAAGCTCTTGATCTATCCATGTTACTAGTTATATTTAAGTGAAAGCCATCTTTAGGTAGTCCACTCCTGTATGAGTGCCATGAGTACATTAAACCTTGCTATTTGTTGCACTTTGTACCACAGATCTCATAGAAATTTTTAGGATGGATGGATGTTGGTTGTCACTTTGCCTTCCATGAATGACTGGACTAGATAGGTGTTGAAAATTTAGTGTAATGAACATTGTAGACGCCAGCATAAAAACAAATTGAGGCAAAATGAGTTAACAATTTATCCACATTTATATGAACATGTAGATTAATACTTGTCAGTAATTCTGTGGTATATATATGGAAGTTTGATCATATTGAAACAGATACAGAGGCAGTCAGTATGAAGAAAATTGAAACTTCAAATCAGCAAAGTTTTCTGAATGTGCTGTTACTCTGTTTTAGTCAGTAACAGTGTCTTCAAATAGCTCTTTTGATTGATAAATGGAAAACAAGCAGCGACTCAAATGCATGCCTTCTAAATATGACGCTGGTTGATTTCCTCTGCAGCTGTTCCAGAGACTGTGCATTCATGTCATCAGACAGCTGAGAGAAAAACATGCTCCACTCTACCTGCATGCAGTCATCGAGGGGTGAGTCTTGAGTTGGAAAAGAGGCTGGACAAATTATTGGTATTGTGTGGCTAATTATCCTGGGAAAGGGAGCTGAACCCAATACAGTCCATACTGAATCATTCTGTATCATGCATGGATGAAATCTAATGCCAAAGTAGATTAAATTTTAGGGGCATTGAACATTCTTATGAAGTACTATTGTTAAACGAATCAGCTAATTGGATAGAAACTGACAGTGTTTGACTTGAAATGTTCAATTTCAATATGTCTTTTTATTCTGCATTTGATACATTTTGATCTCTGAGGGCTGCCATTTTGGGCATTGATGATTGTGTTTGAGTGTATTCTAATCTTTTGTCTGAAGTCTTGTAAAATCTTGTCTCATCTTTTGTGGAGTGTTGTCAAGGAAAGCGGTCAATGCGAACTTTAACAAATAAGCATTCTCGACTGTCATAGTAGTACAAGACTAGTAATGCTTGATTATGCATCAATAATTCTCTGTCTCCTTTTATTTTCATATGTGAAACAATGAATAAGCCAGAAAAATAAGCCCCCCCCAAAAAAAAAAAAAAAAAAAAAATCAAACAAATCAAATATAGTGTGGTCCAATCAGAAAAAAGCTCATGTCCTGGCATGAGTGTGATAAATAGGATTGTGGCCAGAGTAATTTTCTTATACGTGGTCTACATAATGAGATTGAAGCATTTGACATTGTTTAACAGAACTTCCAAGAAGCAGTATCTTTCTATCTCTTCAGGACATTCTCCACTGTACAAATCTTATAGTGACTCAAATTGACCTTTTTTCTTGCAGTCACGATGAACGTGAGATTCAACCTGAAGAGATTGGAAACGTCTCCTGTGTGACAAGGTTCATCAAGAAGCTGCTGTCCATAGTAAGTCAGTGCCTTGTGTGATGTTTCAGTAATTGCCACCTTGGTAAAACCACCTCGATAGAAACAGGGATTTAATCACCGTTGGTATTTCTAGGATGAAAAAACAAAGAAATATTGGCAGTCAGATTCCTGTCTCCGCTTCGATGAGTCAGTCTAAAATGTGCTGAGTCATGAAAATCTAAATATACTCTTCATGATGATTACATGTATATTAAATAATTTATGTAAGCTAATAAACCTTTTGCAGACTGGAGCTGTGTCATATATAATAGATGTGCTGATATTTGCTGACATGCAATGTAACAACAAAAAAAAAACAATTACATAGTATGTGCTCTCAGTAGCACATGGTGGACGAGTCATAACCTTGTGTGTCATGCTAAAGATTTGTTTATGAGCAGGGTAGCAAAGTTGAAACTGGGGTGTGCAAAGTAAAAACAGATGTATAACATCATATGGCATTGTTTCTGCAGATTTCCATGGGAGTGAGACCACAGTGCAAGCACCTAACAGAGTACTTCTCTGTGCTCTATGACTTTGCCAAAATTGGTGAAGATGAGGTAAGATTCCTGCTCAGATTACTCTTTATCTCTATCAAGTGAACAGATGATTGGGTTATCATATCATTCATATCTAAATGCAATAAAATATTGTGGAGAATGAACTTAAAAAAAAATCATTTGATCAATGCTGAGTAAAACAATGCTTTGTTATCAGATATTGGATCATTTTAATCTTACCTGTAGTTCCTTTCTTTTTGTGTGCAATTGGACATTTCATTGCAAATACATGACTTCATTTGATGGCTCATGCAACAGTGAAACAAAAGCAAGACTGTCATCACACACTAATGATATTGTGTGCATGGGAACATTTACTTCAGTTAGAGATATGGTGCATATCTTGTATGAGCTTATAAAGGTTACTTCACTGATGTACATGTATTGACAGTGCACTTACTTCACATTCAGATGAATTCTGATTTAAAGGACAAGTTCACCTTCATATACATATGGAATGAGTGAAAGCAGCAATATTATTAGAAGACATCATTGAAAGTTTGGAGAAAATCGGACAATCCATTCACAAGTTATGAATTCTTAAAATGTCTGCACAGTCACTGCTGGATGAGAAGACTACTATAGTGTATGATGTCACATGCGTACAATGATATAAGAAAAATATAAAGAGAATTTCACAAATTTTTATTTTTTGAAAAAAGTGCACATTTCCTTGACTTGTCGCTGATCTATGTTAAAGGTAATATTATTCCCCCTGCCTTCTGAAAAAGGCAAGTCAAGCATTCTGTTATTGTGTGAGAAAAGTGAAAATATGTTGAATTTTCTTTGTTTTCTTTATATCGTTGTACACATATGACATCACTGGCTGTAGTAGTCTTCTCATCCAGCAGTGACTGAGCAGAAATTTCAAAAATTCATAACTTTTTAACGGGTTGTCCAATTTTCCACAAACCCTCACTGATGTGTGCTACTAATATTGCTGCATTCACTCAATCCACATGTCTATGAAGGTGGACTTGTCCTTTAATGTTGTGTGGTGAAAAAATAAAAGGGGTTTGTCTGTATTCATGATCATTTCCTCCAACTTTATTGTATACAGGCACAGTTTCTGACCTCGATAGAAGCTATATCTATCATGGCCAACTTCTATCTGGGCACAAAGGCAGCTGACTATGTGAGTATTCTGGTATTTATCTCAGGTGAAATTATAGAGAAGAAAATGCTCATCCCAAGTGCCATGGTAACATGACATCATATGCAATATTCAGCAACATATTAGATAGATGACTTATTTCCTAATATGTGTACATGAAAAAAAAAACCACCAAAAATCGGTAAATCACCCTAAGATGAATTTGCAGTGATAATTCAACTTAAGGGGGCTTTTCTTTGCATATGCACTGATGTCGATGAGCTCAAACAACATTACATAAACCTCTGATTTTTTTCATGTGTACATCAAGATGTGTTGCAGTCAGTAAGATATCACCTCTTGATATTGTTGAACCCTTGAATTACTGACACCAAACCCAATATTTATATTATATTGGATGGCTATGAATGGGATACTAGGGAATATTGCACGAGTTAGGGCCAATATTGCGTGAATCGAAGATGAGTGCAATATTAGCCCTAACGAGTGCAATATTCCCTGGTTTTCCATGAATTAATGCCAGCCAATATAATTATCCTCTCCAATTATGTAGAGAAAGCATGTTCTGCACAAAAATACCGTAGCCCTACTTCTACTCGTCTTTGAAGTTGACTCAGCAGTCCCATCCTAGCGCTGAAAAGGGGAAGCCCCTAAAACTGCGTATGAAGCAAGCAACTAGCACAATGTTTGCGCGCTTGTGAATTGTAACAAAATTTCGCGCACTAATAGCAAGCGTTTGTGCACTCGGCAAGCGCTCGCGCAACAGACAAGACAAAATATGGTGTATTCTTGAACGGCCAGTAACAACGGTAGCCTATGGGGAATTAATACGTTGGCCTATGCGTTTTGTTCAATACTAGTATGCTCTCATATTGAAAGGTAAAAATTGAGCGGACAACAATACACGTTTTTAATGCGCCGCTAAAACGTCCTATATAGATGATAATAGGAAAAAATCATATTATTAAAGCATTGTACTATACATGTCAACAGGTGGAGGTGATCTCAGATGATGAGAATGATGACGAAGATGATGACGATGACGTCATTTCGCTGACAGAGGACAAATACAAACCTACATCACTGGAGAAGATGATTTCCCTCATTGCATACTTGGTGGAGTCGTCTCGCACAGACAGGAGGCTTCTGTTGTCCCCAAATGACTACAATGTCTTGGTTGGCGGAAAGGTATGTAGTTCAATCTGTTTACAGATGAATAAATGCTCAATGTTTTTTATACGTAAGTGTGTGTGTGTCTGTGTGTGTGTGTGTGTTGTATATACGTGTGTTTTATTCACTACATTATTTGTTTGACAGTTTGGTACCTTTTGAGTGCATGACATAAAAGCTAATTTCCTGCAATGCAGCAAACTGTGGCAAACTTATTTCCATCAAGCAGAGATTTATTATTGCCTCTGCCAAGAAGGTAAATATACATTTTGCTGACATTTGTTTATTGGTCTGTATGTCGAGGTTAAGACTCAGAAAGTTATAAATGAAATTTGATGAAATTTTCATAATGAATCTGTTCTGGTAAAAACCATAGGTAATTAGATTTGGCAGTGATTTGATCATAGTCTAGATCTAGGATTGTTTTCAAATGGTGCATGCACAGTTCTATGGTATCAGTGACTATGGAGCCCTAGTAGGTGCTTGTTTCATTGAATGAGAAAACAATGGGCCTTACAATCATGATTGTTATGATACCTTTGATTTATTCTAGGGCTTCCCCTTCCTCTTCCAACAAATCCGAGACAACATCAACCTCCAGCAGACGAGGAACCTCATCCTAAGGCTAACAAGGTTCCCGCCAAAGCTTCCGGAACAGGTACTATGTGGGCACATTTTGACAGGCATTCACAAGCCTGTGCTCAGCACTTTGAAAAATGTTCACTTTCAGATATGTTCAGAACAGTCATCTATTGCAACTAAACTTAGTATAAATTGAATTGTGTTGATGATATAGTGTTGACTGAAATGAACTTTTTTACCACAACCAACAATGAGCAATGAGAACTAAAGTTCAGCCTCATACAGGAAGACAGAGTTACCTTCATGTACTCATTTCACCACTGAATTTACTGAAATGAATGGCTCGAGAAGAAAATTACCACTTTCAGAGTGCTGTTATTTTTGGTGTGTCATGTGATTTTTATTTGGATGTATTGGTACTCTAAATACCTGAGCCATGTGAGTGTTAAGTGTGCATGATTTTAAGATGGAATACCTATGGTGTGGTTCTCTATATGTATGTAGCCATTATATTTGAATCCATCTGAATTAGCACTAGCATTTCAGCTTTGGTCTTGTGTTACTCAATCTTTTCATTACAGATCATTGCCATGATATTCAATGCCATCAGCAAGCTGAGTCCAGAGGTGAGTTTTACAAGGAATGCTGTCATGTCTTTACATGTATACCTACAATCGTACAGTAGTAATAGCATTACCACTGCTTGAAGCAGTAAATGCAATCATAAATATTTTTAAAAAATGTATTTTTTATGTTTGTTAAGGTCATGTAAGTTACTCAGGTTTTCATTGTTTTCATTTCATAATGATATAATAATTTGCAGTTAAGTTCTTATCACCTCTATTTTGATTGGACAAAAATTGCCAAAGAGAATCTGTAATTGATTTATCATGTTGTAGACATAGAATGATTAATTCCAAAAACTAGTCGCTCTTTCATTTTTGAATGACAGTACATCTATCTTAGAGTATGCACTGCGACTTTCTGAAACATTTTTTTTTTTTTTTTAATTCTTTTGCTGGAACAAGCTTTTTGCCAAAAATGAGGACTGTGCTAGAAGAAGCAACAGTGTGGCTGATATCAAGCTCTCCTCTGTTCATTAATGAGTAATATTTATATTGGCACAACATTCATCTCTCCCATCTTGCAGGCTGGCATCCCATTCTTCAAGATGCTCTCCCTGTTAGTGGAACCAGTGCCTCCAGGTTGCACCTCCTTCACACCCATCATCCTCCAGAGGATCTGGGATGTAAGTCTTTTTAAGGCATGACTTCCTTGGCCAGTGTATAGTCTGTATTGTGATTTACCTACATACGATATAGTTCCTGCAGTGTATGTTGTATTAAAGCCAGCAAAGAGTTTCATTCTCTATTTATGTGCTGGGTGAATTTGAACTCTTGATATCACAGTTCATACTCTCAGCTTTGAAAAAGAAATATGAAAGGGAATGTTTAATGGTGTTTTTGATGAAGATCCCAGAGGTCATGCAGATTAGCAGGATTGCCATATTCAGAAATGATCTTCAAGTACATTTGTATGTCAAATAAACGACAAATTTGAGTTGTAGAGTGATAGTCAAAATCAGCAAAATATCAAAATTTGTATTAGGTCCTTCAGTTCCTGCTTTAGATTTTTTTTAGACCCTGAGGGAAACTATTGGCGCTATATAAATCATATCAATTATTATTATTATTATTATTATTCAAGTGGCCTATACAGTGCAGAAAAATCTAATGGTGATCAAAGAAATGTGGTACATGCTTTTATTTCATTGTTGTTATATTAACTGGTTATTTAACAATGTCACAACACTGTTATACAGTCATATATATTTGCACTCAAGTTCAAGTTTATTGTTTTGACAAAAATGGTTTTGTTGTTTCCTCCATATCTGTAGATCTCTGAGTACAACCCCCAGCAAGTACTAGACTGGCTTGCAGCCCAGGTGCCCAGGAACAAGCTTGCCCACAACTGGGTGCTGCACCACATTGATAGATGGGTAGAGACCTTCCTCATACACCAAAACAACCGAGTCAGAAACTGTAAGTTGTGATGTACTGCCCATTATGATGCAACTTTGTTTGCAAGGACCAGTTAGATATTCAAGGGCTTGATTCCGCTCACCTGATCTGTTTCAGTTTTACATGAAGACAACTTTTAACTTCATTTCAATGATTCAATCTCCCTTCCCTTTATTATTGATTTAGTCTGTCAATTCATACCTTGTCATGGAAGTGTTAGTTTGAGTCTGTGCTGACACGGCACCTTGCCCATGAATTACCAGTTGTGATTCACCTTCTTCCAAGACTACTAGGAAATGGAAAGAATGGTAGTGTGTAAAGTTTATTACTGGATGAAGCAAAATTTCCATACGACAAACCAGTAATTGGAGAAGATTTATAAAAGGTGTTCAGACAAGGCACTACATGCTTTTTAGGGTGGTGTGTAAAATTGCTTTTCACAATCTGACAAATGTTCCCCCAACCACTTTAAAGGACAAACAAACTACAGACAAATGCTCCAATATCGCAGCTGCTCATGTGTCTTGTAGGAATTTACAAAAGAGAGACAGAAAACTGAATTCAAAGGTTGCTCATGGAGACAGTCTGTAGATTTTGAAATAAATTGAGAAAAATTGTCCATAATTTTCACTTCAATTAATGGCATCAATTCAATTTCCTTTCATTTTTTAATGGATTTTCAAATAGCAGTACAAAGCTTGTGAATATGACTACATTATTGGCTGACAAGACTGACAAACTGAAAAACTGTAAGTCAAACTTCATACTGTCTTTACCAACAGCTGCTGCCTTCCTTCTCATCTCCCTGGTGCCTGACCCTCACTTCCGCCAGTCCTTCCGGTCAGCCAGGTCCCTGCACAGCCCACAGAGAGAGATCAGGGTAAGTCACCAACCATCCAACACTACATAATTCTCACCTTTGACTTCTACTGCCATGACTATTCCAACACTAGGAGGCATGGTAGGCTACAAATACATTAAGAATTGTTTAGCTATGTTTTAATGTATGGTGTGGGTGTATAGTCATAAGCATTGATACATTGTGTTTGTGAAAGATGACGTCAGTATCGTGTGTTTCCCTAATGATGACATTCAGCTGTTTTTACTGTGTTTCCCTCTTTATTAGGGATGCCATTGGCAACATATTTTCTGTTTGTATGTCTATCTCGAGTTGATACACCATGACGTCTTTACAACCGGTAAGATGACATTTAATTTTGATAATACTCTCACCTGTATGGAATAACTGAATACAGTGATGTTTTGGGAGGTTTCTTGTATTGTGCATCAGGAGTGAATGGTAAGAGATGTGACTGAATGAAATGTGTGGATGTGTTCTCTGACAGAGTATTTTCATCTGTGAGTCTCTCATCTTTTCTGTCCCCACACAGCTGGCACCAGAGGCACTTCTGGTCCTCCACCAGATCTATGCACTCCTTCTTTCCCTACTTCCAAGAGCCAAGCACTATGTTGGTAAGACAGCTGCAGTCCTGACATTGCTCTAGTACCATGTACAATAATCGTAAACCAATTTTACAAAGAACATTTTGTTCCTCCATGTGGTACGATTGTATATTTCTGTTGGTATCAGGTAGTGAAGACTGACAATGGGTATTCTGAATTTTGAATATCTTTCCTGTATATGTGATATTTGTAGAGTGTGCAGAATTCAGTTTTTTTGTAACCGTATGTATGTGGATTACACAATACTTTTAAAGAGGGTGTTGTAAAGAGTCAGAAGAAATCATATAGATGTGTCTGTGCCTGTATCTGGATTTTAATTGTCTTTCTTGTGTATGTGATATTTGTATAGTGTGCAGACCTCAATTACTTTCTAACCATATTTACATATGAATCACACAATGCTTTTAATAAGGAAGGTACTGTAAGGAGTCAACAGAGATCCTGTAGATGTGTCTGTACCTGTTGAGTAAGACTGAGTTGGATATTCCAGGCAAATGAAGCATTGTTCAGTCTGCTGAGATTGTTCCATATGACCAGAGATTCACGATTCCTTACTTTTTTGACACAGATGTGACAGCCCATGGAACGTCCAAGCTAGTTGCCTACTTTGCTGTGCTCAACCACTGTTTGATATCTAGGTCTGAGAAAAGGAAGGTGAGTATATCCTGCAAATGGTTCTCATTGGTAGTGTAAATGCAGTGCACGCGAGGAATCTTTAGATTATTGCTACCTCTGCATACGAGCTGCTAGGCAAGTACTGTATAAGCTGTTATTTTCGCAAGGGTTTAATTTTCGCGAATTTCGAGAGTCACAGTTGGATCGCGATTTTAACAACATGCGAAAATGTCTCCATGCGCTCTGCTAATAGTACGTTAATGTTAGTGTCGGCGTCAATTCGCGAAAACAACATCTCGCGAAAATGTCTAGTTCTGATGAATAACAAATAAAAAGAAATGGCAGTCTAACAAGTTAGTTCAATTACACGATGAATGATAGACAAATTTTTTAATGACAATTTCATTTTTAGGTAAATTTGATGCGTATATTAAGAACTAGACGGCAAAGTCTAAAATAATTGATCAGAATACAACCCCTGTCCTAAATGACAAATAAGCTTTTCTCACTTAAAGGTCCATGGGATTCCACATGTCATGATTTTGCTGCAAAGTCGAGCATAAATCCATATAACCCCTGAACACGTCCAGATAGATCTAGATCTAGTTAAAATCCAAACACAGTTATGATTATGAAAAGCTCCAATTTTGAACACAAAAATGCATTTACATTTGTGGAGTGTGCACGTATTTACAGTTGAGTGTGATGGTGAAAGTTAATTGTAGATGTAAACGTTGCATCCAGCATGGAAATGCAAATGCTTGTGGATGCTATGTTGTTGATGAATTTGCGATGAACTGATTCCGATACTTGACTGCGGCTGGGAAGATGGACCAGGAATGTTGCCATAAGCCAGTTTTTTGATTGTACGTGATCACAGTCACACAACTGGTCTCGATGCTACTCAGTGTCAAAAGATCTGGTCTTGCTCTTGGAAGGAGATGTGGAACTAGTGGTAGAAGTGGTTGTGGTCGTACCTTCACAGTAGAGCTGTTGGCCGAGGATCTCATTTCTCTTTTTTCTTGTGTCGCTTCTGCGGCTATAGTGTTTTAGGCTTGTTTCACTCTTGTGACCACTTACGCTCATTATGTCTCTAGCCTTGAACCCAGTGCTGTCCAATGCATTAATAGTTGTTATAAAATGGGTTCAAGAACGTAGCCAATAGGAAGCGCTGAAATGAGTCACGTGGGCTTTGATTACTTTAGTACCATTGCACTGCAGTACCAGTGCGCACTCAAATCAGTTGTTACAAGTGCGTCGCGCGCTACTATACGCGCTGTCAATCCTGTAAACAACTTCTAGTTCGGACTGCCGGCCGGCCTTTCTTGTGTGCATGTACATATTATGTGGCGTACGTATACAGTACTCTTTTATACGTACAGTACTTACATGTGCAGGATTTGCGACTGCGACGTGCTTGACTCGACTCGTACTCTCTCGAGCGAGTGCTACATGTAGTTGACTGGTATTGACCCACAAAGGTACGTGAAAAATGCTGTTATTTTTCGACTCATTTTATAAAACAAATGATGCACAGGATTATTTCGTGGCGTTAGTGGAGATGCAGCTCACTCTCGGGTATATACAATGTGCAACATGCACTCGGCTTCGCCTCGTGCATGTTTCACAATTGTAAATACCCTCGAGTGCGCTACGCCTCCACTAACGCACTCTATTCTGTGCATCATTTGTATATTGTTCGAAGCGAGTGATTTGTGGAGACTTGGCTACATCCAGCATTATGAGATATCAACTTGAGCTTGTTTCCGATAGTATTAACTCCAAGTAGGCTGTTAAAATACCGAGAAGAACCATCAGTGGGAGCTTTAGGTTTTGACCTTTTCCAGAGTCAGGGGCAGTTGGGGTTTTATAGTTTACTGACAACAGTCTGGAATTCCATTGTGGGGCGTGAATTATCATTCAGAATCGCATACATCCTGCCACTGTTGGACACTTCATCCTGGTCCTCTCTGTCTTTTGTGAGACAGTCTTTCTTTAACATGTAAGTAAGGCCAGTGTCGACGTCTGTCTTATCGTTAAATCGTCAGGTTTCATCCCACGACTGTTTTCCCTTCTACGGTTACAAAAATAGGTCATGATGTCCAGGAAAACTTTATTTTGCAGCCTGTGTGGTGATGTCATGTCCAGTTCCTCAGAGTTCTGCATCAATTTCATGTCCGTTTTGCTGATTACAGGCTTATGTTAAACGTGACCCTTACCTTCTTTTTTTCAGATTTACCAATGTGGCCTTAACCCTAAAAAGATTGGGGGGGGGGGCCTAAAAGGCCCCCCCCTCGACATTTCGCGCGATTACTCAGCAACACGCAATGCTCTCGCCGCGATGCTCTATGACTTTTTTCTTTCGAGTTTCCCGCACATTTTGACACCAAATTTGTGACGCCCGGGGGTACGGTTCTGAAGTTACATAACTTTTTGTACATGCACATGAGACCGAAAATGGCTCAAAAATGTGATTTTGTGTACAAAGTCAGTACAAACTGAGTTTTATCACATGGTTCATATAAATATGCTTATTTTTACTCTCAATGGCTAAAATCAATTTGTTTTAGTAGTATTATGCTTCAAAAAGGGTCTGCCACAAATTTTGCTGAAAAAAACAACAAAAACAAAAGGTCGAAAAAACAAAGAAATACATAAGAAATTCATAAAACAATAAAATAGATAAGAAATTAATTTTGATACCGAATTTTTTTTCAAGTACATTTGCTAAGAATGCTACAAAGAATATCTAGACCAAAAATGAGCACTTTTGGAGCTTTATTTACTGATTTAGATAAAAAAGGTATGATTTCTCGCATAAATTAGCATAATTAATCAAAATAAAATAAAAGAAGACTATTTTGGAAAATTTAAATATACGATCTTGTAGATTACATCGCACACTACCATTGTGCAAATTTCCGCGGCGATCGCTCGATCCACGGCCGAGATCTTAAGGGGGGGCCCTTTAGCCCCCCCCCCCCCCCCCCCCAGTCTTTCGAGCTACCAAAATAGCCCAGTCTTTTTAGGGTTAAATGTGCGATTGATTGAGGAAATTTCACCTTGTCTGTAATATCTAGGCCAGACTTATCCAAATAATGATGCTGAACTCCGTATTGTAGAGTCTGCATAGTTCTTTTCTTATAATTTGTCCCATCCTCCTTTCAGTTCCTGGCATAAAATTTGCTCAAAAACGGGTCAGTCAGGCTTTCCAAATTTGTCCCGAATACTTTGCAAATCCAAGTGATTTTTCTTGTGCCACTTTTAAGGTCTTCTTGGTGTTGTTTCTATCCATCTTGCCCACTAGGTCAGCGAGTTCCTCGTCCGTGGGGACATGAAATGACTTACTACTCACCATTTTTTTTATTTATTTATTTTTTTGGTGTGATTTAGGTCTAAATCTAGGCCAGTTCACCCTCACAAATATCCAGTTGAGAACAAAAGTTTTTATTTCTGCTTGTCGTACGCATAACAACGCAATATCACGAGAGTGGTATATCACTTATTTTGCACAACCTCTGCACTCCTGGGTAGTGCATGAAAAAAGTTGAATGCCACATGATGCATTGAAATAACATGGCTATTTTATAACAGTATTTGTTCGTTGCATAGGATGTAGTTAATTTTATTATAAGAACTGTATTTATCCCATTTTGCCTGTCATGCACAAATATTAATATCATGGAAATCATGAATGTGATTTGAGGTAGAAGGAATGATTCAATTTGTGTTTAGACAAATATCCCAGACTTGTGTACCAATACACAAAGTCACTTCTCGAATCAGAATCACAACCGAGAAGGTGTGATAACCATGTTGGCACATCTGTATTGTATTTAGATTTTAAGATGGGCCACAGTATTATACACTCATGTGATATTGGATGTGGAACAGAAATTCATGCCTCTGCTTTGCACCATTTAAGAAGCATGCTTGTTGTCAATGGGGACTGTAAATGTCAAAAGGCCTCATTCATAGCAATGTTTAGAGTAGTGAGTCGTGCAAAGCAACAGTATATTTGTGCGCCATACTGCAAAGCTCAATGTATAATTTTGTAGTTGGGTATGGGAAAACCTACATTAGCAACATGTTTTTAATGATTGTATGTACAATCCAATGTTTTACATTTACATGTCCTTTTTGCCATCCTTTGCTTGTATTCTCTTAGTTTGCAGCCCACTTCATGGATCTGTGGAACCTGTACCAGCCCAAGCTGTCAGAACCTCCCATCTCTTGCAATCACAACAAGCAGGTTAGTGCTTTCATTAGCTGGATAGAACACAGTGCCAAGGCTAAATACTGCAAAGTTAAAACTGGCGCAGAAAAAGTTGAAATGGGATTGCAGAAATTGACATGCAGCGTGTAATTCCTTTTTTCCCCCTATTTTGTCTACTTTGTGGAGTATGAAGAGTATCAAATTGTAATTTTGGGGTACAAAGCACATTGGTCTGTGTAGCTATCTGAAAATGAAAGTAGTGGAACATTTGCAATGGTATTTACTTCTTTATGTAAGCAGAAATGTGGCTGTTTCTTTGTCTCACTCCTGGGGTTTAAGTGTGTATGTTTAAAGAGTGACATTTTATTTAGATGACCAGCATTGGCAATTTAAGATTGAAGTTAACATTTCTCTTTTGAAAGTACATCATTTGAAGACAGTATGTCATTGCTTGATATGTCACATTTCATTCTTTAATAACATGCAATCACTTTGTCGTAGTATTTTCCTCTTTTAAAACAGGGATGATAAAAATTGGTTTCAGTTGATGTTAGAGACTCTTTCTTAATGTTACGTGCTGTGTGATCACCCTGCTGGTTATTTGCAACTCTTTGTCCGAAACAGGCCCTGCTCCAGTTTTGGTATAATGCTTGCGTGGACTACCCTGAGAATGTGGATCTTATCATCACCAATCCCCTGGTCATGAAGCACATCCCCTACAACTACATCCTGTAAGACAATCAAACACATTGGAGTAATATCGCTAAGTATACAATCAATTTCTTAACTGCAAACACTCAAAAAGCTTCTTTTTTCAGTGATCTGCATTTGCCTCACATTGATGTATTTCATTGTATCATCAGAAGTATTCAGAAGTGTTGCCCATTCTGCTTACCATTGAAGAGAGATGGAAGAAGAAAAGATGGGATTTTTTTTCATAAACAGCCTATAAAGTTTCTCTTGTTTAGGGTGGACTGTGGGTGTGTTTTCTTTCTTTGCTGTTTTAGTACCATAAGGTATGAATATGAGTAACATTTTGGTATTCTCTAGTTTGTTGGGATCATTAATTTGAGAGGTAGCACATTTTCAAAATGTTGCACTCCTGTAGAATAAGAATTTTTGTAAGTGGATCACTGTCATTACAGTTCTATCTACTGTTTGAGTTATTAGAATGCTACCGAAACTTCTGCCAAGATTTGAACATTATGAATGGTCCATATTCATTGAAACTATGGTATGTAATCAATCCAGTGAATACCACGCTGTTATTTCTGGCACTGGAGCACAGGATTTAAGTTTCTTTCAGCAAGGTTGCATGATGTGGCTTGATGCAAAGCAGAACATTCATGCCTAAGAACTGAATTCTTGAGAACAAGTAAAAGTGTGTGTATGATGCTGGAGTCAGATGATGATTTATTTTGATGACATGATGTCATTTTGCCTTCCCCAGAGCTGACCACGATGACCAGGAAGTGGTGGTCTTCAACCGCATCATGCTGCCAGCCTACTATGGCCTTCTGCGACTCTGCTGCCACCAGAGTCCACAGTTTGCCAGGATGCTGTCCGTTCACCAGAACATGCAGTGGGCCTTCAAGTACCTGACTCCTCATGCCAACCAGTACCCCATGGTGAGACCAGCTCTGGGCCATTGGTTGAGTTCACTATTGCTCCTTTAACAAATCAATAAAAAACAAATTTGCAAACAAACCTGCTTCCTCAGGATAATGCTTGTTGGTTGTGCCAATCTACCATCATCAGATACCACTCTTTGTAAATTATGTATGTGTGCCTTACATGCCCTGTAATATGTAAGTGATATATTTGACAAAGTCCTGGAGAATGTTGGAAAAAATCCTGGTACCAATAGTTTCATATCTATAACTCCCTGATTTCAATTGATTTTTAATTCAATTTGAACACCATTTCTATGTTATCTCTACTTAGAAATGGTGAAACTTAGACCCTGTATTGTTTGTGATGATGCTGCCCCCATTGTTATGCCTTTTATGTGTCTCAGGCCATATTTTGGGTGGTGTCTTGTGTGTAGCCTATGGGCTGCATTTTTTTATGGATTTTATTAAAAGTTAATATGGAAGTGTATTCAAAAGTCTAGCCACCTGTAATTTTTAGTGGTAGAGCCCTTGCTTGTTTCTCCTGTATACACACATGCTCATTGCTCATGACTTCTGCTCAGATGATAACTTGTGTAGCCAGTTGCTTATAAGTGTCAAAGACTCTCTGTCGAGATAAAATGATAGTTAAGTTTTCAACAGCAACAGGATGTTTGTATGTCATAAGAGAGCAAAATGGTATTGACAATATTCTGACAACCAGAAACAGTCAAAGACTTATTTGCACATGCATTACAACAATAAGAGATATGATATTATACAGATATTGACTTACCAGAGGTGTAATATAACATCTGAGATTCTCATGGGAAGTCATATTTTTGTCGAGGATTATTATATTTTTCTGAAGCGCGTAGCGCTGAGGAAAAATATAGTATTCCGAGACAAAAGTGTAACTTTCCAAGGGAAATCTGTGTTATATTCCTACTGAAGGAAAAAGTCAATGTCTGTTATATTATGTGACCTACAGTACAAGAAATAGATTCTAAACTGCTGTAGACTTATAAAGCAAAACGACTTCTCCTTTCTACAGTCAAATTCATGAACGCGCGTGACAACAGTGCGCTAGTGGTATTCAATCGAGCTGTACGTAGATCTAACTACGATGGCTTTCACGTACCGGTAATTCGTTCTTCCGTGGAGCACGACAGCTGCAATATCATCATCGCCTGTTATCACATTCCTAGAACAGTCGCTATTCAATCGTACGTAGGGCCTAGTTTCGTAGCGGTAGAGCTTGATTTTGTAATGACAGTTGTAAAAATTGTAGAAGACTACAAGTTACAACTGCCGCTTTGGTCTAAAGCAAGTTTGTTAAGATAACATTTGTTTGTGGTGATGTATGAGAATGTGAGCTTTCTGACAATGTAGGGCCTAATCTCTTCTGTCTGCGGTCACTGGTACAAGAGCTGTAGACTACAGACCTGGCCCTGGTCCAGATCCTGTACTGGTACAAGTAGCATATAAACTTACTCAGTTCAGGCGCTGGTAATGTAAATGGGAAATCCTTTGGCTTTCCTGTCACGACTGTCTAACATTAACTGGAGTAGTAGGCTCTATAGATTCTAGCTTCCAGGACATTCTCCAATTCTTTCTTTCTCAAGCGAAGCACAGCTGCTCATCAAAGCTGCCATACCAGTTTGACGAAAACAAATCTGTTGCAATTTCGTAATTCGCGCTTGTGTAGCGTGTGTCATGACTGTGTGATGCTCATACCACTAGGTGCGCTGTACTACTGTGGTGCGCGTGGTCGACTGGTCACGATTGCATTCGTGTGTGCAAAGCATCTCTACGTGGTAGCTCTGTGTATGTTGCGCGCATCATAACAGTTGGTTCTTTATTACGTCATCCCGGTCCAGATACAACGCCATTTTGTGTAACGTAGTTGCTGTTATATTCCATGGTTGTATGTAATTTACGTCATGTTATGAAATATAACACCTCTCATCCTTGTGACCATGGTCACGTGACAGCATTTTGACCAATCACACATTGGTATCCATATAGGTCATATAATATATCTGTATATTTGCATGTTCCCCAAAGGTTGTTGAGGAGCTGTTTCGTATGATGAAGCTCTTTGTGACGAGGAGAGGAGATTGTGATGATGAGGAGGAGCAGATTGCTGATTTCAAGAAGATGACATTGCTCTGCTATCTAGAGTGTCTAGAAAGGAGCTCATGTTGGACCACACTCATCAGGTAGGCCCAAGGCAGAGAGTTTTGCTCCTTGCTTGTCTTCTTGCAAGCTTTTCATGACAGAAAATTTGAGGGTAGTATCCCTCAATTACTAATATATTTAAAACTATGAGGAGCTGGGAAACACAAACATCTGCCATGGCAGCTAATCTCCCTTGAATATCATTCAGCTTATAGTGACCAAGTTTTTATGAACCTTGTAAATCTTATTATATCATCAACTAGCCAATGCATGGGGGGAAAAAGAAACTCTATTGTGCAAAGGTATTAAAATATCAACAAACAGTAATTCATATGGTTTTCAGTCTTAAAAGTTTGTATACTTGATGATTGCACTTATAAGTGTGTGCAGACCTCCCAACCATTTTTTTTTTTTTTTTTTTGGAAGAAATAATCTGAATTTCGACCATTTGCAACTGTTGTTTCGGTAGGAGTTTCCAATTTTTCATGATAGTTTTACTCCACACTCATATGGGAACTGGTCTTACTTTCCAACTTTTGAGCCAGATCATCCCTATTTTTCAGTCAGGAAGGTTTGGAAGTATGTGTGTGTGTTTTTGCATGCATGTGTAACAACTTTAGAGAGAAGTTTTTCTCAGATACATCTCCATTATGGTCTGATAATATATTTTGGCTGCAAATACTTATATCTTTTCCCCAAGGAATGTTAGTCCATGTATCAGTGTCATCAATGTATGAAAAACAAGGTGAAATTGTATTTTTTTTTACAGAAATACATGCACCTCCATCACTAAGATCAAATTCACTGTTGTCTTTAACCCATCCAGTGCCTTCAGGTTGTTGTTAGAGAACGATGAAGACCGTATGGTGGTGTTGAGCAAGCAGGGTCTCAGTAGGCTGGCTGACGTGAGTATTACTATCAACCAACCCAGACCTGCAAACGATAGTGTTGTGACCATCACCTGTGGTAGAAAACACACATGTAGATCTTTCAATAAGTGAGCAGTGTTTCATCAATACAGTAGTACCTAGCTAGGCTAAAGTAGAGAATCCATCCTGGAACTGTTTCATAAGTCTCTCACTTTCAACCCCTTCTTGCCAGGGACTTGGAAAGTGTGTACAATGCTTTGGAGTTTTCTGTGCCAATCAGCACTTGAGGCATACAAAGGATTAAGAAAGCCCTAAAACAGCTGATTTTTATTGTCCTTTGAGATGCTATGGCTTGTTACAGGTTAACGACATTTTAGATGCATGAGACTAACCAGTATTATCCGTTATAGTGATGCATCATATGACTGATAATGAAGAAATAAATGCTATTTAAAGTTAGAACAGATATGAATGTAAGAATCAATTGGACCCTTTGCAAGTTTTTCAGAAACAGTAAGGCCAGCTTTATTACATGTTATTTTTTTCACCAAAATGAGTAGTTATTTACTGTAAAACATAATTTCATATCTGCAGCATCAAGGGTATTATGTATTCAAAAAGTGTTGCATGCTGTGGATCCTTCTCAATGTTATATTGGAATATTTGGTACAAAGTACTTCAGACCAGAAGGAATCACTCAAGATGTCAATGAGCAAAATTAACTCTGGTTATTGAATGTCGGGTTGTTGCCCCTTTCATGAAGTGTGTTGCCCCAATAAAAGCCAATGTTTCAATGATAATACAAAATCCAAATGGCAGTGAGCTTTTGTACAGAAACTACAGGAATCCTCACATAATAGCCGGGTTCACACGTACACCAATTAGCGGGATACAAATCTCGAGATTTGCATCGCGATCGTCATCCCGAGTTTTTTGCACGTGTGGACAGAAAAAACCCGAAAATTAGCGGGATAAGCATCGCGATGCTAATCCCAAGAAATCTTGCGCTGGTTCGCCAATTAGCGGGATAATTGGCCCCACGCTGGTACGTGTGAACGGTCGGGATTAGAATCTCGAGGTTTTACATCCCATCATGCAATGCGCACATCACAACAGCGAGGCCTCTGCGAAGAGGTCCTCCACCTCTTTGGAGCACAACAACAACAGCGCGCGAACCACACCACTGACGCGTAAAAGACAATGGACAAAGGTAAGTGCGCGCAGGCAGTGATAGAGAAGGGCGCTGTGTGACCCAGTTTGCAGGCTTTGCTGTTATGTCTATCGGCAATTAGCGGGATAATTCGGTACGTGTGGACGCTCGCCAAATTAGCGGGATGCCGATCGCGATCGCTATCCCGCTAATTTGGTACGTGTGGACGCTCGCAAAAAAACTCGGGATGAGCATCGCGATCGTCATCCCGCTAATTTGTACGTGTGAACCCGGCTAATTTTTCAAGTTTAACAATAGCTATACCAGACATGAATGGCATTTACATAGTCATCCTTTGTACAATAGGTGTGCCCAACATGAATGATTTTAATATCTGTACCTATTGAAACACTAAAGCTGTACCATAAATTAATGATGTCTGCAATGTTATTCTCTGTAGGCATTCTTCACCTTACACATGATGTACCATGAGGCCACTGCCTGCCATGTGGCCTGTGAGCTGGTGGAACTCCTGTCTACTACCAACGCTGTACTTCAAGTCGCCATCCAGCATCAGGACTGCAAAGGTCTGTGTCAAACCTGCACTACAGTAGCTGTAGCGAAGAGATCATTGTAGAATTCTACTCCTTGTACTCTACAGTCACAGATTATTAAAGCTGTATCTAAATCTGTTGATGTTGTTGGAGTCAGTGTCAACACAATGCTATATCTCACAGCTGAGGTTCTGTCAGAGGAGGGAGAATGTTGCTGGCTGAAATCTGTCGACACTGAAGGAGAAAGTGTTAACATACTACTACAGTAAAAGCTCAATGGCAGCATAGAGATTACTGTAGAAATCTTCACATTGTAGTGCTGTAGTGCTGAAACCACACTAACTGACACAGTTCTAGCTGTATTGCAGTAAAGAGATAATTGCTCAAATCTAGTGACTCGGGAGGAGTCAATGTCAATACTACAGCTCAACCAGCATCACAACAATTCATCCCAGACACCTATTGACACTGAAGGAGTCAGTATTGACACTTAACTGACACAGCTGAAGCACTAGACAGTGCGTTTAGGTCAGAGTATAAATACTCTCACCTCTGCATGTACACTATTGTACATTGTATCAGTCTTACACTGTACAAAGACAGTGAAAGTATGTCAGCAAAGTCACCATTTGAGGATCTTCATGCTTTCAGGGTGTCAAGACCTGCTGCACTCGGATAGTAAGCAAATAATCAACGTTGGTGAAGGTGATGGGACAAACTATCACTATCACTTCCGAGGCGATCTGGATGTAGCTATCTTTCCAAAGCGCAGCTGATATTCCACATCTATATTCCCGTTTAATTCAACATCTGAAATCATTTTAACTGTCGGGAACAAAACAGGGAGGGGGGGGGGGGGGGGACAACACAGCTAAATCTAGTTAGCCTAGACTCCAAGTCCAAAAACACCAAAACTGCAGATCTGTAGGGCCTACATTAGGTCTAGCGAGAGTCTACACCTACCCTAGTCGGTATAGGTATAGATCTAACGTGTTAGGTATCCTTAGGCCAAGCCTTTAGGGCTTAGGTTACGACCGTAACGTTCACTTACCAATCATGCCGTTGCTGAAAACGCTGAACATTCTGAAACACGAGCGAGAGCAAGGCAACTAGACTACGTGCACACATGGTACGGTAACAACCCATACGAGTCAACTTTATATGTAGGCTGGCGATTACAAACACGGCATCGTCTCACTTGCCTATCACTTGACCCAGGTCAAATGATAGACCACAGTGCAACGCACTTTTATTTCGCGCGTACTCAAAATTGTAGGTTATATCACGCGTGAGGACTATGTGGACTGAGAGATCAGCAAAACAAAATGACTATCATCATAGAGTGTAACGAACTTTTTTTCTCAGGTGATGTGATGGGCAAAACTACGCTTTATCATGTGATCAGGTCTTGACCAATCCTACAGCAAGATTCTTAGTATGTGGAATATAAAGCTTGATAATACAGTAGATCAGATATCAATACATGTGATCTGAGGGTGAATATGAAATTGGGCAATAGATTGTTCAGGAGTATTCCTGTGTAACATGAATTATCACTAGGTAACAATACACAAAACTGTTATGCACTTTGTATAACTGCATTGGTGTCTCATTTTTAGATGAGTTTGCAAGGGCTTAAAATGTTGTCCATGCAAGAATTTCTGTGTGTGATATTTTGAATATCAGCTGTATTGTGATAATTAGCTAGACCTGTGACCCAAATCCATTTATTTATCAGACAGGAATACCCTAAAGGTGTACTTTAGAAAATAAGTACAGTAAGCTAATGGATGAACTCACCTTTGACACAACGCCACACAAAACACCATCTTGTAAAACTAAATCCACTTGATATGGAAGGAATAACTGCACAAGTGTGTCTTGATTGATTGTGACTCTGCCAATAATGAAGTCATGATGAATGTAGCCTTGTGTTCGTATGTTTGTTTGCCTATCAGATGTGAAGCACTCCCTGCATCAATTCCAGGAGAGGATGGACTTTGCTCTCAAGCTGTTAACACTCCTCAATGCCTACACTCCAGACAATGTCAGAGCAGAATGTCTTGGTGAGATTACAGTCTCTATTTTGATTAAATCTGTGAGCAGGTGTGCATTATCAATGTGAAATTTCACATTGTGGAAACTCATAATAATATCATGCAGTAGAAATGACCAGAGTTCAATATATATGAGATTTGAGAGAACAATGCGTACAAAGTAGCTGATGGAAAATATGACGAATATGATGTTTAGAATGTTGTTCAAATAGTATGTCATGAATTTGTTTCTTTGAAAATCTAGTTCTCATTGTTGACGATCTGGTTCTCATTATGACTTGATGATGATGTAGATTGGACCACCATTAATTGTGGGCAAATGTGTTCCAACGATGTATGCAATTATTTAGAACAGCAATAATTGTTACCATAGAAGCAAGTTAAGTACTTACAGCTGATTGGTTCTTCTCTTGGCTGCACCATAGTTACAGCATTTTTAATATTCTTCTGATAATTACTAACATCCAAATGTAATGGACCCCAAAGAAGTCTAGAAAAAAACAACAACAACTTATGATATATCGCTCTTCATTGCAATATAATGTACTTACCTTTCTGTTACTTGTACTGAAATGTAAAATTGCATTAGTCAACTGTGGCATTCAAAATGTCATTAGTAGCAAATATGAATAGGTTAGAGGCTTGTTCATGATTGTCCTATGCTTTGTATTTTTGTATACCACTTGTAGTGTTTCTTTTATTAAATACATGTATACAGTAGTTATAAATTCCAGGGCCTTATGCTGGTTAGTTTGTGTTGGTTTTGTTATTACTGCAGGCGTCCTCCACAGCATGGTGGTTCTCTATCCCCATGACTTCATCCAGCGAGTAGTTCCCATGATGCACCACACACATCGACAATTCCAGCAACAGTCCAACATATCCAGTAAGTCTACAGCAGGTCTTTCTCTTGAAGTCTCACTTGATATTACTGATGATCTCTTGTTGATTACCTGTCATAAGACCTAAGCCAAGACCATGTGTCTTAGCGTTAGGAAAAGTTGCTATTAAGTGTTGCTTGTGTTCACCATGTGGCTTGACAGAGAGCTTGCAACTGATATCATCTTTACACTTAATTGCACCTATTGATGACAGGGAACCTAAATCATAGGATTTATCACACTGCACTATTTTTTACACTTCGAGGTAAGTTTGGAAACTTTGTGATGTTTCATTCAACTCAACTGAGCTTAAGATCATTGTCACACTGGAATCTTTTGATGGAAATTGTTAATCTCTCTCTTCTACCTTTACAATGGAGACTGTTCTTGTGGAAAATTAACCTGATTTCCAAAGTCCTTGGGCAGAAGCCATCGACAAACTTACATAACACTGTTGAGTGAAATGGATACAGGAACTTTTGAAATTGTGTTTCTATGTTTCTGTCTGTCCTGTAAATGAAGCTGAAACAACCTTTATCCAATTCTTGTGATGTTATGAAGTGAAAATGTGAAATTTTTTATTGAAAAGAAACAATATGATAATTGTGGGTATTTATCATTGTGATCTATTGCCAGTTATTTCATCTGGCCCGTACTTCCCTCGCCGAATGCCCAAACCACTCCTCAACAAGGCCACGCTGAGAGCACCTCATCCTGAGCTCCAGATGTTCTTGCACCCGAGTCAGCTTGAAACATCTCATGTAAGAGTAGTTCAAGAGTAATGTCACCTTTCACCTTTGACTATATGCTGTATTTCAGGAGGCAACAGAAATGAACTATGTTGTAGTGAACTATGTTGCAGTGACAGTGATATTCAGGGTTTTTGTTGTTGTTGTTGTTGTTGTTTTTGAGTTAATGTTAATTGATTGGTAGCATCAAAAAGTCATTACCTAAGGGAACCTTGGAACCGCTGGAGATTTCAGAACCATTGAGTCAATCAATGTTAATGGATTGGTAGCATCAAGAAGTCATTATCAATGGGAACCTTGGAACCTCTGGAGATTTCAGAACCTTCTTTGGAACAGGTTAGATTCCAGTCTCATATTAGCTTTCAATCCCTGTTGATGTGTGTCAGTGGTCTTCAGGATGGTAACAACCATCCTTTCTGACAATCTTCTCACTCAATTCAATCCTCAGGGTGCAGACCGAGAGTATGACCAAGCCCTGCTTGACTTCTTTGGACCATACCACAACCTGATTGAGGCTCTGTGCTATGCAGCCCTGCAACAGAAGATGCTGACGGAGGATATAGTGGGACTCAGTAAGTTTTGCAGCCTCATCGCCAGAGTGTCAGCATCTGATTCACTGATTCAGTTCTCTCTTAATACATTCCTGTTATAATTCATTCCTCGTCTATGATACTGAAAGGGTGTACAATACCTGTATCTTTGTAAAAGGGCATTCGTAGATAATCGAAGTTGAAAATCTACTCTTTGTTCAATCAGTTTATGATTGCAAAAAGTTGTCGACATTGGAACGAATATTTAGTGATGTACAGGTTTGTCCCTCAAAACAAATCCAGAAAGATTTTTGTAGAAATGAAAGAATGACAGTTTGAAATGTATGTACACCCTTTTGTCATATCCGAGTTCACCTCAGTGGAGTAGGCGCAATATGGCAAGAGTGCATATATTGACATACGCATGCAGCAGTCACTGTGATGATGCTGTGATACGACAAAAGAGTATGTCAGGAAACTTGCCTAAGATATGATAATTTTCAGGTTCAAGAAATCAATATTGAAGTCAAGTAAAAAATCAATCCTCATATCCAAACAGAGGGGTTTTTGCCCAATGTGAGAGATAAGACAGAGAGTCCTTAATATTAGAGTTGGAAGGTCTTTACATGCTGCCAGCCATAACATTTTTTTTTTAAAATCCACATTGAAACATTGCCGGGGGATAATAGCGACAAGATCAAGGACTCTACAGAATTGACTTTGAACACACTCATTGAGGTCACTCAGCTTGTATATAAACTGTGCAACAGCAAGCATGCAGTGAGTACCCAAAACCCATTACACGTAAACAGACACTCATTGCAACGGAGCAAAGCCTGTGGAATATTAAGTACAAATATCATCAAGGGACTGCACCAAGATTGACTGTGTATCAGTACAGTGACAAATCTGTCAACGACTGATGTATTTTTTCTTTACAAGGTGTGCTGGTAGCCTACGAGGGAATTCCCCTACAACTGGACTGGTTTGCCAAATACTGGAAGACAATCTACAACACACAGGTGTGGTAACATCACCAATTATTTGATATTCAAAGTTTTAAAAGATATGCGAAATGTGTTAATCATACCAATTTGTACTTGCCAGTGAAAACAATGTACTCACTTTATTTTCTATGATATTGAAAATGTCAACAGATTTTTAATAATGAAACTATATCATTTCTTTTCTGTATTTTATTAATTTACTTAGTACTACCTAACAAATGCAATCGACAGTTGAGAGAATGACTGTAGAAATTAACAAGTTGTCTGTTAGCAGTGTAATATTTACCAGAAAGGGATTTCCCCCTTTTCCTGCCTCTCCTTCCAGTGTATGTCACAGGGTGGAGACCCTATACAGCTGCTGTGCAGCATGCAGTCCTTCCATGACTACATAGAGAGTATCCTCCTGGATGAACGCACATTTCTCAACAACCAACACGTCACCTCCTTTCTGTGTATCTTCTTCCCAAGGGTACGTAATGGCACTGCAGTGTGCTTGTTGGTGCATAGTTTGTCTCTCAAGTGAAGTGAGGGAGGCTTGGAAGAATACCATTTCTACACTCATACTATACACCACTTCTTGGATTTACCTTTTGTGCTTGCATGCATCATCTTATACTTGAACCATAGATATGAATTATGTTTCTTGCTTTTTTCCATGTATCTACATGACATTAAAACACAGTAAGTTCAGGGTTGAACTGAATACTGTGGAAGCTTTTGACTGTCAAAATAACCATGAGGAATTGTATTGGCTCTCTTTTTGACATTTTTCTCCCAATCATAATTCACTCTATTATTTGTTTTCTACCCTGATTACAACATTTTAGGGAGAAGTGCCTGTCTTCTCTGACTTCAAAATGTACAGAAAGTACTGTCTTAACCTAAACCTTGGTGTACAATTGCAAAAAGATTTTTTAAAAAGACTGAATGAGAAAATAAAATGATACAATTATTTGACTGAACATTGCAGGTATACCAACATGTACTGTGCAATAACTGGGACACGGTAGTCAAGACGATATGCAACAGTGTGATGGCGGAAAGAGACGATGTAGATAGATATGACAGACACCAGTTGACCATTGCAGCTCACAAACTCAACGGGGTAAGTGCAGCATCTTATTGGTATGGAAATTGGACTTCTCTATAACAATCTTTCTTATTGGTAAATAATTTCTGGATTGAACAATGTGGCAGTGTGCAAATGTTTTTCAATTGTACTATTAAGAGGTTGATTTTGTAGCCATGGCAATGCACTCATAGGTAAGATTTGACACCCATAAGTCTGCTTTCCTATGAAGAAAAGTGTGGCTCTTACATGTAGTAAGACCAATGTTGACAGAATATCTCTTGGCACCCAGACATATACAGAGAACAATGTGCACAGCCCAGGTAATGAAAAAGTGCATACAACTCTTGAAATGATTATTAAAGACTGTATGCAGTAGAAGGAAAATTATGATCCATTTTGCTGTAAAATCTTACATGTGGTGAAGCAATAGTTCCTTTTATTTACTCTGTACCAGTAATATTAATTTTTGTAGTGCTCCACAGACTTTGTCTTCTCCAGAGTGAGAGTCATATTAACCCTGTACCATTTGCCTGCTTATACTGTAATGAAATAGAGTCTACTATTTTTCCAGTCACCTTTGTTCATAGTTTTTGTATAGCAGAAGCAGTATTTTCAGGGAATATGAGTTTGTCATGCCCCTGATCATATCCATATCACAAGAAGAAGTTGCTTGCAGGGAGTAAGCATTACACCTTGCTACTTTCCACCTCGCTGCAGGATCTGAGGGCCCTCCTCCAGATGTTCTCTTCGGTCCAACCCCAGCAGCTGAATCCTGCCCTCCTGCCGGCCCTCAAACACATCCAGGAGGTGTGCAAGAGGCACCAGCCGAGCCTGTCAAGGCAGCGACCACCGCCCAAGAAGCACCAGACACCCTCCTCCTCCTCCTCCTCCTCCTCTTGTTCCTCCTCCTCATCTGAGGAGTTTGAGGTGGAGGAGGATGCTGGACCAGAGGTTGCCAAAACGATGAAGGGAGATGATGGGAAGCTGTCCAGAAGGAAAGGAAAAGCACAGCACAGTAAGGAAGGAAGAGGGGATGGACAGAAGGAAGGAAAGATGCAGGAATGTGCAGAGGATGAGAAGAAGGATCCTCATCAAGAGGAAAGAGACACAGGTATGTGTGCAAGTTAGTTAACCATGCCTTTTGCCATTTATACTATATTCTTATATACTGAAAGCCCATTGATGACCTTTTTTTTTTATTTCATATTTCTAACGAAGAGCGTTGTCATACAATTCTCACATTCCATCTCAAATAGCTCTCTTTCAATCACAGTACAATAGTTATCCAGAGTTATTGTCACTTTTATAGTGGATCTCCTGATTCTACAATAAATAGATATCAACAGATTTGACCATTTCTCTTGTGGACCAAGAAAATGTAAATGGTGGTGACAGTGAGACGGCGCAGTCGGTAGCACTTTTCCCTTGCAGTAGAACAGCACGGGTTGAGTCTCGTACGAGTACAGCTGAGCAAGGAGGTGTGTGAACATACCCTCCTGGCTAGTTAAAGGGAAACACGCTGTTCTTTGGATAGGACAGGAAATGGAGGTCCCATGTATGAGGGAGTCTCAACTCACACACATCAAAGATCCCTCCTCACTTCCACACAGAGAGTAGGGTGCAACCTGTTCAAGTGGTCTGCTACACATGCACATGTACACACATCAGAAAACAGGTGACTGATGACCCCTAGTGGTTTGCCTCAGGTGATAAGAAATACTTGGCAAGCAGTATCAACCCAGCTTGTCATTGTGACTTTAGAGATAAGGAAAGAAAAGTGTTAATGCAAGCAGTTTTGTGTGAAACTGCGTAATTGTGTGCATATGATGAAGTAAAGATTATCATAATTTGGAATTACTGTCTTTTCAGTATCTAATCATGCAACTAAACTGTCCTGTGAAATCTCTGTAACAATGTTTAAAGCTCAGTTTGTTGAACATGATAGTCTAAGACCAAAATTTGTTGCCTTATCTGAAATACACTGGACAGCAAAAGAAAGTACCCACTGTTGTCAAAGGCCGCACACAAAAATTCACCCCCTAGAAATATAAAATTTTTGTACACAGGTGTGCTACAATGCCCCTTACTTATCACATGCACATAAGCAAGTGCATGTCTTCATAACAAAGAAGAACTTGACATGCACAGCATCTTGGTCATTGAATCAAAAGTCCCACACAACAGCACTTTCCACCATGCAAAAAAGGCCACTGAATGGATAACATTTTTAAACAACCAACATATCAAAGTGAACACCTGTTTTGTCAAAATGATGTTAATGAATGTATTCTGTATTTAGGGATGCTGTCCTTCATGATTATGCTAATTCTTAGAATAAAATCAGTTAGCTCTTTAATCTGGGCATTACTTTACTCTGGTCTAAGCCAGCTTCCATCAGGAGAATTATGCCACGTCCTGAAAGGCTTGTAATGCTCATTCTGTTACATTTTGTGACTTTTGATTCAGCGACCAAGATGCTGTGCGTCATTTTTCTTCTTTGTAATAAAGATAATCACTTGCTATTGGGTATGTGATTACTAATGGATATTGCAGCATACCTGTGTACAAAAATTGTTAAATTCTAGGTGGTGAATTTTTGTGTGCAGCCTTTGACAGAAGTGGGTACTTTCTTTTGCTGTCCAGTGTATTATGTATTTGTGGCAGTGGTTGTAAATTCACTGCAAGACAAAAGAAAATGAAGGAAATATGCTGGGATATTCTCTTTGCCTAGACAAAATCAAGTATGTGGCATTGTGTAGTGATGAAGAAAAATAGTACTCTAGACATTCTACATGGCTAGCATAGTGATGGTAAAAATTTGTACTGATCATTATTATGATGTCATGATTTGTGTTATGGTTAATGTTATGTGTTTTGATAGACGAAGGTATCCCAAGTAAGAGAAGACGGTTAAGCCAGGAGTCCAGTCATGAGGCAGTCAAAACATCTCAAAGAGCACAGGAGGACCGTGTCAAAACAAGAGTTCACAGGACTTCTGAAAAAGATGCCAAAGGAAGCGACTGCCCAAAGCCCAAATCTGGCACCATCAAGGAAGAGAGGGGGTGGAAAACTAACAGACCTGTCCAGGAATCTGCTCCTGAGGACAAAAAGGATGACAATGTTGTGTGTCCACCCTTGGACAAGGAGGAGGGGGCGGAAGAGAGTCTGAATCCCTCCCTTCCCCTTCTTTCGCCCCGCTCTCCAACAGAACTTCCAGACCACTCATCCTCATCCTCCGGTGGTAAGGCTGGTGTCCAGTCGATACTGGCTACGAAGGACTCGAGGCTGGTGGGACAGAAGGGGAGGAAACAAGACCAGATTGGTGCTCTCATCAAGAGTCTGGAGATGTTGATTAGCCTCCTGGAAAAATCATAGCAGTACCTCACCAGGTCTGCATGACTTGGTCACAGCAGCAGACAGCATTTCATAACTGCACAATGCAAGCAAGAAAGTGTACTTTGTCTGTGTTTGGGCATATTCTACTCTGTGATGCTGTTTGAGGAATGCAGCAGAAATGTTCTGAACAGGAGGATCTTTGAGAATGCTACATACAACTTGTAGATGTGATGGAAATACACCCAGGTGCTGTGTTTGGTCAGTCAGTGTTCCATATCCATAGGGAGAACATGTAAACTGACTCGTCATTCTTCTTATGGAATGCTAGATGTCTTGAAATAAATGTCAAATCAGCTGTGTGCACATGTTTGTTTTCATTTTTATTTGTCAAATTCTCTTTTTTTGGCAATGTTTGACCAGCCAACACTATTGCAATATGCTGTTGGTTGCTGTACAATTGAAAGTCAATGTATACTCTCTGATCCGTATTTACAGATTAAGTGGGGATGATTTTATTCTGCTGTGGTTTGAAATAAACAAAACTAAATTGAGAGAGGGAGAAATGTATGGACATTTTACAATGACATGGCTTTGATTTATTGGGAAAAAAAAGGAGTGATTTATAATGCCATTCGAGGACAGTTTTTTTCTGTGTCAGTGATTGCGTGATGTACACAGATTATTCAGTCAATCATTGTTTGGTAAAGTAATGTCATTGGTGAAGTGTAGCAACATGTCCAAGTGGTCACCAGTCCACTGTCCAAACACCTTGATTTAGTTTTTCTCTCAATACCGCTATTGCAGATCAGTAAGCTGCCAAAATTGAATTGTGAATTGTGAATTCCTATTGATTTGCTTCAATTAATTCACCAGTGTGCTTAGTGACATTGTTTCTTTGCCCAAACAATCTGTGAGGGTCTCAAGTGCAGTGAGAGACCCGTGATAAGTGGACTAGTGTGTGGTCTGGTAAGGAAGAGATTATGGGTTCAAATCCCACCTGGTGCCCTCATTCGTTGATAAGATTTTGTACTCAAAGCATCCTTCATTACTTACTTGTATTAAGAGTTACCTGGTAATTATTGAAGTTATAATGATGACATGGCCTTCTTGAAGAAAAATGCTACCACTGAAAAAGTTTGCCCCTATTTTATAGGACTATATTATTATCATTATTCAACTGGAACAATACGGAAAATTTTTGAGATCTGTAAGGTTATTGCATGTTTGTAACACTGGAAAATCAATTACCCAGTTTCAATTAATCCTTTCCATTCATTTCTTGAGTTGAAACAAATTGATTACAGTAAAACAAGCTACACATTCTAAAAATTGTTAATGTACAAAAATAGAGACAAGATGTGAAAAAGTTAGTACAGGATAGATACAATGTCACATTGGACGTGAGTAAGGCCCTATTTTGTTTGTGTAACTTTTTAAGAAAGTAAGTGACAATCATAAACAAAATATGTACCCAGGATTACTTTATTTCTATTAATACACGATGAATGAGAAAGCAGTATGTAATATGTAATGTCATGATGAAAACTCTGCTGTAATTCTAGATCTGCCTGTAGATGTTTATTAAGTAAGCTGGTGAAAAGATATCTTTTCAATATTGGGTATACATGAGATTGCAGTCACCTTAACTTCACTGTTGTTGAGGGTAATGTACTTCAAGCAGAAGCTGGGATTGCAAGTGTGCTATGCTAATGCCATGATATATTCCTAAGTACACAGCATCAGTCAAATAACCATGACAGTTCGCCATTGGTTTTGTTTTAGTAATTCTTTGCTGTTGTGAAATATCCACTGTGGTGCTAAGATTTTAATGTGATCAATGTTTTGTAAATCTCTAGTTTGCTTGATTGGCAAGAATGCAGCACATTCAAACCGTGAAAAGGCTGTACAGCTTCATCTTGTTGTGTACAAATTTTGAACCATATACACGTAGCATGAGGACATTGCCATTAACCATTAACAGCTGAGATATTGCATGCACACTTCCAACTTGCTGTTTTGTCTGCATGATGACAGCTACAGCTCTGTCTTGTCAGCACAATGTCATAGTAGATATCAGGCTTGTACACTCTATGTGATGTATCATCACACAACTCAAACAGAAAGTTTTCTGTCAAAGCTCATTGTTTTTGTTTTCTTTTCCCTCTTTGGTCTCTGACTCAGATGCTCCATTTGACTTTTTGGTGTGACATGACGTTTCTTTGTAATGTACATTGTATCCAGTGCAGTAAGAAAGCTGTGGCTTTTCTGGTTTGGTTTATTTTATTTTTTTCTCTCCATGGGATGCAAACTTGAACGATCTTTGTTACATCAGGTGAAAATATGCAAATGGTGAGCCTGCTGCAAAAAAAAAAAAAGAAAGAAAGAAAAGTACTGCTTTTATTATCTGCTGGTGTTCCTAGTGGCTTGAAACATGTGTGAGGCATGCTCAGTGCTTAACTATTAGCATGCATTAATTTCTTTACAGTGTTTGGTTCTTGTTTCTGTTTATTTATTTTTCCATCTTCCAGTGAGTCCTTGTGTCCCTTTTCTGATTTTTGAATGTATGCAGCACTAAAGCATTTTAAAAGCTAAATCTCTCCATTTTTGTTTAATGCATCATTTTTACAGTCTGCACTGCACATGGTAGGCCAGCTATCAAAGACAGCTCTCAGAGAGAACTTTGGTCAAACACAAATGGCATTTCTATGAAAGATGTTCATACACCAAAACAGCATGAAAGTTAGTAAATTATCATGTCAGTTGTGGTCAGAGGTAAAGTGAAGTGTATGTACTTTTAATTCCGCAGTGCCACATGGATTCTCAGCCATGTAATCACAATTCATATTGCCCAGCCGTTGTAGAATGTAGGAGGGAGCAACTAGTTTACATTAACACAAATGAGTTCATCTCATAGACTAGTAGTATGGATTCTAATCTGGTGTAATTTGTTATCATAAAAAGACTGATATAAATGCCATTTTATCAACTATTCTGATTTGTACTTTTGAATTTTCAAGACTCCCAGCTCTCCAGTCATACATAGTTTGTCCCTTTGTATTCACAAAAATTTACTATAGAAATGGTAACAAATCTAAATACCAGATATACTGTAAAATAAGAAATATTTGTGTGCATTTTGATTGCGCGAATTTTATGAGAGCCAAGATTCACAAAATTAAAAAGCACATGAAAGTTCTTGTCTACACTATATGCATTGAATGCCAGTGGCAATTTGTGAAAATTTCACGCAGTGTAAGAGACTGTCGGCTCCAATTGGCGCAGATTTCATGCTGCAAAAATACCTTACTTTGTAGTACAGTTTAAAGAAAATATACTTATTAAAGACAGAAGTGGTCTTAAGTGCACAAGAGATTAAGAAATGCAGTAAGTCAAAGTCAACAAACATAGTAGATATTATGGAAAATTGGGAAATTTTGTGCTCAGTATTTTTCTGAAGGTTGTCTCAGAAAATGCACAGAAAGTGAAAACTGTGTGTCTCCCTTTATTAGCTCACCTTATCAAAAAACTCGAGTGAGCTATTGCAATCACTCATTGTCCTTTGTCTGTTGTGTGTAAATAAACTTTTAAATTTTCAGCTCCTTCTTAATCTTTTAAAATCTTCTATAGATTGGAAGTGATAGGACAACCCCCCCCCCCCCCCCAATTGATATTGACAAAGAAAAAAAATGGGGGTGCAAAAGAGGGCATTCAAGTTAAAACACATGAAAAGTTGGATGTTTGCCACTGGAAGACTGATCAAGATTGAGTCCTCACAGTTGTGTTGTTATAGTACTAAATGATGCAAATGATGCTGGAGAAGGCTTAAACAGAGCTCTTGATACTATAAAGCCCCAAGGGTGGGTCAGAATAGTTTATGCTACATTGCAAACCAGAAAGACGGGCTATATATTAGCCTTGCAATCACAGGGGTCCAGCATGGTCCTACCGAAGAAAATACTTTTCTGCTCTCTCCATGTAGCCAGTTGGCATCAATGTCATTTTCTCCTGTTAAAAAGAAGACTAGGTAGTGTAGGAATCTGTTGCCAGATTGTACAGAGTATTATATCACCTGGTATGAGAACAAACATGTGATGTGTGGTGACTTTGGTAAGCAATAGCATGGCTTCTCTGAGCTCACTTAATTAGTCAGATGTGCTGGTGAAATTGACTCCAAGCACCCACTGCAGACAGGCAAATTGCCATCTTTGAAATGCCTACAGAATCGTGAGAAGCATTCATCATGCGACGCCATTGCATGGAGGATAGTATCATTGTTTTTGGTCATTTATTTTCTACAACACATCTTTATGAGAGTTGCATTGTTTTGCCAATAAATCAGTTGTATTGGCCTACATGTGTGAATTTTTAAGGTGAATGTCCTGTGTCCAAGACTAGAGTCACAGATGGTTGCAATGCATAAGTTTAATGTGCCTTAGAGAGTATCTGTTTTACATTGGAGGAAGGTGTGTTTCGTCCTCTCCTCTGGTTGGTGGGTCATGTATGGCAATGGAACACTTGAGCAGGAAATGTATGATAATGCTTGGATAAGCTCAAATGACCATGTCTTTCTTGTTGTTGTTGTTCTTGTTCTTGTTGTCTGTATGACTGTATCAGATGTATAAGATTAAGATTGTGCTCTGTATATTTCACCTGAACATGAGCTTTTTCTGTGAACATGTGTGGCGAGTTGTAAACCACTATGAAGTTTGCGTTCAATATGTAGGTATCTCCATTCTGTGCTCACACTATCATGTACTAGATAAGCATTACAATTGATGTTGATAATAATGATGGCAACCACTGGAGTGATTCAATGCTTCAGGTGTATGTATCTCTTGTTCAGATAACATTTTGCAGTCAGACATTGTTATACAGAAGCTCATGGTGTGGACCTGTACAGTGCAGCAAGTGAGAGAATTGGTTTTTGACATCCATGTCAAGTAATAGTCTATGTTCTTTTGAAGGTTAATAGTGCAACATTCCAGGCCCCCCAAAATAACTCAAAGCACATTGATACAAGCTTTGGGTGTATGAATGCTGCTTTCAAAATGTCTTCAGTTTGCATGTCGCTCTGCAGAGTATTTTCTACTTAGGCATGTTTGTGCATAGTGCTGCTAGAGAACCAGGTGTATCAAGCTGTTAAGTGAGCAGGCAGAACAGGATCTGGGCTTGTATAGACACAGATGTACCTTCTCCTTTGACCCAAACCACAAGTGGGGATGGAAAGCCACAAGTGGGGATGGAAAGAGGTGGTTTCTTTTGTAATTTTTAAACATGGTCAAAGGTTTCTGGTCTTTGTATAACACCCTGCTTATAAATGTGTTCTCTAGACTCATTCCCAGCCGAGTTTCAAGCACCACAAAGTGAGCTATTACACTGTTATTGATATGAGAAGTGAGTTAAAGTGGATTTTATGCATGCATATTTCCCTACTGCTGTAGGCCAAATCTATTTTACAGTTGTATAATGAGTTTCCAAAATTTACTGCCATGCAAAAGCATAAACCTGGTTTAGTTTTCTATGTCTTCCTCACACCTTGCACATGTGTTTGGTGCCAGTTTCAGATATGCTAATGTACCAGGTAAATGAACTTTTAGTGTATTTAAGGCAAAACCAGGAAATTAAATAAGATATACCTTGGTAGTTAGATTCCTACCACTCTCCATGTATCAGGGGTTAATCAAGAGGTAATGACTGATGTGAATCTAAGTGTGAAACTGTCACACACATCACGAGTTATGTACACAGGAAACCCCACGTACTGTCAGATTACTTTCACTGTGTTTATTAGTCTTCATACAGCCTCACTCCTTGCAAATGTGGAAATACAGGTCTATAGAATGATTTCTGCAATGCATGTGAAAATGAATTTTTTACTCTTTATGGCTAAATGGAGTCAAGCCATTCAGTGTAATTGGCCATAGGACAGACAGAGGCACTAGGGTATGGAAACTGAAAAGTATGGAGGCCCTTGAATGTAGCCTTGATATGGCATATAAAATATGTAAAGATACAGTGTAAGGAGTCCTTCTACTTGAAACAATGTATTATCCATTGAGCTTTCAGTTTTACTCTAGGTGTCATCTCTTTCCAGCCCACTAATCCTTGCAAAATATATACTTTTGATGACGTTTAGCCTGCACTGTTGTTTGCGAGTGTTGGAACCTTTGTGGAATGTTGGACAGAGTAATAGCTTTTAGGAAAAATTGAAATAAGTGCAAGTGAAGGTGTAAAGAATGCAATGTGACCTTTGGGATATTTTGCCATCCAGGTTTGTTGTGATGTAAAAAAAAAAAGAAGAAGAAATTTCTTTTACTTCATCAGCAATGTAACTATGCAAGTAGAGATAGAAATCTGTTGGCTAAACTTAACACCATTTTTGTAACATTACAGGTACCAAGTTCTGGTACAGCAAGTTACCATCCTCTTATGATTGCCACAAGATGTTATATTTCATTGTTTGAGGTCTTTGTATTAATGAAATCTACCCTTTGGTTATATTCCTTATTGATCACAGTGGCAATATGTGATTATAGAGATGATGTAATGTTGCCTGTTTAGAAGAGCTCTGAACTTCCATTGTCTAAACAACTGGAATGTTATGTGATTACTTTAAGCTGCATAGCATGTGGAGAGGCAAACATGACACTGACTGTACACCAAATACCCTAATGACTTTCATCTAAGTACAAGTATTTCTGTTCAGCTATCTAAGTGTATTCTATTGCTAAGAGTGGTAAGCCACTTGTAGCACTAGCTCATTTAATAGCACAAATATCTATTGAAGCACAGGTGGTAGCATAGCAGTGTGGATGTTACGTGTTGAATCATAAACTGCTTGCGAACACCTAATACATTGTAGTAAGTATCTTGAATGGGGGAAGAGTGTTTTTTAAGGAGATTCTGCAGTGTTTCAAAGGATTAAGTATTGAGTATCTGCCATGCCAATAGTCAACAGCTCTGTCTAGTGTTGGAAACCTTGTAATATATTTCCCTTAGGGATCTTGAACTTTTTCTCTTTTTTTTGCCATACTGTATGCACACTGACAAGCACTGCACATGCCATTCTTGAATATGTGTTGAGATGAAATGTGTATATTGAATAAACTCGCTTTATTGCAACAGGATCAAATGTTTCTTCCATTTGTGATTTATCAATAGTTTTAACCTGTGCTAGGACAACCTATACGAATATACACTAGCAATCACAAATGCATGTACACTGGCATGAACACATTCCATTGGAAATGCTGTGTCCAAACTTTTATTTGCAAGATCAAAGATGTTAATGTAAATTGCAATACTTCTGTGAAGTGGAAAAAAGTAAAAGATAATTCATTTCCACAACATTGCCATATAGATGAAAATTAGAAGTACAATGTGACATATTTGGTTTTGACAGAACTTTGACATCAATAAACAACCCTATACAAGGGGGAAGGATCCAGTGGCATTTAATTCTACCATTTGAAACCATATGGGTAAAAGCACCTGCTCTGAATAACATGTTTGAGTGACTGGCCACTTGTACCTTCTGCATGTTTCACAGACAAAATCATTGGTCCTTGTAAACCTCACATTTACTGACAAATGGATAAAAGTAAATGTTAGCATGGCAAGAAATTGGTCCGAAACAATTGGCCCTGAACCTTTCCTTAGTTGCCATGATATTTGCAAAACTTTACAACTTACAACTGCAAGTCCACTTGATGAACAGAACCACGACTACAAGCACATTTACACATGCTAACTCTCGGCTAAATGTTCCACAAGGATATTGTTGTGTCATTTCACAAGTCACAGTCTTGTAAAAAAGAGCCAAACAGTTCTGCCCAGCTTAGACAGAAATTTGTAAATAAGTCTTGCCTGACATGTTAATGAACATAATGACATGTACTCGAAATTTTTAATGCATAGAACTGCACAGAATACAAAATTTATTTCACTATGAAATTGACATAATCGGATCAAATATACAAAGTGTACAATGGTACGTAATCACAATATTTACAATAAATCACACACTTATTCAATAGATATCTTAGAACAAGTCTCTGTCCAATATCTAATGTTTCAAAGGGATATATCAATTCTTCCCACAAGTAAGATGCAATCAGGATGTGTGGTCAGTAAGTTGAGGTAGTATCCATTGTGCAAGGTTGAGTAACAGTACTGAGGAACCTTGTTACAGTGCACTCCCGTTATAACGAAATGCTCGGGACCGGCAGTTTTCTTTCGTTATAACGAAATTTCGTTATAACCGAACTAATACAATATATAACGAAAACAAGGAAACCACATATATATATCATATTCTGTTTGCTGAATACTCATCATACACTGGAAAGCTATGTGAAATGTGATGGGATAACTGTATTACAATAATAAACGCACATGGAGCGAACACACAGTGGTGTGAAGCGTCACCCATGCAGAGACGCTATAAATGCTTTTTCCGCTACGTATTTTCGAAAGCAATTCGCATTTCGTTATAACGGAGCACATTTCTTTTGTTTTTCTTTGTCTCTGGCGCTCGGAAAAGACTTCGTTATAACGGAAATTTCGCTATAACCGTGTTCGTTATAAGCGAATTTTGAACCATAGACTTTAATGTGATAATTTTGGGACCAGAAGATTTACTTCGTTATAACGAAATTTTGTTATAACCGTGTTCGTTGTAACGGGAGTGCACTGTATAACCATGATGTAAAAACTAGGACAATTACCTTGTTAGATCAGTTTTCACATTATATCAGGATAGAAAACAAAGAAATGAACGGAGTTGGGGACCTGCAAAATATGTTGTTCTGAAAGGGTTTTGCTGTAACTGACCACTACCAAAGTGATGTCATACCCTTTTGTTCTTGCTCAGGTTGGAATCAGGTGCGAGCGTAAACACTTCGGTGAGGTGAGGCTGTGTTGAACCAGTTTCCATAGTAATGAATGGCTATGATCGGGCTTAACATTAGCGGTGGCCCGATGGCCAGAAGCCACTAAAAATTAATGTCGGGCTACCAAATTTTCTAACAAGCTATCCTTTGGTGGCCCGATCTGTCACATAACACTCAAGATGGATTTCATTTTTTTTATTCACTTTGAGCGAATACATTTCTGTTTTGGGGCCACACAACTTTCAGATTGATTTTAGTGGCCTGAATGGGCCATCGGGGGGGGGGGGGGGGGGGGTGGGGGGGGGGGGGGGGGGGGGGGTTAGTGTGGTCTGTGTGGAGCATTGGCTACGGCATCACACTTTGGTACTCTATAACAAAGTTTCACTGTAAATGTTGCCAATAATGACACTTCTAACACAGTGTTTGTAACCTCACTGAAATTGCCCTGACAATAGCAGAATATGAGGACATGAGTATGGCATACATGTATTAAAGTACATTGTAATTGCGATACGCAGTATTGCCACAATTAATCATGCACAGTATCAAATTATATGAATTATACAAATTTCATCAGAACTTCTACCTCGTTATCACAGAAAAGGGAAATGGTGCATTACATGGTGATTGTGCTAAATAGAAATTATTGCATTCACATCATTTTCAGCTCAGAAAATTAGATGTCACTCTGTCATCACCGTTCACCTCCTTTTACAAAGCTTCAGGAGTACTCGAGATCCAGGCAAATTTCATAATACTACCAAAGCATACTTTGCTTCTAAGGGCTTTATAACCACTGTTTGAAATCTACTTTTGGACAAGAATCGTTGTCTTCCTAAGTAATGCGTGTGAACATTTGACAACCAAGCTGCCCTCTCACAAAGAAATTATTCCTTCAGCATTCTCAATTACATTCTTCTACATGTTATCCCATCAGCTCTTTTCTTGGTAACAGGGAGTATTACATACAATTAGCTTCTGTTGAGTCATAATTGAATTGACTCCAAAATCAGTACAATCTTTCGGCCCTGGTTTAGTGAAGTGCTGGATTAAAGTATTAAGAGATTATAAGTTCAAGCACATTCAACATGGCACTGTCCTTACTAGGCATGACCTGCAATTTATCAACACTTCTCTTAAGTTTTGAACAAACAGGAAATTAGAAACCTATCGAAGACTTTTTTTTTTGGTGCACCAATAAAATATGCATATGTGTACATACAGACCTATGTATCAAGTAAAAACACTTTGATTAGTACTTCTTATGTGGCATAAATGCCAAAAGGGATTCACTCATTCATCATATCAAAGTTCTTTGCCATGATGGATGGTACGGCTAGCAATATCTGTGTGAGCAATTGACGGTTTGTACCCCTCATTAAATTACTGGATGTTTCTGGCCCAAAGTGCCTGATGATGAGCCTTTCATTTCACATGCTTCATTTGGCATGCATAATTTCTTGCTACGCCAGGCAAGTCTCTGGAAAAGTTCAGAGTTCAAGCTAGGTTTTAAGTTGTTGTAATTTTGATGAAGTTTATAATGATGTTGGTGTACTGTGAAATTGCGGAAACAATTTGTCTGGTTCATACCTATGTGAAATCATGAACTGAACATCATCTTATGGAGGCCAAAGCATGATAAGGTGATTGTATTTTGCTTCAATTTTTTTCCTCATGACAAATATATTCCATTGAAAGGCAAACAAACAAGAAAGCAGAGTGCACAGTTGAGCATGACATACACAAATATGCTGAGGAAATACAATGATGAATACTGAGTTCAAATTAACAAACAAAAGCTCTGACATCTGGTTTTCTATGAAATCTGATAAGTGCATAAAACATTGCCTAATATATCAGTGCTGAATTATAGGGATGAGGTGGTGGACCTTGCAACTGAACACAAAGCACAACTTTTCACTGGTGATAACTGTTGATCTGGGAGTTATCCTGCATGCCAAGTGCTGATTGCCTTGAATGGAAGCATCTCATTTGACAGACATCATCTCACTGCAGAGTAACAAGTGAGTGACATGGCTACTCCAAATAGACTGATATCTTACTCACATCGAATGTCAGCAGTTCACATCTCAGAGAGTGGAGGGGTATGGCAGGATATCCACCATCATAATGCAGCATTTATCACGTCTTGCCAGAGTGTATGGATGCTGAAATATTTCCTGAGACAGTCCGATGTGTCAGCTGGTTTATCCTCACACTCGATGGACCACCTCCAATTTGATAGCATGAGTCTGCACATATGTATGAGAAAGGACAAAGGCCAACCATTGATACCAACAAATACATCATACACTGTCTGCTCTAAAACTTCCTGTTTCAAGAACAGATCAAAAACAATATTACAGTGCACTCCCGTTATAACGAAATGCTCGGGACCGGCAGTTTTCTTTCGTTATAACAAAATTTTGTTATAACCGAACAAATACAATATATAACGAAAACAAGGAAACCACATACGTATATCATATTCTGTTTGCTGAATACTCATCATACACTCGAAAGCTATGTGAAATGTGATGGGATAACTGTATTACAATAATAAACGCAAGTTCCCCTCAGAAACTGTGCGTGACACAAGGAGCAAACACACAGAGTGATGTTAAGCGTTCACCAATGCAGAGACGCTATAAATGCTTGTTTCGCTCCGTATTTTCGAAAGCAATTCGTATTTCGTTATAACGGAGCACATTTCTTTTGTTTTTCTTTGTCTGTGGCGCTCGGAAAAGACTTCGTTATAACGGAAATTTCGCTATAACCTTGTTCGTTATAAGCGAATTTTGTACCATAGACTTTAATGGTGATAATTTTGGGACTAGGGCCCCGTTTTATCAAAAGATATAATCGATTTCAAATTTCCTTACCACACAGGCTGCCATAGACTTACCATAGGAATCAACTTTATAATCAATTATAAACTCTTCATAAAACAGGGCCCAGAAGATTTACTTTGTTTATAACGAAATTTCGTTATAACCGTGTTCGTTGTAACGGGAGTGCACTGCAGTACCAAAATAAGTGACACACAGTCTACAGTTTCTTCCACAAACACATACTCTTACATTACTACATTATTACATCCAGTAGGATGAGAATGTTGGTTGATCAGCATGTGTCCGCCTGTAAAATGGCTGTGACTGGCTGGAATACTCCCCAGGGAGTGAGCACTGTCTCAGTGCTGGTTGGAAATAATGTATCCAGTGACTAGGGTAATAATAGTGTGTATGCACCTTGAGTGGATTTGTCACAATGTAAGTTACGTATACAGTCAACCTTGCCTAAGCAGAATTTATTTGGACTGAGGAAATAGCTTTGACTTAGAGAAAAATTGACTTACGAGAGATTAGAATCAATGGAATATAAATAGAAGAGGACTCAACAATTCCTTTGACTTAGGTGATTATTCAGCTTACGTGAGGTTGACTTAAGCAAGGTTGACTGTATTTTAATTATTATTATTAGTAGTGGGTTTTGTTTTTGTTTTTAATCTCAAAGCTGTTGTGACTACCATGTCATAATATTAATGACTCATATTATGCAGATAACATTGCACATAAAATATGTTTCCATTTGCTGCTCATAATCTTCCTTGAATGACAGACCTGTTTATGGCAGCCAACAAAGAATGAATTACTTACGTTAACCGAAGGTGTACTCCCTTTATACCACAAATACATACATGTGTGTGAACATAAGCATTTGAACACTTAGTTTTTATGTCTCTGTGAGCACAAATTGAATGTATTGACTTATTAACATGTTGACACCAACTTGCCTGATTTAGGTAGTTCTGGATAATCCTCATCATTAGTTAGAAGTGTTTCAATGACGGTACTGGTAGTAGATGTATCTATTCAATGAAGGGTAAGAAAAGCAGAAATATTAAACTTGGATTTTATGTGATGACATCTCCATTTTCAGACAACCAAGACTGCTTAGAGACCATTAAGTGTCCCAAGGAATTGACACATCTCTCAACAGAATTACAGTGAGCTCTATACTGTGATTTCCACAGTCCTCCATGATTTTTCAAGGATCATGCATTGAAATTCCATATGCTATGGGTGACTTGGTCTTCATCAATTTTCAAAACAGCCTCTCTAATGGTAAAGTGGCTTTCTATGAATATTCAGCAGTCTCTCTATGGGAACTCAAAAGTCTCCTTATAGTCACTCAAAGATCTCGGAGCCATCTGCTAATCTACCATCTAAGAATTTTCCACAACCATATTGGAAATATCAGTGAGAGATCATTTAAAAACCAGTGAAAACAACAGGTAAATTCTTTAACAAAAATCAGTGAAAAATCAAGGAACAGCCATGCATTGCATGACAGATTGCCAAAAAATTAATGATAGATTGTTGAGAATTTTAGATGTTTCTCAAGGATCTCCAGTGCATTTCACGAGACACAACCTCTTGTTGGTCTTGGAGACTGCCGAGAGATCCTGCTGATTTTTTTTTTTCCTCTCTATGGATATCCAATGGTCTCTGTCCTATGGAAAGGGGGCCTTACTTGCCTTACAGTACAATGAAATGAGCATTCAGTAAAGAGCGAGTTATCCACAGATTGACTCCAAAGTTATCAATTGGTGTGGTGAAAACATGTGGACTCACTGCAACACATCACTGTCATGCATTGTACATCCAAATGAAACCTACAACCCCATGCATTTGCCAGAGATCAAGAGCGTTTTAAAGGTAAAACATAGTTCTGGTGCGCCTGCAGAATTGTCGAATTTTGCTCCAAAATGTACATGTATGCCTAAGAAATGTATGAAATAATGCTGCAATGACAAGATATTCGTTGGGTAACGATGAAAATGCAAAATATTAACCAAAAGGGTTTGTCGGAGTGGCAATCTCAGAACGGGGTCAGGCTAACTCGGACTCAGGGACAACTCAGCCTCGCTTTGACCCTTACCAGAACTATGTTTTCACTTTAATGTGTTCATTTTTGTATAAGTTACGTCACTTCCACAGTAACTTGCATCATTTGTTGTCAAATATAACAAATGTCACTTCAATTAAATATCTTTGCAAGGAGAATTCCACCCCTAATAATGAACACAAAAATATAAACTAAACGTGAGTTTGAGTTCTCATACCTGCCGGATGGTAGTTAAGTCCCCTCCCTATAGTGGACTTCTAGCTCCACCTCTTCTGAGGAGTCACTAGCTACAGGTACTACTTTAACCCGTGGGTCTGTAGTCTGGCAGGTGCTTCGGATGCGCCTCCACAACTTCTTGTTGTCGTAATTACAGATGATGAAAATGGCAACCATCAAAACACTTGCGAAAAATGACCACTGCCAATGGAAAAATGGAAAGAGCAGAGCCAATTACTTCATTAAAGGACTACTTTGCACATGTATGCCTTGCAAAATGATACAGCAATAGCTCTGAGAAGAAGCAAAAACATCTACACATACTAAGGGACATATAGCATGAAACCACATTGGGGAAAACAGAAATCAATACTGAACATCAAATAAACTGGTTGGGTTTCCCCCCCCCCCCCCCAACACAAATGACAGTCTTGGAAATTTCCTACAATTTTTTTGTTTTTCTGTTGGTGCAAAAACCTCTTTATCTGATTCTTTTCTCATAAAAACTAGAAATATCACTTAAGGTGATTAATACCCCCGCCCCGTGACGACAGTCTTACCCAAGGAATGATCTTTCCTTGATCTTCTGCCATTGAAATGCCGTTACCATGGCAACGCAGCTTCCGACACGTCCGAAAAATATGTCTTGCACATCTTCCCACCAAGACTATTGTGTGTGCCACATTTCATAAGCTTTTGTCAAAAACTGAGCAAGTAGTTCAATCCACAAGATCTTTCCTTGATCTTCCACCATTAATATGCCGTTACCATGGCAACGCAGCTTCCGACATGTCCAAAAAATATGTCTTGCACATCTTCCCACCAAGACCAATGTGTGTGCCATATTTCATGAGCTTCAGTCGAATACAGAGGAAGTAGTTCAATCCGCAAGATCTTTCCTTGATCTTCTGCCATTTATATGCCGTTACCATGGCAAACGTACTTTCGGGTACTGTCAAAAAAATGCGTCTTGCACATCTACAACCAAAGGCACACATCTGTACCAAGTTTCATGGAAATTGGACAAAAAACTGAGGAAGTAGTTTGCAACACAAAATTTTCCATCGTTTTGGCTCATAATATGTGAGCTGTTACCATGGCAACATACTTTTTGTCTCTGTCAAGAAATGTGTCATGCTGACCTATATCCTAAGACAAACATTCAATATGAATTCCATGAGAATTGGAAGAACACTGATGAAGCAGTTTTGCCATGAAGCATTTTGCCCTATATTCTACCAATAACATGCCGTTACCATGGCAAACGCACTTTTTGCCACTGCGGTAATATGTGTCTTGTACATTAACATATTCAGATGAACATCTGTACCTAATTTCATAAAAATTGATCAAAAATTGTGGGAGGAGTTCGCGACGCAAGATTTGTACCCATTTTTGCCCATAATATGCCGTTACCATGGCAACGTACTTTTGGGTACTGTAAAAAAAAATATGTCTTGCACATCTACAACCCAAGGCACACATCTGTGCCAAGTTTTATGGGAATCGGTTTGAAAACTGAGGAAGTAGTTCGTGACGCAAGATTTGCAACGGACCCGACCGCCCGACCAACCGCCCCGCCCGACCGACCGTCCGCTGATTCCTATATACCCCCTTCAAACTTCGTTTGGCGGGGGTATAACTACTTTTGCCCACTTAGAGTTGCTTGTTCATATTTACCAAATTTATAACAGCGATTCAATCCATTTTTTCCCTAATTCATGTCTTTATCTTTCTAATGTTTTGTATGAATTCATAGTGCACAAAATTTCTTACTTCTGTATCCCATTACCTATGAAAACATAGTTATACTGTATAGGCCGTTTTGCATACAGATATTTTTGCATGTGAGGTCCCGGACATTTTCGCGAGATGTTATTTTTGCAAATGGACACCAAGGCTATCATAAGTGCACTATTACCCCTTGCACATGGCGACATTTTTGCATGTTGTTAAATTTGCGATCCAACCTAGCAAATTGGCAAATTTTGCAAAAATAAAAGCTGATACAATATCAAGTGCTTGAATATTTTGTTTTGTTATTACAAAATCTTTGGAACTTGCAAAATTAGCTTTTGCTTACAGCAACAATGACCAAAGCTTTATTCCCGCTGATATCCATTCCGTGAACATGGACAACAAACTGCAAAACTGTAGTGACAGTACGTTGACTCTGTATCCACCCCAAGTGTTGACATTTCAATGAGGAAGTAGTACTCTGGGGCTGTAGGGAAAGTTGAGCATGGGAACATCAGCACAGGGTGAGTGCTGCTCACAAATCCAGGTGACCCCGTTGTGTGTGTGTGGGAATACACAGGAGTCGATTCATTGCCCGCAGATATGCTCTCCTTCTCAATGGGTTTCCAGATACGTTGTCCTTGCCTAAGGAAAATGTTTATGATTAGCACATAACACATTAATACATAATGTCAGTCACCAGATTGAATGATATCAAATATCATAAATCACAGCTGTAATGATATAGAATTTTTATGAAATAATTGTATGTGCTGCTATAAAGGCAGCCTTTGACGTGTGCTCACTGGGGACGTTATTTTTCTCAGTTTTGCTTGTAGGAGTTATTTTATTTTTTTAGAAGGGTGTGTAGGAAAAGGAAGAAAAAAAAATCCTCACAATCCGGTGAAAGCCACCCATCTCACTGAGTGGCGAATGTTTGCGAGCGTAGGGTGTTGAAAATTTCTTTGCAACAACAAAAACTGTTTCCAAAAATGAAAACAGTCAGTGAGTTTGACTGCATTTGTTTACAAATTTGCTTGCAAATTCCCTAGTATTCGCTACGCTCGCAAACATTCGCAGCTCAGTGAGGAGCACCGAACGATTTGCGAAGGACATGAATAGCAAAATCCAACATTCGGAAGTTTTTATCCGAATGTGTTCGGACAATAAAGCAAAAAACAAAACAAAAACACGCATTTGTGCGCAGTTTGTGCCAAGTTCTCATGATGTATGTGTAAATGTCGCGTGTACTTTTGCTAAAATACAGCCAGTTACGTAAACGAAAAACACGCGTCGGAAATGCAACCACACAAACTTTTCAATAATCATTGGAGAATACTGTTTCCAAGGAGATTGATAGCTGTCTTGAGTTGAAGATTTTCTCTTTCCTGTATTTCTCCTCTCTTTCCCTTTCATTTTTCCGTTGCATGTGTGTGTGCAGACCGTTAGTTAGCTGTTTTTTTCTGATGACCTAGGCTACCCCACAATTAACAAGCATTTTTTTTTTCTAGGTTCCCCCACACATTATATAATTTCAGCGTGCATTGGAGTAATTTAAAGTGTATTTTGGGATTTTTTTTTTGAATATCAAAAATTTCGTTTTCATATACAGTGTAAATTATAGTTGCTTGATGGGGGGATGGACTACTGTAGTATGCTACGATTTTGTCTTGCAGAAAACGTAGAGCGTTAAAACGTTAACATCAAACATGCGCCAAACATTTGTGATAATGTTTCAAAAGGTACATGAACAGGTATTGCAGTTATGTCGTAAAATGATCGGAAGAATTTCGCGGATTTCGCGAAACATACACAAGACATTTTCCAAAGTTTCGGGGGTTTGTTTGGGGTTACACGAAGATTTTGCGAACATCGTGCACGTTTGACGAAGGTCTCGCACATAATATGACGAGAGTTTAAAGACATTTTTGAGACCAAATCACGACCAAATCATTACTCATTGTCCGGAAAAGGTTCGCAAAAAAATCGAATAATTTTGAAATTCTTGCTGAAGTAAACAATTGACGCCGCCTCCGAACTCCTGCGTTCGTTTGGCTATTTTTGCAGACCAAAATGCGAATGTTAGATTTTGCCACTCGCGACGTGACCACGTAAAAAAAACGCATATTACACGCAACGCATTTCGATTATCGCAGTCCAATAATTTAGCTTCACGATTTTTTTAACTCAAGCAAAACAAGAACACTAAATACTACATATTACTACCGTCTAATATAATTTTACGGCCAATAAAAACATAAAAAGACACTGCGTTATAAAAATTCGTAGGGAAATATCGCGAAACATGCGCGAGATATTCTCCGAAGCTTCACGGTCTGTTCGGGGTTTCACAAAGATTTTGTGAACATCGCGCACGTCTGGCGAAGGTCTTGCGCTATGACGAGACATTAAGGACATTTTTGAAAACAAATTACGACCAAATCATGACTCATTGTGCGGAAAAGGTTCACAAAAAATCTAATTGTTTTGAAATTCTTGCCGAGGTAAAAACGACATCCCTAAACAAATGACAACGCCCCTGAACTCCCGTGTTCGTTTGGCGATCTTTGGTATATCATGTGCAACATTTCGATTATCACAGTCCAATAATTGAGCTTCAGGATTTTTTTTTAAAACTTAAACAAAACAAACAAACTAATTACAACATATTACTACTGTCTACTGTAATTTCGTGACCAATAAAAGCATAAAAAGACACTGCATTATGAAAATTCGTCAGGAAATACAAGTCGAAAAAGATGCGACTTTCGCGGAAGTCGAATTTCGCGTAAGTCGAAGTGTTTTGGTCGGTCCCAATAGAATCGACTTAGGCGAGGTTGACTGTATGATATAAACCTAATAGAATTTACAGATAAAAATGTATGGGTGTTCTTAAAGGTACATTGGGAAATGACACTGGAGAAATATTTCAACCATTAACTGGTTTATTAAAGCTAGTACTGTGTACTGCAGCATTGCACACAGTTTCCACCAGGAGGAGGGGATTATCCTTGCTAAATGACATTTTTTAAAGTTACTACAAACATAAAGTTGCACAATGATGGGTCATTTTTTTTCTTTACATGTCTGATATTTTGTTTGCCATCTCGAGGGTTTTTACAGTTTGCAACTGGTATGAAACGGTTTGTACGTACATAAGTGCACGTATGCATCTGAGCAGCACACTTTGTTTTCATGGCGTTCCTCCTGAGACAAACTATTTCCAAACTCTTGAGATACAGGGATTGTGGGCAGGCACCTTTGGCAACACCCTCCTCATTTTGGCCATTTGGGTCCTGACCCAGGCCCCCTCCCCCATCACCTATACAAACAATAATCCCTTCCCCCCTCTAGTATTTCCTGCCAAGTTTGGTCAAAATCCAGCAGCTAATTTTCAAGAAGACGATGAAAACGTGAAAAAGTTCATGCATGACGCACACCACATGCCAGATTGCAATAGCTCGCTTGCTAGCCATTAGGCTTAGTGAGCTAATAGCTGGACACAGTAATTAAAAAACCCCAGACAAAACCAAATGTTTCTTATACAACGTGCCTCTACATAAGTTATAATTCTTAGACAGCCCCTAGGAGGCCAGAATGATAACATACTGAGAGTCATACTTGTTGAAGTTGTTATATTTCTCCTGATTCTCTGGGCTGAAAATGGTGATATCATTTGTACTGATGTAGCTGCCACCGAGCACCATTAAAGTGTACATCCCAGTGAAGAGAGTCGCTTCTCCTGTTGTGAAGTCAACCAGCTTGAACAATGGCCGAAAATCTGGAGAGAATAATTTACCTGAATCAGTCAACATCTCCTGAGCAAGACAATCCTCTGAAGCTGTGCTGCTTGCATAACTGTACTGCAACTACTGAGTATTTATGTACATGGTAATCTTTTTTTTTTAAGTGCAGCAAGTATTCAAGAGCTGTGCTCATTTCTTTACTTTGTTTTATTCTTTTCTTTTTTGTTGTTCCTATAAACACAGTACAGTCCACATGCAGCTGAAGTAGACCTAAATCAAAACCCAAAAAGGATAAGGCAGCATAAACAAAACATATAGCATGTGTTTTAAATTTCCACAACAAAGACCCCACACTTGCTTTGCAGATCAGAAGGCTCAAAACAATGGAACTAGAGGGAACATCAAATCCTTCTCCTTCTCTTCCTCCTTTCCCTCACCCCCCCCCCCCAAAGTATTTCAAATTTGAACTATTTATTTACTCAGTCTGATTGCCCAACCTGTTGTATCTCTACATCACTCACCATGATGGTAATGTAGACAGGGTCTGCCCTCCATCTTGATGGGACAGTCATAGATAAACTGTTCATTCAAGCTCTCTATGCTGAGCTTGAGGTCAAAGACGAGCTTTCTTCCGGGTGGACAGCCCAACATCACATCCATGCTGTGGATACCCTGATGCCATTAGGCAAAATGCAAATATTGTAATTCCTTGGCAAACTCATGCACTCTCTTTTGAAAACATTCACTAGTAAAATTCACAAGAACCAAAATTTAAGGCAAAGTTTTTGTCTTTTATCCTATAAGGAAATTGCCTATATAAACATATATCATCATAGATTGCCCAGAGATTACACAATAAGATGCATGCACATACATAGCTGATGATAGACCAAAGAATGCATGTTGGCATATCTTTAAAGTTAGAGAAAGCCAGGTGAAAGAGAAATGATATCAGGGTGAATCAAACTTCATTGTTTGTTTGTTTTTGTCATAAGTGAAATAAACAAATAAAGCCCATTATGATAACATGCTCTCAAATATCTTCTTGTCCATTCACCACAACACCATAACAGGATGGCATTTCATTTTTCATACCAAGCAATTCCTGTGAAAACACCTACAGTCTTCTTGTATAAAAGTAAACCTCTAATGAGATTCATTGTACCCTTTAAATACACCAGCATATCACATTTACTACAAGTGTTATCTACATTAGATGTGAAAGTACTATGTAATCCTATGAGTAACTAAAAGTCACATGATGTATGGCCATGTGACTAAGTTCAAAAATAAGAGCAAGCGACCTATGATGTCACAAAAACATGTTAGTTTTCTAACCATTTTTATGTATACACCTGAGGGACATCACTGGCAGTGTGTCACTGCACTGAAATCAAATTAGATCAAAAGAGGATGATAGTTACAAAGGTACACACAACAAAGAGTTTGTTACCTCAGGTTCAGAAGTAATTTGATCAGGTGTGAAACAAGATGATGATGAGTGCCAAACTTGGAGGAGGACAGAAGTGGGATACAAGCTGGACCCTGGACCAGACTGGTGTACCAATGCACCCTGGTCTGCTAGAATGACCTACAGGTATAATCATGACACAAATACATCCAAACTCTTAACTTTAATAATACTTGAAATATAAAAATAGTACTTATGCAAACTGCAATTTTTCTATCTAATGACTTTGATTCACTTTCATCTGTGATAATCTTCATTGGTTAGTAATTGGCATTTTTTTTCTGTTTCTATGAAAATGTTTAGAATGATTTTCCCTTGTGTATAACTTAACACAAAATCCCAAACAAGCAATCAAAGAGTTGCAATACCTTCATGTTGCACTATTTTGCAAAAAAGAAACTTAACCAAGGTCTCACAGCCTGTTTCATTTGATCAAACAAACAACAACAAACAAACAAACGCTGAGGTATTCTGGTAAATGGCCGACTTCAAGATACCAGTGCCACAACATCCTAAAGCAAAGATGGCATAGGTCTACGTTTATTTTTCTACAGTAAGTATGTATATTATGTAATTTCTGTAACCTCATGAAAATGTTTACTTGAAATCTCACTTTCAGGTAGGATTAGCAATGTGCTTTTGGACTGATTAATCCCACAATATATAATAAAAGATTTATATTCCGGGTATTTCTTGTTAGACAATCTCATTATGCTCTAATGATAACAAGTTCTTGCTTGGCTACACATTCCCTAATATCTAAGTTTGCAACAATCTGATGTGCTACAAAACTATAAAGTAGCATTGCAAGACCACCACCATCTTTGAATTTAGTTATTAGAATGATTAGATTTGCCATGAAAATTTGTAGTAGGAACCTCATATCTGATGGTGCTATTCAGAGGGTACATCCAGCGCTGTGTCTCAACTGCCAGAATGGTTTCGTCAGAGACTTCCAAGGAGATGCGAAGGTCATCCAAATCCATGTTGATGTCAAGTAGACCAACTCGGAGGTAGACATCAAAACGGAACACATCATGCTTGTCCAGGAACACAGTGTGTGGCAGAACGGGTCGTGAGCCAGAATGGTCGGGCAGCTGTAAATGCAATATTAATGAGGTTAAGCTTTAGGTAACATTTAACTCAATTACTTTCTATCCTATTCCTGTCAGTACTATGTAACAGTTTTCAAACAGCAAACATGCACATCAGTGTACATACACACTCGCACACATTCATGAATACACATATTTAAAGGCCTTGACTGAAAAATCACTACAAAAACATACTTGTGATTTCAACATTTTCTAAATACTGTAATATAGCATGTGTCTGTTGGTATCTGTAGGCTTTCATACTCAGTACTGATATATATTTCTCAACATTATGTGAGAATCCTTTCAGATAGGAAAACCATTAATTCAGAAGGATAATGATCAACTCACATGGAGGAAGTAAGATCCTGGGTCAATGTGAATTCCTGATTCAATCTGGTTATTTTGGAAGAGATACTGGTGAAAGGCACTGAATGCCTCGGTGTCTTCTTGCCACCAGCGGAAAGGACTGTGGCTGGCTTGTGCCAGTTCCTAGTCGTGCAATATGAGAAAATAAAGAGTGAAATGAATGCAAAACCCCACCACCAACAATGATATGTAATGCCAGTGAAAAACTGTGAAAACTGATTTATGCCAAGCATGACACAAGTGGAAAAATGATGTGTAATAGAATTGTAAATCTCTTCAAATGTGCAAATATAGTCCTAAATCAATGCAGAGAGAAAATAATTGTGTGTAAACAATTCATAGTCTAAAACTTTTTCTGTAAATACAGTAAACCTCGGATAAGTCGACGTCGAGTGAGTCGAAAATCACTTAACTCGAAGCAAAATAAAAAGTCCCGATTTTTCCCTATGTATTTTCTTTAAGAAATATTTGGATAAGCCGAAGTATGAGAGTCGAATTTCGGCTGTGTCGAAGTAAAACATTCAGTCCCTTTTGTACAAAATACACGTAGTTTACATCACTTGAGCCGAAGAAGATTTGTCTGGCATTCTCATTACATTTAGAGGAGAACAAAAAAATCGGCATGTCGCAGAACCCCGTCCCTGGCCTGCTGCAGGTAAGCATGCACACTCACCGTACCGCTCTGCACGCATGTCGAATACATACACATGTATACATGTATACACACAGCACATCGATCCATATACTTTATCCATACACACAGCACATCCATACTTTATCCATGTCAAGCCAGAACTCCTTGGTCAACCAATCGCTGCTTTAATATTTTAGTGACAGGCCAAGTGGGCGGAGCTTGTTTGTGCGTGCCTGGCTGGCTGAATAGTTTTGTTCAGTGGAGGTGGGATGGGCCTGGGAGAGTGTTTGTCTCAAGGTAGGTTGACAGAGATGTTGCACCATAGACATAACACATGCACATTGCCACATTACAGCGCAGACATTCTCGGAACTACGTTTAACTACTAGTATTGATACAAATTCCATGTTCAATTTAGAATAAAAAAGGAGCATTATCTTCAAGAACAGACAAATTTGAATGCAAACACACATACGCACGCACGCACACACACACACACACACACATAAGCCTGCAAATGTACTATAATACATGTACATAACTGTGAGTCGAAAAAAAATCGACTCTCGCGAGAGTCGAATTTCACTTAAGTCGACGCATTTTCGTCAGTCCCGAGAGCTTCGACTCATGCGAGGTTTACTGTAGTTTAGCTATCTCCTATTAAATCTTGTATGGTGCAAGATGTTCAGCACAACCTCATTCCAAAATTATTTGGAATGCCGCATGAATTTTATGTTCTACCAGCCAATACTTCTTTTCACATTAATACATATATGCAATCACATTAAAAGAGAGTTTTGATGCAAATTCTAAGCATTTGCCCTTGATCATGCTAAGCTATGGACTCTTTGTTTAAGAATACATCTCTGCAGAACAGACATGGAATGATGCACATGCTACATCAATGACTGCTATACAGAGGACAGCATCAAAACTTTGCTTGTTAGTATTTTGCCATTCCTAAACACATTCACATTTATGTAATAGTTTTCATCCCTAATAATGTAAACACTATTCATTTCATACACATTTGTTCCAAATAAGGACTTGGAAGACAATTTTGCAACGAGTTTAGTTCTTGATTTAGAAACACAGTGACTGAATTAGGAATAAGAGTTATCCCTTTTCAAGAGAATATGTGATATCCCACTTCGAAAATGAATATGAACCATGAACACTGCCTTGCTACAGAAGGCAATATTCTCATAATTATCAGTTGATCTGTGAAATTCACTACAAATAAGAGTACTGCAAACTGTATGGTGTATACAGTTTTCAATAATCTATGATGCCATGTCACTGGTATGACTGTGACCAGTTACTGGTTTTTAAGTCCATGAATGAAGAAAGAGGAACATATGTACACCATCAAGTTTAGAATGAAAAGGAATTCCCATGTGCATTTGCAATTTTCCAAATATGACACACAAATTCAATACAGGGAGGCTCAACGTAAAATCAATATTAAATTACAGCTTTGTGACTAGCACTGATTGAGGGTTTTACACTAACATTCTTTTGAAGTGTGTGATGAGCTGTTCTTTCAGAGAGCAAAAAGTGTACAATGGCCTGGTAGACCATGAGTGATGTGTTCCAGTGGCCACCAGTGCTGTCTCTCAGCTGGGGAGCTCCCAAAAAGTAGCTCTCTGTTCTCTCATAGTGGAAGACTTGCTGAATGTCATAGACAATGCTCTCGTAGGGACATTGGTATTCCACTAAGGGAGCGACAGATCTAAGAGGAGTGAGAAGGAATATGAAAGGAATTAACAGCTGAAAAATTGTGATGGTTATTTCCATTATACTCTGCTGGTATCCTGTGTATCAACGGGGCAAAAACTCACCTGTTTGCACACCTTGCTGTTTAGTATTCTTTACTGGAGCATAAAGGAATCAAGTGTAATGACTGTACAGGTAATCAACAATAATGCCATCCTCACAAACTTTAGTAGGAAGCTTTTCAAGTCCATTTCCCTTGAAATTTCATCACACTGACATTGGAATGAAGTCCCTTCCTCTCTTCTCCATAATGCTTTTCCATTTACTTTTCTCTCTTTCTCTTCAACACTCTTCTCTTCTGTCCCTTCCACCACCTTTTCTTCTATTCTGTCCTATTGTCTATCTGCTTTCTCTTTCATTCGATTATTTCTACCACATCATGTAGGCTCATATTTGTAATTTCATCTTCTCTGTAGATATCTCTTCCTCCTCTTTAGTACATAGAGAGATCATAAATTGTACGCTTTGGTTAACTAGGAATGCTCGTGTGTGACATTTGGTACACCAGCTGGATATTTCTTTTCTTCTCTGTATAACAATGTTGGTTTGTGCATCTACGATTTTCATATAGAAATGTTATGTTTATTTGACTTCACAAAGACCATAAAACTCAAAACCTGAATGCTGTTATGTCAACTTTGCACAAGAAATATGACCAAAAAGAGAAAACACTATTAAAACTAGAAATGTCGCTATGGCGACTGATGCCTCCGCCATAATGCATGATTCTCCCAATAGGTGTATGGTACAATGTCTTCACAATGTGTCATGACAGTTTCACGTGACTGGCAAAATACTGAAATGACATGTTTGTCAAAAATATCTTGAATGTTCACTTTCCTTGAACTAGGTTTGCTATAATTGTCTAAGAGTGTAGGTACATGTATTTGGGAAATTGAGGATTTTTACTTGACTTCTGACCGACCCTTTTATAAGTTTATGCATTGAGTAATTTTCAAGGTATGAAGAAAGAGTGTAATTACAGTATAAAATGTATATTGTATATATATATATTTGCAATTAAACCTGGCCTTTGACCCTTAATCTTTGACCTTTGACCTTCTGGCTGGAAATTTCCCAGAGCATCTCCATTAGGTAATACATGCATATATCAAGCTTTAAAAATAATAATGCAAACATTGCATATACTAGTGTATGAGGGAAATAGTAAAATTTTGAGGAGTTGACCTTGACCTTTGACCCCCTGACTATTGACCCATGACCCCTACATTCCCTAGATAATCCCTGCCAGTCAGTACATGCGTATGTACCAAGTTCCATGAAGATATATTGAACCATTTGAGAGAAAAGTGGAATTGTAACATTTTCACCTAACCTTTGACCTTTTGACCTTTGACCTTATGACATGAAACTCTTTCTGGAGAATCTTTATGCAGTAGTACATGTCTACACTAAGTTTCAAGAAAATACCTTCAGGCATTGCATGGATATGGGGGAAATAGCAACATTTTTAGCATTTGACCTTGACCTTTTGATCTTTGACCTCTTGCCAATGTCACTAAAATCTACTCAACTAATTGCCCCATCATACATCATCCTTGGACCAAGTTTGGTGAAAGCTGCTTCATCCAGTTTTGAGTTATCACATAAACAGATACATTTTAGGATTTGACCTTGATCTTTGACCTTTGACCTCTGTCCAATTCCACTCAAAAACTAATCAAGTCATTGTCCCATCATACATCATCCTTGTACAAAGTTTGGTGAAATTTGCTTGATCCAGTCTTGAGTTATCGCATAAACGGATACAATTTCATGATTTGACCTTGACCTTTGACCTTTGGCCTTTGGCCTTTGGCTGATTTTACCCAAAATCTAATCAAGTAATTGCCCCATCATACTTTATACTTGGACCAAGTTTGGAAAAAATCCAGTCAATATTACTCAAGTTATCGCATAAACGAATGCGGACGGACGTACGGACGGACGGACAACCCGAAAACATAATGCCTCCGGCACCACTTCGTGGTGGAGGCATAAAAATAATAATTCATTACAAAATTATCTGTAGCTAACAGCATTGCTGTCAAAGTAGAAATTTTCATGGAGTACCGGTAATTTCTGGTGCTCAGTCAGGTAAGATAAAATTTTCTTGTAATCTTTGAGTCCGCAGAATCATAACATAAAACAGCGGTACGTATAACAAGCGAAAATTTTTATTTTCATGCTGGTTTCTTGTTAATGTTCATGCTGGTTTCTTGTTGAATGAAATTTCCATAATGCAAAAATTTAAACCGTCTGTCAATATTATGACCGCCAGTTTTCTTTCGTTATAACCAAACAAATAAACAATAAAAAACATAGAGCAGATAATGTTGCAGTCTGAACTTTTACTTCTTTGTAACCGATATTTCATTACAACCATGTTCGTTCGGGAGTGCACTGTACATGTATAAGCTACAGACAAATTAGATAGCTGCAGCAAATGGTGTTGCTTGATGTCTGATCATATTTACAAGGTTACATATGTAGTAAGATCTATGGTAAAAGTAATGGAAATGGCAACATCAGAGATGAAAACTTTCCAAATTTACATTGCATTTATACCATATATCCCACTGGTGCAGGAAACAAAACTTCAACTGGCAACAGTTGCAGTCTGTGATATTTTCCACTTGTGTCTTGTAAAAGAAAATTAACGTGAACTGATTTAATCCCAGCTAAGTAGCTGGTGATTAATGAAAAAAATCAAAGCATATGGACTAAAAATACACCATGACACTGAGGTCTCCGGCTTTCCTTTGTATGGATAGGTATTACAACAAGCCAAATCTTTATAGAGTATGGTCACAAGCATGCTGCTCAAATGGGCACAATAACTTGGTTAGCTCACATGGCAGTGAAGCAAGTGAAAATAATCCTGATTTTGTTTCCAAGGACAATGGTCCCTTTAATCAAAGACTTGTCCAAGCTGTTGATATTGTATCCTGCCCACTTTTTATCTCTTTTACATGGGTCAGAAACTAGAATAGCTCTATATAAACATGCTTGAAAAGCCCTTGAGTGTTGCACGTCAACTCACACACTCCTCATATCTACTTTGAGACTTACTGGGTTTGATAATGCACTGAGCCATCACCATGCTCATCATTCAGACCGATTTCAGTGTTTTCCATCTCCTGTTTGCCTTCAACATATGAATTATATGCCAGAATAGCTCCAGTGTTGATATGTCGTCTCTCTATGTGAGCACCAGAGGAGTTGTCAAATGCAATGAGCTGGTAAAGAACAAACCAGAAAATGAAAGAAAACAAACAACTTTTGACATTCCATGACAAAGCTTGTTACACCTCTACAATATATGCCACTTGAGGAAGTGGCATGGACTTTACCACTGAAGAGTTTTTGCATCAATTCTACATGACATTACTTTAGATTGCAGTATACTCATGAAATGATGATGATTATCCTTGTCATCTCTTGCTGTCAAAACGCTGCAGCTTGTATACAATATGAAACAGTGTTAGACTATCTTCCACAGCTACAGTTATACAAAGAGCAAAATATCCAGTCTCAAATAGGATGCACTCTCTATAGAAAAGGGATGCTTTCCTGATGCACGTATGGCATATTTTTTACTACACTGAATGAGTGATCAAGTCTTGAATACCAAATCACTGGGAACAAGGATTTAGTTAGTACCATACCTCATAGAGCATGCCCCAGTAGTCATAGAATAATGATATTGTAGTGGCTGTGGCAGTGGGATATATTTGTTGTCCACTCAGAAATGTTACATCCCAACCAGCTGATGGTCTCAGCTTTTTCATGTAGATCCTGGTGCTTATGTATCCATACCAGATCTTTAGGGAGATACCACGAGAATAGTGTGAAAGTGACAAGAGAATATATTTGTCACTTCCTTGATGTATAAGAATTAATCGAATGTCATTCATATAGTTGTAATGGTAAGTTTGATATTGCAAAACACACAAAATATCATAATGACTTATGTAACACTGTTTTAAAAATATATTACATTTCATATTATATGTGAGATGAAATACATTTCAAGTTTATATACAATGTACAAACCTTCACATAAATATTAAATGAAAAAATAAAGAAGCAAGCATGATGAACAAGCACCAAGGGTAAAACGAACACTTAACATTATAACTTACTAGTAATTGTTCACTAGTTCAAAAGGCATAATATACCTCATTTGCTGAGTTAAGTAAGGCAAAAGAAGCATCCTGGCCAACCAAGAAGAGCAGAATCTCTGCTTCCGAGTCATAATCAAGTAAATACTGCATGGTTCTTCCTCTATCTGGGCTATATTGAGAAAGGAAACAAAAAACAGAAACAAATTTGTAACCAGGTCTGACAGTTTTAGGCAGCAGTCAGCCTTTTTAGATAACAGTCATAAACCAATAAAATAAATGCTAATAAGTTGTAATATTTACATCGTAGATTTGCCATGTACTGCAAAGCTGTCAAATTAATGCAGTTTACTTACAAAGCCAAAAAACAGACAAGAAATGCATTTGTGACCCCCTGCATCACAAAACCAACAAAAAATTAGCAGACATGGATTTTTAGTTACGGGCAGATTCAAAAAAAGAGCACACTTTAAGCTTTAAAATGATGTAAACTAAATTCAACTGGGATGTAAAACCCCACAGCAAATACAATGAAGGGATTATCAAATTGAGCTGAAATTAAGCATGCTCTATTAACACTTCCTATCCATGACTTATACTAACTTTCAGAGCAGTAGTACCATCCTTTCAAATGTTATAAGGGTTGAAAGTGAAGTGTGAAGGGTTTTTAAGAAATGAAAAGGGGCCTCTAAAGCATACCTAATCACACTACAGATGTGTTCTATAAAGACTGCTAAAAACAGTTTCCCTTTCATTTCATGATTGCAACCTTGTGAAGACTAACTGCTCTTTCAGAAAATATGAAAAATTCAAGATTGATACGGTTGACCCATTTCACCTATTTTGAGTCCTCATTTAAACTCAGGGAGTGTGACTTTTTGTTGGTTTTGTGATGCAAGGTCAAATATGGAGGGAAGAAAAAGGCCTTTGATTTCAAAGATGGCAATATAGCACAGCATTGCAAATGTACACTGTTCTGAAAGGTGTGTGGAGAAAGAAGGTAAAATCAGGAGCCAGGAATAAAGGAAGCAAACAAAAATCAAAGATGGCTTGGAGAGGGTGAGCAGTTTGTGAACAAGAGAGAGAATTGAGAAAGGGCGGGGAAGGGAAGAGTTTTTGATCATCATCTGTAGACGTTTCATAAAAACTTTGATTTTAATGGGAGTTCTTTTAGCAAACCTTTCATTACAAATTAGGTGCATTTGTATGAATGTAAATACATTGGGATTAGGCCACTAGCTACTTGCATTGATTGGCTTTTTTAATCCCATTTAGTCTGTACATGTACAATATACAGCACTTTGTGACAGACAGCTAGTGTGTGTGTGTGTGTGTGTGTGTGTGTGTGTGTGTGTGTGTGTGTGTGTGTGTGTACTGAGGAATTACGGAAGGACCATCACACTTCTTTATCTTATTTTATGTTTTTTGTTCTGTTTTTCAAATTTGAAAAATTTGAAAACTACAGTGCATTCCCGTTACAACGAACACGGTTATAACGAAATTTCGTTATAACGAAGTAAATCTTCTGGTCCCAAAATTATCACCATTAAAGTCTGTGGTGCAAACTTTGCTTATAACGAACACGGTTAGAGCGAAATTTCCGTTATAACGAAGTCTTTTCCGAGCGCCACAGACAAAGAAAAACAAAAGAAATGTGCTCCGTTATAACGAAATGCGAATTGCTTTCGAAAATACGTAGCGGAACAAGCATTTATAGCGTCTCTGCATGGGTGAACGCTCCACACCACTGTGTGTTCGCTCCTTGTGTCACGCACAGTTTCTGAAGGGAACTTGCGTTTATTATTGCAATACAGTTATCCCATCACATTTCACATAGCTTTCCAGTGTATGATGAGTATTCAGCAAACAGAATATGATATATATACGTGGTTTCCTTGTTTTCGTTATATATTGTATTTGTTCGGTTATGACGAAATTTCGTTATAACGAAAGAAAACTGCCGGTCCCGAGCATTTCGTTATAATGGGAGTGCACTGTAATTGTGAGCTCCTTGGTTTCTTGCTTTGACGCTAAAACACAAAAAAGGAGTATTTGCCATCAAAGGTGGTGTTCACTGACCCATGAAAAGGATGTTCAGCCCCATGCTATGCATACAGGCAAAGAATATTTTAGGAATGTAAGCACAGTAATAACCAAAGTGGTTGTAATGTGCTACAGGTGGTTGTTGTGTGTTACATGTAGACATGGCTTGTGGGAGACACAACCATGTAAATCCACATTAGTTTGTTAATGGGGTTAGGCTGCGTTCACAAAGAAGTATTCGGTATTCGCTATTCGCTATTCGGGCACCGAATACACCATCAGCCGCACCGTCAACTCACCATCCCATGCAGTGAGGATTTCTTCCTCCTACATCCCAGCAAATCTTATTAACAATTTCTAAACTGCATTAAAATGTCAGTCTACATGCTTATTTTTGCTAAAGGGCAAATCCAGACCAAAATTGTCATTATTTCGTAAACGAGAGACGGTATACGCTGCAAGAAAATCGAACAAGCTCGATACCCACTTTGCTATACTTTTCGCAGCTATTCAGTACTTTCGAATAGTGCCCTCTTATGTGAACCGGTGTGAGGAAATCCTATCGTTCGATTCAAGCTATTCGCGTGCCCTCGAAAAACGAGCCCGAATACCCGAATAGTATACTTCTATGTGAACGCAGCCTTATGGGGGAGGACACTTCTATGCAAGAGAGAGTTATTCTCAATGCACGTGTATATGGGGACTGTGTAAATCAGGATTAGAGGGAGACACATCTTGGCAGCTGGAGACAAGAGAGCAGCATGGGAAGGCAGCTCTTGTGCAGGCAGCTCTTGTGCAGTTTATTTGCCTTTTGAGGACTAAATTTTCTGAGACATCAGCCAGGAGTAATTTAGTCCATGCACAGCTAGCAGGTTCTTTTTTAAGCACCATTGGTGAGTCTACAAGCGATGACATTTCTTGATCCTTGATGCAGTAATCCTTGTTGCAGCTCTTACATTGTAAGTGAAGCTATACTGGGATGATGAACTTAGGATGTGTGTCATGTTACCTGAACATGTTTGGTTTCATCATTGACTCTTTGCACTAGCACTTTACAGCAACACTGCTAAATTTTGATGCCTACACCTGTTTTCAAGCATTGAACTAATCAGTTTTTTATGTATTGCACGCATTGATTTGCACTATGATCTATAATACATAATGCAAAACACCCCTCATATATGAGAGAAACCAAATCAAGAGAGTTACAAGTACATTCAGGATTGAGCCTTGTTATGAGGAGAAAGATGAAATGATCCATTTAATGAGAATAGCCGGGCTGAATTGATCAAAAATTTCATCTTTCACTGAATGAAATATTCTGTCCATTGCACGAAAGAAAATCATTTACTATTTCTTTTATATACAAGTTGTAACACCTAAGAAGAGATCCTTGTCATTTGATGTTTTATGGATTTAGAAACAAGGGAGAATGTACGAGATCTGAGATCAAGAGAGTGCTGAGCACTATATGCTAGTGCACTGTGTGTCAATATGCTTGATTGCATGCACACTGCAAATGCAAGCGTTTTACATACGTAGTGTGCTGGGTTCTCGGCGTGCATGCAAATGGAGCAAATAGTATCGAGCCACAAATGCACAAATGATGACGTAATATTAGTAAAATGAGACAAACGACCAATCAAATGACACGGATCTCTTTGTGTAAACATAATGTCAAATAACACACAAATTAGTATTTCTGCCTTCATCAATGCCTTCATAACCAACAAGAGCAAAGAAGTTCAAAATTTGATGTATATGCTTAAAAAGACACATGATGTACATGTGCATGGCATATCATATGATTTCATTGTAAGTTGATAACAACGTGAAATGCATGATTAAATCTAGTATGTGTTCCCATGGTCATAGCTGTTTAGGAAAATTACACAATCTCTATGACTTGACGTTTTAGTTTCACAAAATTTTTGTCATCAGCATTACAGCACAGCAAAGGTATCATCATGGTTTGGATAGAAAGGAGTTTCATACACACCTATGAAGAAGAGCATTTCCCCAAAGAAATAGATGCTCAGAGACATATCCACTGAATGACAGACCAGACATTTTGAGATTAATGTTGGCTGCATCCTGGTGCTCAGATATGGGTGGGTCCTGCCTTGGGCCTTGGGTTTTGAGCACTGGAATATCTCTCCAATTGTGGGCTTCATCAAAGTCTATAGAGATAAAAGATCGCAAGACCATCACGTCAGTGTGAAAGATAACTCAAACTGTTGCATGTGGCTAGGAAGAGCAGGCTTTGAAAGATAACCAGCTGGATTTAAAACAAGAAAGGAACCAATGTCTCCTCAAAAGGTGAAAGTGGTGACACCACATACTGCTTCCTTCCACTCTGTGGATGATTCAACTGTCATATTCTTTTTAGTGATAAAAAAGTGTCATTTTAAACTGCAGTGAAATATATGCTGCAGAACTTGTTTAGAAAATTTAAGTGAAATATATGCTGCAGAACTAAATATATGCTGCAGAACTTGTCTAGAAAAGTTAAGTAATATAATGTTCCGGCAAACTGCTTATGAACAATGGAACATTTTTAATGAATATAAAAAACCCAAATTAGATTCTATGATGTTAAACAACTTTAACAAAGCTTCCTAACTCATATCTGCCGATCGATGCAATTACTGATCTAGGGGATAATATGTAGATAAGAAATAACTTGGACAATGACATCATATACAGATCTTTTTATAGCCCGTCAACTCTGTTATAACATCCCACAGTCCCTTGCCTCCCTTCCTTTCACTTTTGTTTGGACTGGCATTCCTTTCTGCAGTTTACATATAACGGAATACAACAGTAGGTCTACATCTACATGAGATCAAACAATGCCATACGCATACATATTTCACTGTAGTTTCATCCATAGGTTTATGACTTACATCACACCAGTCCTTAGCATCTATCAGTTTTCATTGAAGATTTCTTCATATTTGTAAGCATTATACCTTATGACTATAAACATCATTGAAAGGCTTACCCTATGATAATTTCAAAATTCTGATTGTCTTTCCATACAAAGACTATTTATTTTTTCATTAGTTTCTTTTGAATAACTTACATGATAAATGCGCATTTCATATATAGATATTTGTGTTACTGTAAAAGAGGTTTCTTTCACGTACAGAAACTTTCGCGGTTTCCATCGATGCCGACTTTTTGGCGTGTGTTTAAATTCGCGGTCGGTAATGATAGCGTTGTAACAAGCGATGAGTTCAAAACATTTTCGCGTTATGTGAAATGCTTGGTTCAACCTCAAAGCGCAAAAAGCGCGAAAATAAAACCACCGCGAAAGAAACCACTTTTACAGTATGTGATCTCGCGTAATTCATCAGAGGACCCTATTACATCTTGCATTAACAACTATCATTTTTTCTTTCAATTGATATTATATAGTTTTCCATACTTTTCTTCCTGTAAGTATGGGTGACATCAATTTGAAGTTGAGACAGCATAACTGAGTGAGCATGCTTGAAATAGCCTCTCGCACCAAGAGCCTATCAACTGCATCATGTGATATGCAGATATGGGCTAGGGTCTCAGAATAATTTGAAAACTTTGAAAAAGCTTTCATATATCAATTTTACCTGAGTGTGTTCTCCAAGTGAAATTTCCAGCAAAAATGCCAATTAGGTGCCATTCTCCAAGATTGGGTAGGCCTGACAAAATAACAACACAATGAAACCTTTGACAATATAGTCAGAGCCACGCTTTCTCATGCAATGCCATTGCCAAAAATGGAACGTGGAGCGGCTATCATGGTCTATTAAGTAATACAGAGTGCTTTGAACAATTCTACCTGATACAACATATACTTGGAGTTAAAAAGGGGCCTGAGCTTTTGATCCTAGCAGAATCATTGTTAGATTCTTGGTTACCTTGTCATTTTGCCTCTGACAAAGATTCTGCAAGGATCGAAAACCTTAGCCTCTTTTTGACTATATTTTACTCCATTGGCTTGCCACTATTGGTGAAGCGTTTTCAGATTTTTTTTTCCTTTTTTTCTTTACTGTAACACTTACTTCAGTCTCAAGACAATAATTCTATTTAACACACATCTTTTTTGAAATGTAGTGTGCACTTGTTTTGCTATATAACTCATATGAAAATGTTCATATTGATCAAGGCCGAGTTCAGTACATTTCGAGTTTCGCTGACCCTATTCAGGTGCCTCTTTTGTGTATAACAAAAGAGTCTGTGAGCCCATCAGCACATGCTCTACTTATATCTCGTGCCCAATTGATATTTTCATTGTTTGATGGCACATGTAATTGACTGTGAAAAGGGGATACATGTACTGCTTGACTACTTTCACGCAGGTGGATTACTGTCCTGTCCGTTCTCTGTTGACTTGCATAAAAAATCTTGTTTGGGGGCATTGACGGCTCTCAGAGAATTCTCTCAATTGCATATAGCCGATATCAAGCAACATCACCTCGCCATACCGATATCTGATCGATCGCTTTTGGGACATATAATTCCAGTTTTGCAGTTCTGGAAAATCATACAAAAGCTCCTACGTAGTGTAGGATCTTTGATCGTACGTCCCTTTCTGGAAATGTCTTGAACAAATACGCGAGTTTGACTTCAGGTCAAAGTGGTCTTTCCTGCGAAGCAGATTTTTCCACGCTCTCCACTGAACTTTGTCTGTTGGGAACTTCACCCACGTCACATCCTTCATCTATGGATATTTTCCAGAATTTCGTCGTTTGGCATCATCGGCCCAGCATTGGGCTGCTTTGCAGAAGAATCCCATTTATCAAATGTAGAGTTACAGATTAGAAAATAACTTTATTATTCGCAAGATTATAAGACAAAATTTGATACGATCTATGAATACTAGCCAGTACTTTTGCGTTCAATGTGTATAAAAGCGTACATTTACACATCGTGCATTCATAACCAGAAGTTTATATCCCAAGAATTAAAGGTAAAAAAATTAGAGCGCCACACACATTCAGATTTGGAGAGCTATACATGCAATAGGGAGAATTGATGGAGGAATGGGTTCAAAAAAGAGAAAAAAGGGGAGGGGGGGAAGGAGGCAGAGAGGTACCATTCATCCTTGATACCTATCCCCCGCCCCCGCCCCCTACACACACACAAAAAAAAAAAACTTTCCATGACGCCGGCAAGTAACAAGAGAATTACCTGGTATGCCTGGAAGTTGTTATCACATATAGTAATTGCAATATCACAAATTGTGAACATTGTATATCCTTGAGAAACAATGGAACAGCCATCTTCTAAAATACAGCATTAAAAAAAAAATTATATCAAAGGAATAGTGATACCTGGAGAGGCAAACAAGCAATGCTTTACATCTCTACATCCTAGTAAATCCAGGGAAGTACATTGTATGTGTTATGACAATCATACTGGTTAAATACCAAAATATTTCAAGTTGGTTATTGGTTTGATTGGTTTGATTTATCTTTCCAACGGCTTAATTCTGTGTACATTTGCCTTCTCCACATAATCAATATGCGAGAGTTTGAATACAATTTGTGCACAAAATGATTCCAATTTCATTCCAAATGAATGCAACACACTTTAACAACAGATGGTGAAAACAGTACATGAATTCCACTGTTTATAAAAGCACAATGTATGTTTGCAAATTTTCATAGTTCTTTTGGGGATGCTGAAGAAATTTACTCACCTTGGTATTGCACCAGGTGGTAAAAGACATCATCCCACTCAGTCACTATATTCAGTAAAACTAGGAGGGTGTCAGCATCCACTGTACTTACAGTAGCATCAATGATATCACATGCATGAAGAGCTGAAGGAAAAGAATACACACACACACACATACAGGGACCATGGAAAACTTTTGGCTCTTTGGGGGGGAAAAATAAAAATAAAACTGAAGAAAACCCATGATTTTCTGAGAGTTCTACCCCAAGATTCTTCTTATCAAAAGGGGGTGGGGACATTACCCCTTCACCCCATGATCACAATGCCTAACTCCACTCCACATACCGTAAAATGTTCTGCTGTCTCTGATTAAACACAGACACGACCATGACACATCAAGCAGAAAATAAGTGATGTGGATGTTGATAAAAGGTCGATGATACCAAAAGGTCTGTGCCAGAGTGCATGTAGCATAAGGGGAAAGGACACACTTTGCAATTAATCTTGTATTCTTAGTCTGAATGGTTCAGTTACTTCAGTAGATAACAGCAGTGGTGACAATGCAAGCTAACTGACCAAACAAAACACTGTCACACACATGTTGCATTCATGCCTGCCAAATACTACATATATGATGAAACATAACAGAGAGTGTCTTCACTGCAATGCGGTAAAAGACATCAATGTTAGAGATATGAAATCAAGGAGATTGTTACGGGCAAGATATGTTTCCTTTTTCAGTTGTCAACAGAAAATGCTTGCTACATTCCTTGATCTTAAATCAGTACAAGAGATGCCAATATATCACTGCACAAGCAGCAGAAATAGAAAAAGAAGATATTTCCAACTTAACATTGCTTTGTTTCTATACATTAACACATTTTTTTTTTAATAGTGAACAGTCTTCCTAACAAACTAAAAGAAAACTCAGATTGCAAATGTTTTGCTCTAGAAGATGATGCTACTTCCTTGCAAGTTCAAATTGTGCATTACAACTCCACATCTACAGTAGATCTTCCATACACTCTAAACAAGAAGATCTGAAAAATCTAGAGATATTCCATTTCACTTCTTTTAAACAACAGTGTTTACTACTTTGAGTGTCAAAAACATATATATCAACTGATCTATCTCTGACTGACTCATTTCTGATAAATCAACTTAAAGGTAAAACATGTTTCCACAACAGTGCAGAATTGCTGATTTTGCTCCTAAATGGACACATATTCATAAGAAATGTGAAATGATGCTGTGATCCACAATTTCATTTGGGTGATGACAAAGATATTAGCCCAGAAGGTATGCCAACAATATTGCAATCTGAGAACACATGTTATAATGATGCAGAAAACTTTTATCAGTTTGGGAGATCATACAATAGGAGATTCAGGCTTCTACCAACATTGAGTGATTTGCTGGCTAGCTTTTATCCACTCCTGTGGACTTCTTCAGGCCAAGTGATTGCACCATTTCTCTAACACTGCCTGCTTGTTTTTTATCATTGGACCAAAGACCAGATACAGCTTATTACCAATCTTCAGTCCAATGATCAAGAATTGACTACCAATGCTCATGGGTAGCTAATTACTAGTATAGTTATGGAAGGAATCACAAAATCATTAAATCTTATTTCTTCACAAAATTGTAACTTACCAGTATAATCACATGCTCTACCACCACCGACATCAACTACTTCTTCAAAAACTGTCTGGATCCCTGTGAAATAAATGTATGTCAATCAATGACTAAACATTTTATGCGTATTTATGATACAGCAGAGATTTTACTGAAGACTAAGATTGTAATATTTTCATTGTTTCAAATACAGCTGTAGTATTTTTCTCAAAGGATCATTCCTCATTGATGAGTTGAAAATAAACTGTAGAGTACATAAGAGATAAATATATTCCATCCATCCTTGGATCAATCTTGTTTTGTATTTGAAATGCATTTCCATTGCAGCTTACTGATGTCTTTTTAAATGTCCACATTTTTCACTAGAATATGTAAATGAAAAATAAGAGAATATTTATGATTGGTTATTTGATTAAAATTCAAGCATTCATAGGATTTCTTTCTCAGAATACCTGTACAACAAAATCATCTGCCAAGTAAAGTAAGATCATGTGGAATTCATGCCATCCCTTAAGGAGTGTTCTGAGAAATTTATTACATACATTTTCTCAAAGCTGCAGCCATTAAACTAAAGTGATCTTAACCCCCCCCCCCTGAAAAAATTAAGAAAGCAATGTTTGAACGTATTGTTCTGTTACACAACAATGTTCCACTGCAACACAGAAAATGAAAAACATTTTAAAAGTCACCATATCAATAAGATTTTAATTATCTATGGCACTCACCAAATTGTAAAGTTGCAAGATACAGCCGTTGTTTATCTTGGGTTATGGCTAGTAGGTACTGCTCTCGCTGTCTCTCTTGTTGTGGAACTATGAGGTTTTGAATGCACTCCTGAAGACCCATGAAGTGAAAATTCAGACCATCCTGGCTAGAATCAGCATCTTCATCCTCATGAAAGTTCCCAAAGATCTGATACAAGCCAGCTGCAGTGTTGATTACCATGCGGTCAGGGAATGTCACTGTTTGTCTTATCAGCAAATTGAGCCCCTCTGTGCACTCTAAAGCAGCTGAGAATTCATGTTCAGGCTGAAATAAAAAAGTACACCATATTATTCTGCCATACAAACACTCTCACAGACATATTCTGTGATGATGTGCAATCAACAGATCACGTCTTATATGCAAACATAATAAATTGTTTCTTCCTAATCTGTATTGCTCAGGGATTCTTTTTTTTTTTTTTTTTTTTTTTTGGGGGGGGGGCATAGGGTTTTATAATGAATCCATGTGTCTAACCACAGTGACAAATCTTTAGGTTTAGCCAATAACTTCCACTATGATGCACCCAGTGAGTGCAAAATGTAGATGTCCATTGTATTGAAAATGTCTGTTGCCTCTAAAGTTTGAGCTGATATATTGTATGTGCTGCTAACTTACCTCAATAATTTCTATATGCTGAAAGTAGTCAGAGCTGACCAAAACTAAGCTTCTGTTCACAAATCCTGCTAATGCTTGAATAGGGGATGTTCTTGGAAAGGTCATCACTGAGTAGGCTTGACCACCAAGTAAGCTGGACAAGTCAGGTAACTTCACTTTCCTCCCCATAGGAGTGGAGACCAAAGAATAGTTTGAAGGATCATGATCACTGTATCCATCAACAGTAATAAGTGTCCTGTGGGGAAAGAAACAAATATTTGAATATTTAATGTCCGTGTGATTTCTTGCAACTGATAGGGGGTTAAATGATATTTTGCAATATGTCTTTAGTTCATCTGAGCTAAAGACTGGAGTAAGATATTGTGATTTCATCATCTAGTGTCTGTTGTTTGTAAACTTTTCACATTTCCAGCCTATTCTTGAAAACCTCATGATGCATTTTCTCACAAACTTCGCACATAACATCCCTATGGTAATAGGATCTCAATTTGATCAAGAAGTGACAAAGCTAAGTTAGTGCTTTGAATGAGGCAAATTTTCACATTTTTATCTTCTTGAAATTTTATGGTCAAATTTTCACTAAACATCTCCAGTATCATGGCTACACTGATAGAAATATAATTTGTACAAATGGCCACCATGCCCCACTTTGTAGCCCTCAGGGGACTCAGAAGCACCAAATTAAAGAATCTTTAAAAATGTTCTTTGAAACCATACGGTCAATATCAGTGAGTCCACTTTTGAGGGGTTTTTTTATGGCAGATCCAGGGGTGGCCGCCTTGGGCCCAGGACCAAATTTGGGGCCAGCTTTCACAATTTGATCTTCTTTTTGAAAAATGCACAGTCAAATTTTCTAAAAACGTGGCAGGTATTATCTAAAGTGTGATAGCTATACAAAAGATACCATGCTTCCCTGCAGGTCCCAAAAGCCTCCTATAAGTAAGTGTGCTATATTGTTCTTCTGCAAGAATGCGTAAAAGGTGAACTTGATATACTCAGTTGAGCACTGGACCCACTGGGTCTTTATCTTGATTCACATTCTCTCATACATAGTCAAATACAATTTTGAAGAAGTTATTCCATAGGCTAAATACAAAGTGTGAATTGCTGCATAGACTGTAAGCTCAACTTAAGTGTAACATATGCATCTTTTTTTATTTTTATGGAGTAAATGCGCTCTGCCTCCTATACCAAGGTGAAAGGTATAGGGCATGTTATTTGTTATAGAAGACTCACAGATTCTCAAGATTGCATCCCTCATTTTCTTGAAATTATACAGTTATTAAGGTATGAGGGGAAAAAATAAGAATGACAGTTTTTATTCATGCAAAAAGAGGCTCTAGTGGCATTTCTTTGAAAGAAACAAACATATTGCTTATTCATCACTGTATTGATAAAGCTTTCCAATGATCAATATATGAAATTAGTGCACTTAGGCAACATATAAAAATATCTTTACCTTGCTGAAGCAACATCCATATCCATGCCCACTGTCTCAGCTGATATGTGAAAAACAAGGTCTGGTGCATAGGGAAGTGGAAGTGGACAAAGCCAAACTGGCACACAGAACATAGCTTCACAGTCTCCACTTAGGTCTACCAAGGCACCTTCAAGGGTGTAATGTGACTCTGTGTCATACAAAATTTCTTGAACTTTGTGCGCATGGTGTGAAACTGTAATTTTTGGATAAGATCCGACCGAGACCAAGGCTCTGCTCATTGCTGGATTCGGTAAGAGATCACATTGCACTTGGAGACGCAAGAAGTATGGATACGACCATAACTGCTCCTGAAAAGACAGTGAAGCATAAATAGAAATTAGATTTCTCACCTTTTGGACAGTAATTCAGAAAATTTGTTACTGCATGCAATCATTTGACAGGGGGGGGGGATGTAGTGCTTTCAGTATGTAAATAAGAGAGGAAGTAAAGTTGCATGAAGGCAGTGGCACAAAAGCAACACTCAGCAGCACACCATATCAGTAAAAATATCAGACTATTGCACACATATATTTAAGACATTAAGAAAATTTGTATAATGGCATCAACAGACTCCTCAACACAGTGGCCTTTTTCATGTGACTGTGAAGTCACATCATCTAAATAGAGGGTTATTATGTCGGGTTGTTTGGGTTTTTTTTGCTGACTTAGCATCAAAGATCTCCATGACATTGTGTCCTCTCATGTCATTGAAAAGGTAATGAAGCTACATGCACTTTGTGCGATATCAGTTTTGCTCAGTATCGAAGGAATCTTGCTAATCCTCAACTTTAATTGTACTGATTTCACGTACTGTGAAGATAAATATTAAAAATTGCACTCTGTCAAGTAAGATGAATTTCATGTGTTTTTAATTCCACAGAATCAAGACATCACACCTATAGTGGTACATATATATAACAAGCAAAAATATTTGCATGCTTTTATTTGAATGCTAGTTTCTGGTCAAGTGAAATGCACAAAAGTTTCCACACCACAAAAATTTCCACTTTTACAGAACATCAATTCCTCTGCAAGAGGCAGACTCTTCTTTGGATTAAAGTGAACTGATGCAGGTTACCTTTTCTGTGCAACAGAAATAACAAATACTGAGCAATCAGAATTACTGTAATTAAATAAAGGCATATATAATGACTATTTCACATTGCTGCCAAACACCTGAAAAATGGTAACAGAGTGATAATATCAATGATAGAATACATTGCACACATATGCATAGGGGGAGAAACTTTTAGTTAACATTTATGTATACAGTAAGTCTTAAATTGTCTTACTTGTGTTGGTAGATTTCTGACATCAGCTCCATCAAAGGTACGTAGACCATCCTCATGGTTATGGATAACATTTTCAAACAGATATGGGAACCGTGATTGCACAACATCTATCTGCCAAGTACACAAGTCTTGGGCAAAGGACAACAGAGCACTGGTGGTCATAAGAATCACAGCAAGAATTTGGTAGGCAAGCATGATCCTCTTTCGTCCTATAAGTGCCATGGTATTTCTGTCAAAAGCAAAAACAAGAGAGAGTGAACTGTTAAATGTTATACATGCTGACCTGGAAAATACAAATATTTCAGATCTAGCTACAACTGCATACTTTTGATGTATTCATGTAAATATATTTGCAGACTATTCAAAGAAATTCTTTGTTGAATGAAATGATGACCCTTCCCACTACAGTACATAGATACTACTTGTCTTCAGACATTGCTTTACATTTTGCCATAATTATCAACAACTGACCATAAAAGGAAATTAAAGGCTCTCTATGGCCATGTGAAGGTTAGGTACGGTACTACTAGTAGTAGTCTTACATAGTGTATGTACCGGTATATTGTACTTTGTAGTAGTACTGGAGTAGAGTTTATAAATGTATCCACCAGCATTAAACATCATTCAAAGTTTAAGGACAAGTATCAGCAAATGAGTGACTGGACTTTTCAAAACCAAGTTTGACTTACACTTGAAAGGGCCTTTTTGGTAGAATAATGAACAAAGTTAACGAATGACATTTAGCCTGATACTATCCTTAGGTTTAACATTACTAGACGAGGCCTATAGAAAGAGAATTGAAGGCAGCATAATTATACTACTGTTTACTAGATTCTACTGCTTATTGTTGACTGTAGTCTTTGAATTTTCAAGTATTTGTCTAGAGCAGCAAAACCAGTTTGTGGCAGGTTAAGGCTTTTTCAAGGGTATTTTGTAGTATTCTGGTAAAATGGGCAACAGAAATTATTATTTCTTTTTTTTTTTTTGGGTATTGGAAGAGGTACCAAAGGCCTCTTGACACTGCATCACAATTTTGTATGGTGGACAATTACCCTAGTCATAATAATCAATTTCTATGCAAAAAATTTGCAACCACCAAGAGGACCCGGTTTGCGGCATGGGGGTCCAATTTGCGGCAACCCAACCAAACATGTCCCCTGATATCTTCAAACATTAAAATTTTGCAAAAACCAAATATTTCTTGTTAGTCCAACTAGTTTTCAGCTTGTTAGAACACTTTATTTGGATTCATTATCTTGATCCTTCATGATTTTATAGTTTTTCAAGATTGTATTATTTTCATCAACTATTACCCATTGCGACATGTAAATAGCGCTGTAATGTGTAAATCCCATAGGGGTGCTGCAAACCGGACCCATCCCTGACATTTTGGTCACTGTTGCAATCCTCAAAACTGACAAAGGAAATGAATTTTAGAATATTCAACACAGTCACAGGAGGAATCCTTGGCCTTACCATGCAAGGCCTCTCTTGATATTAAGATTTTGTATAAAGATGAAAACATGGGATGATGGTGGTTGCCTAGGCCCTAGCAACAGAACAAAATCTTAATGTTTCGTTAAGAAAGTCATAACAGTTACTTTTTTTAAAACAGAGCAACACAGGCAGTCTAAATTAGAATTATGAAGGCCATCATCTGAGTTATTTCACAATTCTGGTATCAAAAGAAAGCTCTTCAATTGCTGTTGAAATAAAACAATAAAAAAAAAATGACCTTCTAACTTTTGAAGATATGGTGAGACATTCCTAGGGGTGCCGCAAACTGGAGCCCTGCAGCAAATTGGGGCCCCTACTCTAGTGTATACCCTCATCAGAAACAGTAGAATTCTAATTTAATCAACGTTAGAGTAAATCCATCCAACGTTTAAATATTAAATCTAACGACAATGTTAAACTTCGAGCATCTAACGTACATTATTCGTTAGGGGTCTCTAACGTTAGGTGCAACATTTATTAGTGTAGTGTTTTCTAGCATTAGAGCAAGTTCTATCACTACACGATACTAGAGATATTACTACCATACTTGCCAACTCTACCGCATTTGGCGGTAGACTACCGCTTTTGAAAGATTTCATTAACATTCAAGCTAGCGCTGCTCGCATATTAGGCATCCTGGATTCTACCGCTTTCTCGAATGAAACTGTTGGCAAGTATGTACCGTACTAGTACACTAACGTGTTATAGATCTAGAAACTGTAGAACTCTAACTTTAACTGTTACACTATTCGTTAGCTTAACGTTAGATAAGTTAGAATTTTAACAGTTAATTTTTAACTTTAAGTTAGCAACCCTCCACTCCAGACTCTCACCTCTGTCGGGGCTCTGAAGAAGATGTGCAGTTTTTCAGGCAACACACTGCTTGGTCTAACACTCAGCAGTTAAGTAAAGTAGCACTAGACCTCTGTGGCTCTACATCTAAAACTGATTGATGCGTTTTGTAAGTTGGTATCTGTTTAAAACAGACCAAATCGGCAAGTCAAACAGAGACCACCTCAAGAAGCTCACTGGGCATACACATCGTCATGTCACAGCGCAGCTAGGTAGGACGTTTGGCGGCGACGAGAGTCACGACTGTCGATGTTCAACCGGCAAAAGCTCGGTGATGACGAGTTCCCTTGAACAGTACATGTAGTGAACAATTGACGATTAGATCGAAGGGTGAACTTTCATTGAACGCATTCTGTAGAACGATGCGACACATTACAAAAGAAAAAGACACGACTAGAGGTCTACACCTATACTAGTGCCTATACAATCCTGAAATGTGTGGTGGAAAAACTGAGAAGAGCTCGAGCGTAGCTACTTAGAAGTTACAATTGATGGGATCTGATGAGCGATCGAGGAGTATAACACGGCGTAAAACGTGATCTAGCTGAGATCGAGAGCTCATCAATCGTGTCGAGCGCGCGCATATCATATGCATAGAGAGTTGGATTATACTGTAATCCATGGTCGACGACTGTCGAGCTACTTCTGTGGCTAGCGATCGCGAGATTGGGTAATTCTTTTATCAAGAAAAACTTTTTAGTCTCGAGCTTTCTGAAATTGTGTTTTGATCTATAAATTACATGTTAAGCCACAAAGGACATTCCTGACTACAAAATTATCAAGACACAATAAACATATTATTTATCATAAAAATGAACATTCATTCATGAAAATATCGCAACTATTTATGAAAAAAAAAAGAAAACTATCTCCACGAGGTTACTGAAGAGCATTCCGCTGATCTCTATGGAGGAGTGCATTCATGCAGTGATCGAGCATTCTAGTAGATTCTCGTAGCTAGCCACACGTACGACAGTGCAAGCATGCAGCGCACGACGCATCCCCGCAATGCGCGCGGAGTACAGCTAGCTAGCTAGGTGAAGCTTCGAAGGTGTATCGTAAAAATGAGCTACTGAGCTTAACTAGCTAGCTGAGTGTAACACAACAATTTTTCTACATGTGCGTCAGATCATCCTTACATTTCAACGGCGACCAGCGGAACAGTTGTGCAAAACCTTTGGAAAACCTCAAGATAATTTGTTGTTTTTTTTGCGGAAGAAAATCCGTAGGATATGGCCAAGTGGGGACAAGGTGATCCTCGATGGATCGTTGAAGAAAGAGCAGATGCAACAAACGTGAATAACTGGCACTGGTAAGTTCAACTTAGACTCTGTCTCTTCCTTCTCTCGGATTCTGACTCTACTCTAGCCCGACCAGCAGACGCCGTGCACAGCCCGGTAGTAGACCTACTGTTCATAGTGTAGGGTTGACCGAAAGATTGGTGCAATGGTGGGTTCCGCCGCGCCGCGGCGGCGTCAGGCTTCATGGAATCCCCCCTCTCTCTTAGAGCGGTAAAGGTAAAAAAGAAAAAAAAAGAATAAAAGATAGAAGACTTCTCTGGACAGACGGATTTTTCTATGTAAGTGTAGCCGAAAAAAGAGAAGAAAAGACAGAAGACTCCTCTGGACAGACGGATTTTTCTGTCTAACTTAAGTGTAGCCCGGTCATGAGTGTATTAATATCACTGCATCAGTCAACTATAATTTAAAGTAGGGTATAGGGTCCAGCTAATCGGTTAGACAGAAAGATCTGTCTGTCTGGAGGGCTCTTTTATATTTTGCCATTAACGCTGTCCTCCGTAGACAGACGGAAGGTATCAGTACCCATTGCTGTGGGGATGTTCAATCTTAACCACTCTGTCTCTATGATGGAAAATTGGGTGAGGTACCTCACCCTTCTCGATTTCGTCTAATTCACTGCCCTAACACGTTCAGAGACTCCAACTCTCCCGTTTGAGATTTAATTTCTCCCGCCCTGGCTCTTTGTCTCCCGTTGGAAAGGATTTCTTACTTATTTCTATCATGTGTTGAAAAAATAAGCCTTAGGATAGCACAAAAGAGCATCTAGAACCCTATAGGAACTTCGCGCTTCGCACACATCAAGTTGGAGTCTCCCGTTTGCTAGGGGTTTCAGGCGGGAGAATCTCCAGATCAGAAGGTGCTTTGGGTTGGAGTCTCTGCACGTTAGGTCAGGCAAATTTAATCTTGTACTTGTAGAACTTCTATAGTGAAATCAACTATTCAAGAATACACTACACTCACCAGATTAATGAATAATCCAACAGTTTGGTAGAATTTTCAACGTAAAACACACATCAACCAGCGCGTCGTCATGTTCAAACGGCTCTGAAACACATGAATCCGTTAGCCAATCACATTTGAGGTACTTGCGGAGGACTAATTATATTCATAGTTTACATACTGTACTAACGCTGACCCCACCCTCCAACGTGCGTACTATACAGTGTACATGATACAAACGCCGTCTGCTTCGCTACAGACGCCGTCTGCTTCGCTACTTCTATCACTATCATATTCATATCGATCAGCTGACGGGATGCACCGCTGGCCAATCAGAGCACGCCTTCACCATCACATCACATTGCATCTGATACGGAAGTAGAGGACTGGTCCTGTAGTATTCCGGTCTCAACATAATATAATTATCTTCAACTTTGTTGCTTTATGTGCGTTGAGGAGCAGAGGTTTTGAATTTTTCCCCCCTCCAGTGTCTATCTAATAAATCTTTGAAATTATTAATCGAGGAAGCTTCAACAACACTAGCAGGCAATCTGTTCCAGTCGGCGACTACTCTCTGGCTGAAAAATGTACTTCGTAGTTCTACAATTTGTAATCTCGAACGTTTGGTGAAGAGCTTGTATTTATGACCTCTTGTTGATGAGTGAATGGCTGGTTCGAAGAACATGTCACCAGAAATACCCAACTTTCCATTGAGCAACTTATAAACAGTAATCATATCACCTCTTCGTCTCCTATAGTATAATGAGTGCAGGTTGAGTTTTTCTAGGCGTTGTTCATATGACAAACATTTGAGTTCAGGAATCATACGAGTGGCTCTTCTCTGCACTCTTTCAACTTTGTCAGTCCATTTTATATCTCAAATGCCATAAAATGTTGCCATAATCCAAATGAGGTTGAACCAATGATACGAACAAAATGGGAAGTATTTCCATCGTCATTTGTGAAAAGGTCTTGTGTATAATCCCGAGTGTTTGATTTGCCTTTTGGACAGCTGCTGAGACATGTTGATGAAAATTTGATTCTTCATCTATTATAACGCCAGTAGAGGTCCTTTTCCTGCTTGGTTGCTTCCAACTCTACACCATTCATTCTGTAGTTTTCCCTTGGGTAATTTTTTCCGATATGAAGAATCTTACATTTACTAACATTGAAATCAAGCTGCCATCTTTTACTCCATTCATCAGCAAGATTTATGTCAGTTTGAAGCGATTCCTGTTTTGGAGCTGTACTGACATCACCAATGATTTTGGTGTCGTCGGCAAACATAAAACTGAGTTATTCATTATATTCGGCAAATCATTTATAAAAATAACAAAAAGGACCGTTCTGAGTACACTTCCTTGCGGAATTCCACTGCTAACTTGACTCCAGTCTGAACTTTCACCATTTATCACGACTCTTTGTTCCCTTCCAGTTGTGAATGCTTTGATCTAGGAGTACAGTTTTCCATCAATGCCATAAGATATCAATTTTTTCAAAAGCCTCTCATGAGGAACAGAGTCAAAGGCTTTACAAAAGTCTAAATATACTATATCAATAGGATACCCAGTATCAAGTTTCTGAGTTATTTCCTCCATTGCACAAAGGAGCTGAGTCATACAGGACCGTTTTGGAGTGAATCCATGTTGACAGTCTGAAAGCAAGTTATATTTCAAAAGATGCTGCATGACTGCATCTCGAACTAAACTCTCCATCACCTTTCCAACAACAGAAGTTAAACTCTTTGGCCAATAATTCTCAACACACTTTTTACTTCCCTTTTTATGTATAGGAGTTATGTTGCCTAGTTTCCAGTCTCTGGGAAGAAAGCCTTCGTCCAGCGACTTGTGGAAGATAGTTTTTAATGGAACAGAAATAGACCGTGCCATCTCCTTTAACAATCTTGGATGCATTTCATCTGGGCCTGGAGATTTACTTGCATTCAAATTTAACAGTTTCTTCTCCACCCTTTCTACTGTGATAATCAAACTATCTAAGATTGTAGGTCCAGTGGGCTGCCAGTCAATGTCAGGCGTATTAGTCAAATCTTCCTTCACAAATACACTTGTAAAAAAGTCATTAAATAATTTTGCCTTTTCACCTTTTCACTATCACTGCTGTGACAGTTTCCCTCTTTACTGACTAAATCACTAATTCCGGATCTGTTCTTTATTTTTCTATTTGCATATTTCCAGAATTTCTTTGGATTTGTGGCCACCTCTTTTGCTAACGATTGTTCATACTCTCTGCAGTCTTGTCTTGTCACGTATCGTAATTGGTTAAGAATATTTGCATATTTGGCATAGTCTACAACACTTTCTGTGCTAGCATACAACTTCCATGCTTTATTCTTTTTTCTAGACAGCTGTAATGCTTCTTTCGAAATATAAGGACTCTTACTGTGTTTCAGACTTGTTTTCTGACATTCGGGCACACTCTCCAAAACACAGGAAAAGAATATATCTTTTAAGTATTCCCAAGCAGTACAGCATGTTATGTCTTTCAATACTTCGCTCCACTTGACACTTCCAAGGAGGTGATTGAGTTTCACATAATCTCCTTTGTCTAACTTATACACCGAAGTCTTAGTCTTAATTTTTGTTTCAACACAAAGCTTCAAATCAGTTACAATACAGCAATGGTCACTTTTACCCAAAGGAGGTAGTACCTCTACGCTCCTGACCATGCTCTCATTGTTCGTAATAATGAGATCTAAAATACTAGGATTTTGTCCCTGGCGAAATTTTTTATGCTCAGTAATATGTTGATGAAGATAAGAGTTCTGGAGAGCATCTACAAATTTCTTGGCGGGATTTTCAGCTGCACCTCCAACATACCATGTTTACCAATCAATCCCTGGAAAATTAAAATCTCCAGCAATAAATACTGCCGTATTTTTCATTTCACTCAATCTATTCAAATATGTGTTCAACAAAGTATTGTTGTCTGTACAACATGAAGGACTGCAGTAAATACACCCAACCAAGTTTCAAATTTTGCTGTATAGAGTTATAACACACCAAATAGATTCAGCAAAGTTGTCAAACATATCCACTTCAATCACCTTCAGTGATACAGTGTAACTACTCCTCGTGTATTACATCATGCCTTTTTTCAATATTTCCCATAATATCAAATCCTTGTAAGTTTAACGAAGTCAAGGTTGTTTCAGTTCCAGACGTTTTAGTTTTAACCTCAGTTACTAATATTAGACTTGTCCTCAAGGAGTTAATGTGACATCAGTTCACTGTAATTTCAACATCAAGGATTATTTTCTGGGTGTAAATGGTGAATATGGTTAAATGTGTTTACTTTTATGAATTGCAGCAACAGACACAGGAATATTTTAAACTTCTACACACCTTTGATTGTTGATAATGAAGAGCTATGCAGCTAAAGTAAGTTGTCCGAACGACAACATGAAACATGCTCAGGCCCCACGCAATTTTAACCTCTAAATTTAAGATTTTTTGGGCCACAGGATTTTATTTTCGCATGTTTCAACTTATATATTGTAATATTATACAAATAATACACAGGTGAAAGGGCATTAGGGGAGATGCAGTGCACTCGAGGGTATTTACGATTGTGAAACATGCACAGGGCAAAGCTGAGTGCATGTTGCACTACATTGTAAATACCTGAGAGTGAGCTGCTACACTAACATTACGAACTTAAACCTGTGTATGGCACTTTTTTTTTTTTGCACAGCTGTGCATGTACATGTTAGTAAGAAAATCATGAGCGTACATGTACATGTGACTCATTAAGCACTTCTAATTGGCTACATTCTCGAACCCATTAATAATACTGCAATAAATATTGACAAGTGCATGAACATGGGACATGCCAATTTTTGAACGTCCCTCATCTGCATATATAATTAGTTGAGAAACTGGGAATCATAATCATGATGACTTGCCATTCAGACTTTGGGGTCTCACAGTTGTTAGATAGAAAAGTGGAAACATTTACAGTATCTTAAAAAGTGCAAAAATTTTTGATGTCCCACGCATTACCCCTCTGTTTAATTAATGCAAATGTTTTAATTTACAGAATGTTCTTGACATACACAAATCTGTGCATAAAAATTGACCTTGCACCATCTGAGTTTGCACGGTCAGTTACGGGCTGTTTTTGCCTCCACTCAAAATCATGCCGCAAAGAGCTTCTTGATGCAGTGATCCTATGGGGCGCCATTTTACTTTGTACAGGTTGCGTCCTTGCTTAATCTAAAGCTACTTTGCAACACGACACAGGGAGAGGAGAACTGTCAATGCACTCATCGTCTTAAACATCTGCATCACAATCCAAAGCTCCCTAGTAACAGTATCCCGCGGCCGTTGGCCAGCACGGCTAGCATGTGCGCAGACACTCCACAAGTACTAGTTCACTCGTGTATCACATGTGTACATGCATGAGTTTGTAGTTACACCACAAAGCCATAGCCAAGAAAGTGTAATTTTGGACAAATAGCATGAAATTTGTGTGTGTTCAACAAAAAGACAGTAGATTCTAAGGAGCCTAGTCATTTTGCTAATGATTGTGATGAATTGCCACACATTATAGATAATACTGCATACCGAGATTTGAGCCCTATAGTAGAAGACAGTAGACCTTGTTGACAACATAGCTTTTTGTTTCTTCACACCCAAACAGGACAGAAAGAGATGCATCCAAGTGGTCAAGAGAGAGACTGACACAACTTTTAAGTGATATTGACGTTGAAGATGACAGAGGTGAGTGTGCACTGTTAAGTGGCTTCATTATTAGATAATAATAATAATGCAGGGTACTTATAATTTGCCAATTTCACATGACTAATGTGCTCAAGGTGCAGTAGGAAAAGTGAACTATGAAAAACAAAAAGCATTACACACACATGTACGTACATGAAAATGAATGAAACAAAGATGATGGAAAAAAACAAACAAACATAATGTACAATTTTACCGGAAAGCCGTTACGCACAAATGAGTCTTCAGGGCAACTTTAAAAGAGTTAACATTTGAAATGTAATGGATAGCTTGATTTCTTGGTTTTTGGAACAACAAGCAATCCACACTCGGATGATCTTAAACCTCTGGGAGGATTATAAAGTGTCAGCAAATTAACATTGTTCTCTGGGCAGATCATCTGTGTATGCAATGAAAAACAAACAAACAATAATTTAAATGCAATGCGAGATTCAACGGGTAACCAATGCAATAAGAGTAAAACAGGGGTAATGTGATTATTTCTTCTGGTAAGGATAACAAACAATACAGGCTGCTGAATTTTGCAATTTTTGTAACCATGAAAGTTGAGATTGTGGTAGCTGAAACAGAAGTGCATTACCAAAGTCAAGTCAGGACAATATAAGGGCATGAACTATTTTTTTCTGTGGCTGAACGACTTAAATACTTGGAAATACTGCCTTAATTGCGTAACTGATACCTCACGGATTTACAAACAGCAGAGATGCAAACAAACATTGACATTGTAGAATCAAATAATACTCCCAAGATTTCACATGATTCAGATGGAATAATAACCACATCATTGTCAACCGTAAGAGAAGGAAGACTGAGCAAATAAATAAATATTCTGACTTTTCTTGTTTTAACTTCAATGAATGAGAGCTCATTGACTTTTTGACATCATGGATAGAAGTCTCAACTTTCTGAATAATATCAATGACAGGTTTGGGTAGGTATAAATGATGTATTTATCTGGATATCATCAGCATAACAATAATAGTTAAAAGAGTGACAATGTAAGATCTCTTTCACACCAGTCAGATAAATCGAGAAAGGGTGGAGCCCCCGACAGATCCTTTTGGGACACCACAGTCTAATGGAGCAGGGTCATATTTTGCATTATTAACACAAACAACCTGAAACCTTTCAGCTAAGTATGATTTGAACCATTTAAGAGCTTTACCATCAACCCTGAATGACTTCAGAGTATTCACCAGAATTGTATGATTAACAATATCAAATGCTGATGATAAATCAAGCAGTAACAGAACAGTAATCCTATCATCATCCATATCTCTCAAAATATCATTGGATTTAAAGTTAACTATCATTGGATGAGTTAACTAATAATCATACACAGGTGTTTTTAAAAGTTAGTAGAAGTAGCTAGTTTTGACATTCTGTTGCAAGGATGCAATCCTTATTGTGTTATTTCTGGGAAGATAGAGAAAGAGATTCTTATTGTCATATATTGTTGTTGTTATAATTATTATTATCATTATTATGGTAGTAGTAGTAGTAGTAGCATTTATTCGGCATTTACAAGACAATATAAGTGAATGATCAAACAACAGACAAATAAACAAAACACTAACAGGTGTAATACAAAGGGTACAAGATGTCAGGATTTTCCTGATGCACTTCCCTAAGTTGCTGGTTTGGAAAAAAGCAGTAGAAACGAGACATGAAAACTCGTCACATTGAGGACGAGTTAGGTGATACGCTTGTGGTCATCAGATGACGGTCATCTGTGATCGACAAGAAAAGAATGTGATATAGGCACCTTGAAGTTATATTGAGCATGCATGCGAAACCGTTTCTGTAACCACTCGGCCACGGGTCATCCACGGAAATGGTAAGACAAAAAAAAAACAACAATGTATAGATATAACAGGGGGAAAGTCAATGCCCACTCAACTAACGTGGCCGTGTGAACATCTATTGCATTGCTAGACGGAAAAGCGGCCTTGTAACGACTGAGATCGCTATGCCATTTCTGGCAACTTGGGAAAAATACGTCCCGCAGACATAAAACCTATAATCGGCTGGTTTTGATACCTTGCCTTTAATCACAATTTTCAGTGTAATGACGTCATCAAATTACAAAACAATGACATCGTCTTGAAAGACAATTGTTCAAAGTACAACACCTCAGTCGTCGTCATTACATACTATGATCGGTTTGACAAAGTCAACCTGCAGTCGAAGCAATGTGGTCTCCAACACACAAAAAAGAGGGATATGGCGTGTGTGTGTATGTCTGTGTGTGTGTATAGGTGCGTTTATATACGAACGTGATTTCTACATGGACGAATATGTAATACAAAATTGAAGAAAAAAAAAGTAAAATAGCTAAGTATTTTGTTTCGTGATCTTGTGGGGTTCGAACCCGCAACCTCAAGTCTCTGAGACGTCGCCTTTATCCACTCGGCCATACGTCTCGACGAGAAAATATGGGGAACGTAAACTTATGTACAAACGTGAAAGATACATGAGGAATCGTTTTGTCCACATTCCATTTTCATTTTCAGTTTTAAACTGCAAAATTGTCAATCTGATGAGAAGATTTCAAAGAATGAAATGCATGATTACTGCAGCTTATTGTCTCAGCTACAACATACTAAAGTTTCAGAGGAAATGAAGCAAAATCAGCTGAGATAAAGGTGCTTAAACGTTGTTAAGTCAATGCATGGCTTCAAAAAAAATCACCTCCCATGGACAATACACGTAAACTTGTCCGATTTTTCGTCTTTACCTTTAATCACAATTTAAGGTATGATGACGTCATCAAATATCAAAAGCATGACATGGACTTAAAAGGCAAATGTTCAAAGTACAACATATCTGAATTTGGGATAATATTGAGCTTAAACAACAGAGATACGAGTAAATGAATGTCAGAAACAGTACCTCAAAAAAATTAATTCCACTTTTTTGATTTCAGATGATGATATGATGACGTCATGAGTTTTCCTGGCAATATTGGTACTTGAAACGTTATTTCCAATTCATATGCTTTTGTAATATGCAATAGAAATATAGGGTCACCAGACGTTTTAAAGAGCTATGGCGACATAAACAAAAACATGTTTTTTCACTATATTTGCAGAAAGACGCGCGCGCGGAATTTCAACTTTGACGCCAGTGCATTCCTTTGTTATAGGTCAAAATCGATCGGAAATCAATGGATATTGTTACTCAAAGTATCAGAAATCCAAATCAGTCAAAAAAATTGCATTTTCATGTTGGTTACGCCCTCTGCGCGCGAAATTGCACGGACGGACGCGCACGCGAGAAAATGTTTGAGACGCGTAAAATTGTCTGAAACTTTGAGATTTCCCACTGGGAAGTCGTTTTGAGGCTTTTAAAATTTTGACGCGCGCAAATGCGCGCGTAATGATGACCTTGGTAACTAGCGTTAAAAAGTAAGATAGAGCCTGACCTGAACTTTATGTCCACCGAAAATGATGCAAAAATGATATCTAGTTATGAAGTTATGATCGATCATGTGACAAGGTCCGAAAATCACAAAATGGCGCCTAGATGACGTCATACATGTAGATATGTTACTGTCATGAAAACCTTATTGTGCCCAGATATTGTTATGAGACATGTTGACTGAAAATGTCATGTCATTCCGTAATGTCATTGTTGAGATATTGACGACACAAAATGTGGCAGAAAGAAAGAAGAATAAAAAAAAAGAGAAATTTTGACAATCACAATAGGTGATACGCTGATAGCGTATCACCTAATCAGAATCAGGGGGGGGGGACAAAAAGAAAGAGGAAAGAAAAAGAGAAAATGCATTACTAGAGCTTTGAGGGTGGGGAGCTTTTTTCATGTACACATAGTGTAAAGGGAGGTGACAGAAAAACAAAAGCAGAACATGTCTTAATTTGTAAATTGGTCTCTGATCTAAACACAGGCCAGTGTAAGATTTGTGAAGTGAAAGAGATCAGTGGAGAAGCATCTGCAAGCAATCGCAAGGCCAAGCTCATCTTCTTTTATGAGTGGGACATCAAGCTGGAATGGAAAGGCAAGTACAAGTTCTCTGTTTAAAGAATGATTCTTATTGTTGTCATTGTTGTATAACTGTTTCTTGAGTCATGTAGACACTTTCTCAAAACGATTGAACATACCACCACAATTTGGAAACACCATTTTGACATAAAGATGTGTATATGACTTGATAGTGCAACTGTGCAGTATGTGTTGTCTTCAATGTTGAAATCACAAAAAAAGAAGCATATTATACAACAGGCAGTTTTTGATCACATAGTATGATGTATGTACCTTGCAAGTCTCCGTCCTGAATTTATGTCATTTTGTATGAAAACAGAAAAACCAAAGAAGTTAATCAGTGAAAATTTGGAGAAAATTAAACACTTTAAAAAAAGTTATGAAATGTAAAAGTTTAGAGAGTACTTAAAGACAAATTGGCAACTCTGTGTGATCTTGGGTGTTGAGGAGCTCTCCTCTCATTACATACAAAATGTCACTTATTTACATTTTTCTCAAACATTTGGCCACAGACAGAACTTATCCTTTGAAGTGCATTAAAAATGTATTACTCTTATTCCATACCAAGAACACGCCTGAAGAAAAGTTTTCTCAGAGAAAAATGAAAACAGATTAACTTTACTTTGCTTTTACTTTACTTTTTCCTTCAACTTTACTTTAACTGTAATTAGGAATCTATAAAAATCCAATTTTCACCTTTTCATTTCTTTTTTAAAATGCATGCTCAAATTTTCTCTTAACTTTGCAGGTACATGTATTATTGCTAGGGTGATTTTGTACAAATACAGTACCATGTCCCACTTAGGGGCTCCTAGGGGGCCCACAACCCACAAATTAGAGGGTCTTTTATAAAATCAGAGGGTCTTTTATAAAATCAGAGATGCTTTGTCACGATCAAGTTGTCACGATCAAGTGAACTTACAGCACAAAACATTACCATTGTTTTATCTGCACCTTTGATTTTTTTCCCCTCCAGTTTGGAGTCGGGGGGGGGGGGGGGGTTATTACCTCCACCAAGGGAGGAGGTTATGTTTTTGTTACCGTTGGTTTGTTCATTAGTTCGTTAGTTAGTTCGTTCGTTTGTCCGTGTGCAAAATAACTCAAAAAGTAGTTAATGGATTGGGATGAAACTTGCAGGAAAGGTTGAGAGTGACACAAGTACCAAACGATTAACTTTTGGCAGTGATCCGAGAATTTTTGGGGAATTTATGAAGGATTTTTGACAGTTTGGCAGGTAGGGTCAATGAACTTGGGAGTTCAGGCTGCGCGTACACGTGTATTTGAGGTTTGCCTGCGTGCACTGAAGTGCGTGCTCTAGTTTCTGCTGGGGTGAGGCGCGCCGTGCAGCTGAGGGTTTATGACGTAACAAAGGCTTCTATATTGGGAAATCTGGCAATTTTTCAGCATGTAGACCTATGGATGGAAATCACTGATCTCTACGGAAGAGCCCAAAGAGCTTTTCCCCAGTGGTAGAGTGGAGAACAAATCTCTTTGGGAAGAGCAAGATCATGGGTGGAAAGTAACTGCTTGGCGGAGGTCTGCGCTCTCAGAGTGCTTTTCTACTTAGTTATTCTGTACTTCCAGCTGTACAGAATACAATGCTTTCACCTCCCTACTCCTGAAAAAAAAAGCAATGCATTATGAAAGTTTAAGTTGTTTGAAGGTATATTGTCAAAGATAAGAAAATAAGACAAATTGGCAAATCTGTATGATCTAGGTATTGAGCAGTTCTCCATTTGTTTTACACACAAAATTTCACAAATTTCTCATTTTTCTCAAATATTTGGGCACTGAGGAGAATCTTAAAAAAAAAGCAATGAAATTCTTCAACCAGAAATCATAGAGCTATGATGCTATAAGTGCATTTCTGAGTGCAGTTTCAGGTTTGTTCCTGTTAAATCCAGGAGGTACCCTTGTTGGGGGCTGGACCAAAGTGGGGGTCAGTTTCCACATTTTCACCTTCTTGAAATTTATGGTCAAATATGTTGCAAATTTTTGCAAGTATTTTCACTAGGGCGAGGAAAGACACATTTGTACAAATGGGCACCATCATGTTCCTTTGGGGGGCCCAAAGCCCCCAAATTCTCGCTATCGCCAATGACGTAAAAAGTACCTGGATGTGGCTTTTTCGTCAAGATTTAGTGCACTTCCGGGACTCAGGCACTTCCGGTGCGGGGCATATTTTGCACAGCGCTAGTGTGCGCGTACGCGTACCTTGCCTAGCGCCGCGCCGGCCATGGATGGCCGGCTGTACCCGAGCCAGCCAGGCCTGTGATACATAGTGTATATAGCTATAGCCCCCGCATTGCTCTAGGCTTTGCGTATATAGCATGCAGCGCACGCATACAAGCTAGACATACCAGTTCTGCTTGATCATTGCGATCGACTTGCACATCGGTCATCTCTGCATACGCTGAAAATAATACTGGAAAATATTAACCCACCTGGATATCATCATGGAATGCCCATCCTTTTTTATTTTTCTCTGTGGAAGTGCCGCGAACACAATTAGAATCGGAAACAAACCAAGATCTCGAACTTATCCTGCTGTCTCCGCAGAAATTTCTTCCAAGCAAGTCGCACGCGCTGTGGAGTCACCCGGAAACTTCACCCACGTCACGTCTTGCATGCCAGGGATATTTCTGTAGATTTGTTCATTTATTGTCATGCGACCAACACATGGCAGCTTCGCAGTAATGACCCATAAAGTCGTATTTACAGCAATTTCTCTAGAATGGAGAAATTTCAAATCATATAAAAGCTAAAATTCAAGTCGAGGAAACAGTAAGTACACGTAAGAATACAGTCGGTTGTATGTAAAGAGCATTAGTCGTGTATCACACACGTACGAACGTAAGTGACTTTGCTCCCGAACTATCCCATAATGCACCGTAAATGACACTTAAATCAACATCCGGGTACTTTTTACGTCATTCGCGATAACGAGAATTAAGGAGACTTAAAAAATCTTCTCTACAGCGAGAAGTGGTAAAGCTAAGATAGTACTATGTATAAATAGGCACCATATTGTTTTCATTTAAAAACAAACAAACCAAACAAACAAAAACACCAAAAAACAAAACAGTGAGATAATTTCTACTCCGCTTTTAGAAGTGATAGGTTTTGGTGGCCAGGTCAGGCCACCAAAGTTGTGAGTGTGTGCATTGTTTTTATGTGCTTTTCTCAGTCAGACAAGGGGAGAATAACGCTTGGATCAGTGCTTGATAACTGCACGCATTTCAGATTTTCAAACGCAAATGTAGCTGCCAGGTCACCACTACTGTAAAAGTGGAAATACGGTGTTGAAATTTTCGGGCATTTCGCGCAACCAGAAGCTAGCGTGAAAATAAAAGTGCACGAATATTTTTGCATGCCGTATGTTCCAGTAGTTGATGTCTTGATTCCGCAGAATTAAAACATTTTCTTTAAAAAAAAACTCTTCTTACCCGGCCAAGCGCAAAAGATTAGTCCTGAGAAAATATCCACTTTTCCAGTATTCTTAACGGCCAAACTATTTTATCAAGGCCAAAGTTCATCTTGTAAATGTAGAAGTTTAATGTTTTTCATCTTATTTCATACAGCACAGTACATAGTTTTTGAAATGCTTTATCATACCTGCCAGTTTTTACGTTATCACCATTATTTATTACGTATGTCAGTATTATTTTAATGTTTTATTAGATTTAATTTTGTCTTTTATCTTTTAATACCAAATACCACGGAACATGAAATTGCAATTTAACATCTTTTTTATTATTCATTATTCTTTGTGGGTCAAACAGGAACGCTAAAGGACTGTGAAACTGAATTGACAGGAACTGTGGCAATACCCAACTTGAGTGATGAAAATAGTTCCAGTGATGTTGATGTAAGTTGCGTTGTTTTTCATTGTTTTCTGCTGCCCAGTGATGCTTGTTTATGTCAGCAGGACACTCCAGTAACATCACTCTGTTCTTGTAACACTGACCTCCTCGTCTTTCCTATAACAAAAACCATGTGGGGTGACAGTACTTTTGTTCTCAATAGATCCTCTCTCTGGAGCAAGCTTTCTTCACACATTCGTACTATCTCCTCGGTGGATTCTTTTAAGACAGCATTCGAAACACATCACATATAGCGTATAATTTTGAATTGATAATATTTTTCTTTCTCTACACTTCTTTTCTCTTTATGCTGTGTGAGGAATTTTTCATGCCCTTTGAGCACTCAACACACCACATATAGCATATAATTTTGAATTGATAACATCGTTTTTCTTTCTTTACACTTTTTTTCTCTTTATGCTGAGTGAGGAATTTTTCATGCACTTTGAGCACTCAGTGGTAAGAGCCATTATAGATACCATATATTTATATTCATTTATTTTTTGTTGTTGAAGGATTATCATTGGCAAATAGGGCCAACAAACGAGGGAGTTCAAGCTGCGCATATTTGAGGTGTGCATACATGCACTGAGTATGCACTCTAGTAGCAGCATGCAGTGAGCTGATGAGGTAGACTCTTAGACATGAGAATTAAGTCTATTTAGAAAGACTTTTTATCATAATTGGGAAAAGGGACCATTTTTAGCATGCATGTATGGGTGGAAATAGCTGCTTGCCAGAGGTCTCCACACTCGAGTGCTTTTCTAGTTATTCTATTTAGAGCAATGTTCCTTTATCTCGTTAGCCCTTCAAAGAATGTTCAACATAACCACGTTAGTAAAAGTGATAATGTTGTCACAAATATTCCTTAATTTGGATTGAACCGGTACTGGTCGTGACACAGAGATATGTTCCACAAGATTCCTGTATACTCCGTCAGTAAGAGACTATTACCACCATTCAAGTGGTCATACAGAGCTACAAATTGTAGTGTATCTGAACAATTTTAGTACAGTCAACGTCCCCTACCTTGACATCAGATTGGCCAAATATCACGAAAATAAAAGTCCCAATTTTTACTAGTGTATTTCCTCTTCTTAAAACGTGTAAGTTGAAGTAACTTAAAGTTTGGTTAAAATCTTAATGGGCTATCCCCAGTACCTTCTATATTTAACTTATTGTTTTTCCCCACATATTGCTTGAAGCAAAATTTCAACATCACTTTACCTGTTCCCAGACAAACAAGTACCGAGATTAAGCATGCATTGGCAACCGAGACAGAGTTTAATAGTCAATTCAATTTTTATCACACAGCCTCTTAATATTTTACTTTTGACATGTTTTGCAGTTCATTTCTCTCATCATTTGATATGCCTTATGAAAGGTCAACTTTATCATTTCAGATAGAAAAAAGTCACCTTTTTCTTGTTTAAGCAAAGAAGAAAATTAAAGAGAATAGATCTAATCATTCTTGATGCTTTAAATTCTGCTTTACACACACCATTTTGAACATCAATAAATCATACATCGTATAAGTCAGGGCAAATTTGACGTATGCAAACCACAGTTCATTCAAGTTAACTTCAGTCCCGACTGAGGTAAGCAAGGTTGCCTTACTTATCTGTGCTTACCTGTAACCAATTATTTGGACCTCTTGATTTGTTTGTTTTGGATTTGTCTGTAGAGATGATTTATTTATTTTGTTTTTGCAAGGTATGTGTACTTTTATTTATAAAGACCACAGTTGGAAACGTTTAAATTTCACCAAGAGTAATGCATGGCAATATATTCAGTATTCTCGATGTGTAAGTAATATCTGCAATCGATCATTGTCTTCACCTGCTGTCAACAATTTTCTGATCTCTAGATAAATATATCAACCAAGAAGGCTACACCAGAGTCAAACATTCTTCGTGAGGTCATGAAGAAAAAAGGTGTTCCTATAATCAGGCAGAAAATTGAAGAGTACATCAAAGCTCTCCAAATGGGTAAGTGCACCTTGTCTGAAGAGCCATGTCTCGGCATGAACAGGCTGACTTACATTTAATTTTGTTCTTTTATTCTTTTATTCTTTCACCGGTGCTGATTCAGTAGTCATCAGATTGGGCAGAAAAGAAAGAATTGGCAAAGTTTTGGCTATTAATTGTCAAACTTGATGGTGCTTTATCTAAAATCATTGGTAATATGACTGTTACTTTGGTCAATTAATGAAACATCAAGGAAATTTGCAAGTCTGCAAGTTATAATTCTTTCGATTAAATTTGTTGGCAACACTGTTCCGAGCTTGAAAATATTCTATTGATCGATTTTAATCGATGAAAGTGAAAAGAATCATGCTTTCATAAAATATGACTGAATGCGCCATTTGCATTTAAATTGTACGTGAATTCACATTTTTTAACAATTTTTAGTCTGACATGCATGTACATATTCATGTGTAACTTTGAAACCGTAAGCCCAGGTGTCCCAAATTTGGTGTCAAAAGATGTGGGAGACTTGAAAGAATATCTCTTTTGACTCCCTTTGAATTCATACCTTTGTATTTCCTACTCTATTGTTAAAGGGGAATACTAAAGAAATAGAATTATATATGAAGTGAAAGAGTGGGACACATAGAACAATTTGTCGTTTGCATCGTTTAAAATGGCCTTTTTGAAGTGGAGTTAGAGGATTTTGAAAATTTACACCTGTCACCCCCCTGAAATCTAGGTCACAGCGTAAATTTCGAGGCTTTGCCGATGACGTCATGGGATGAAAGGAATCGCGCAAGGTCTCAAGCGCCGCAGGCCCCCGCGTGCATAATGCATGCGTTGTATCATACAAGTTGTTGTAGATAGTATTTGCATACAAAGTTTAAAAGTTTGTTTTTCGATAATGCACGACATCGTACGTTAAGGCCATGCAGTGATGATCAGGATGATTTCTTGGTGGAATTTGAATGTGGGAGCGATGATGAACTGAGTGATACAGTACACACTAGTGATGATAACGATGATGAAACTAGTGATGATGACCCTGGTGAAGTTGGAGAGATAGATGTTGCTGACGAGCCGCACGGCGGGGCGCAGGAGGGCGACCCTACGGGCGAGCTAGTGGGGAAGGCCCAGGGCGGTCCGGTTGAAGCGGACGGACTTAGTGGAGATTGGCAGTACGAGCCCTTGCCACACGGCAGGCCAGGGGACAATGTTGGTGACGCAGGACCAATACCAGGTAGACTTCAAAATTTAGATGGGTAAGAGTTTTTTTTTTAATTCTGAACTGAAAATGAACCGAGCTTAGTGCTGAATTGATCTCGTACTTCAGAGCAGCAGTAGGCCTAACTGAACACAGCCCAGTCGCTGTAAGTAGCGCAGCGTCTGGTCGGGCTACGTATTATCAATCACATCACACTCACTCCCATACACGGAGGCTACTGCACTGCGACGCACGCTGGTGATGGGCGCATGCATGTGACTGATCGACTACGAAGCACCATCGTACAGGCACTAGGCCTGACAGCTTCTGTATTCGTGGCCTAAATAACACGTAACTATTTAAACAAGGAAATGTGTGATTTCACAGGAGACTTGAAGTAGAAAACAATTTTATTTCATTTTTTGTGACATTCTGATGAAAAATGTCTTGTGATTACGGGGTATGAGCCTCAATATCACGCTCTCATCGAGAGCATATAGGTAAGCTTAGGCTGTTGTGTGATACTTCCGGGTTTGCCTTTCATCCCATGACGTCATGGACACGCCCCCAAAATAACCACGGATCTTCCGATTGAGCATGATTCAGGATACAATTTTTCTAAGCAGCCGTTCTCCAAAACGCAATTTTCTAAATGGATGAATTAAAGGCCACTGTGTTTAACATGCTCTATGCTTGAAATTGAGGAATAATCCAACAAAATATGCGTTTCCTTTAGTATTCTGCTTTAATTTCTGCCATTATGTTTGTTCCATATTCTTGGCTCTGTGCTTTGTATTATTGGTTTGTCCTGCGAAATGATGCACATTTGTGAATTGAGTATTTTAAAAAAGATTTTTACATTTTGAAATCCTTGATCTTTAATTTATGCTCCCATATTTTAGATATGTACATTTACTCTGTATTCATCAAACCCTTGCATTGCCCACATTTTTTTTTTTTTTTTTTTTTTTTAAAGTGATGGTATAATTGTCCCCGCCGAACGAGTTCGAGCAGGGGACTATGAAACGGGCTCCGTACGTGTGTGTGTCCGTGTGTCCGTCCGTCTGTGCGTTCGTGTGTGATCAAAATGTTCAATTTGCTACTTCTCTGTCATTTATGAGCCAATTTTGATTTTGTTTGCTTTATATGATAGCACTACATGGAGCTTTGAAACTTCTACACAGAATTTCAGTTGTGACCTTTGACCTTGACCTTTGACCTATATTGTACATTTTGCTTCAAAATGCTACTCCTTCGCCATTTCTAACCCGATTTGGATTCTGTTTGCTTTATGTGATGGCACTAGGTGAGGGCTTCAAAACTTCTACACAGAATTTTGACCTTTGACTTCTTTGACCTTTGACCTTGATTTTTGACCTATATTGTACATTTTGCTACAAAATGCTACTCCTTCGCCATTTCTTACCCGATTTCGATTCCGTTTGCTTTATGTGATGGCACTAGGTGAGGGCTTCAAAACTGCTACACAGAATTTTGACCTTTGACTTCTTTGATCTTTGACCTTGATTTTTTACCTATATTGTACATTCTGCTTCAAAATGCTACTCCTTCGCCATTTCTATTACCCGATTTTGATTCCGTTTGCTTTATGTGATGGCACTAGGTGAGGGCTTCAAAACTTCTACACAGAATGTTGACCTTTGACTTCTTTGACCTTTGACCTTGATTTTTTACCTATATTGTACATTTTGCTACAAAATGCTACTCCTTCGCCATTTCTAACCCGATTTTGATTCCGTTTGCTTTATGTGATGGCACTAGGTGAGGGCTTCAAAACTTCTGCACAGAATTTTGACCTTTGACTTCTTTGACCTTTGACCTTGATTTTTGACCTATATTGTACATTGGCTACAAAATGCTACTCCTTCGCCATTTCTAACCCGATTTCGATTCCGTTTGCTTTATGTGATGGCACTAGGTGAGGGCTTCAAAACTTCTGCACAGAATTTTGACCTTTGACTTCTTTGACCTTTGACCTTGATTTTTGACCTATATTGTACATTGGCTACAAAATGCTACTCCTTCGCCATTTCTAACCCGATTTCGATTCCGTTTGCTTTATGTGATGGCACTAGGTGAGGGCTTCAAAACTTCTGCACAGAATTTTGACCTTTGACTTCTTTGACCTTTGACCTTGATTTTTTACCTATATTGTACATTTTGCCACTAAATGCTACTTCCGGCGGGGACATATGTTACGCACCGCGTAATTTCTACTTTTCCTTGTTTTGGTTGAGACGGGGCTTCAGGTTTCCCACTTTTTTTTTGTGAGCTGATGAGAAACCTCCTATGTAATGTGAAAGAGCATACAATACTTAGAGGAAATCAAAATTTATGTGATGAAAATTGCTTTTGAAATGGCTGAGATATCCAGAAACAAAAGAGGTCTTCCTAAAATTGGGACCCACCTTTTATAAGGACCACTTTATTTTACTTTGTTTTTGGATGTCTCGGCCATTTCAAAACCAGTTTTCATCAAATAAACTTTGAATACCTCTTAGAAAATCTGTATCCCTTATCACAAGCAAAACTACACCATCCCTTTAATAATTTTCCTCATTTTTGATGAGCAGAAATGAATTGCATTTAATTTCATTGAAGTTGATATCATTGCTTCGAAAGTTTGTCAGTGTTTTGTAAACTCATGATGAAACTCACAGACAACTAGTGTCCAAAACTGAAATATCTCCTAAACTGCCAATATATGTGTGATATAATGCCAGAGAAGTTGCCACTTTGAATGAAACCAACATTTATTCAAGTTGTTGGGGAACTGCAGGATGACATGTTATAGTGTGAGTTTTCACTCACACATGTGAGTATCCTTTGGTCTGTCTGGTACAGAGTTCTGCCAGGGAATGATCCTGCCTTCAAAGAGCCAAGGCAACCCGCCCGTGAATGCAGACTCTGCAAAGAAGGCAGTTGCTAAGGTAACAGCTTTTTGTTTCATGACAATTTTGTACATGCTAATGATTTGAAAATTGTGAGGTCACATGATAATCTCTTTTAAAGAGGGAATTCTTATCTTTCATGTTCATTAATGCAAGATGAAATGGTAGTCGGATTAATACATCGAAGTGCTTGATACGATTCATGCTTTATGTCAGCTGCTATGTGTTCTGGGGCATTGAAGGTGTAGCAATTTTAGAGCTACTTTTGTCACCTTAAAGTGCATGACTGCAGTCAACAGTATTTCATTAATTAAACAAGATCCAGCAGTGCCAGCTACAAACCTAATGCCAGTCATGATGATGCATCAGACGCAATTGTTAGAGCTGAGGATACTCAATCAACTTGATTCTGGTTTTGTGCAACTGTAGTACTTCCATATCACTTGCTTACAGTAAAATTCCAATATGAATTCTTACAAGAAAATTTGGGAGTAATGAAACGCTAGGAGGATAGAATATTGAAGATTGATTACAACAGACTTGTGACATCATTTTGTGTGATCAGTGCTGAAAATTAAGTGAAACGATGAAGCTTATCAAAGAGGTCAGTCATCACTATAGTAGGTATTGAAATCTTACAATTGTGAAACCAAACAAACTGTGGAGGGTGGAGTCAGTTACCAACTCCAACCAGGTTCACAGCACCATTACAGACAACCCGTTAGTAAAGCCCAGTGGCTCCAACCTTTCACACATACAGTAACTAACAATGAACCTCGCACACACCCTCCATGCAAACAGAACTTCATCTTCCTATTTGGCAGACTTTAAGTATATTCAGTGTTCACTCAGTGATAAAGGGGAAAAAAAACAAAAAATGGTATTTTGTCAAAATCTTTCATTCAAATATGGCATAAAGTGCGAAAGTTTGGGAATGCAGACTCTTCTCATGCTTTGATGGAACACTGCTGTTGGTCAAAATTACATAATTGAAATGAAATGATTATGTCATAATCTTTACAACTCTCCCATTGGTTTGTATACAAACTGTCCATTACTTCTGATGCCTTCTCAGGTGATTAGGCTTACCCGATTTGCTTCTGTGCTTGCAAGTAATATTTTGTGAAAACATGAAACTCGAAATTCCTCATTCTATATCTGATTTTGATGAAACCTCTATGGTGAGTTCTGTTTCCCTCTGGTCACTAATAGTTTCAACATAAAGTGGAGATGCAAAGTCTGGGATAGTAAACAACCCTGCCATTGACTGTCAAACTGTTTGACAGTTATATCTTATTGCAGTAGGCTAGTACTTTTTAATAAATTCTCATACATTTATCATTTCTTCAATTGGAGTATTTCTCTACATGTAAATATGTTGTTACTCAAAGATATTCACTTGTTCCTAGTGTCATGCTAAAGTAATGGAACACAAAATTTGTGAATATTTCATATTGCATATAAAAGAAAAAATTATTGAAGGAAGCAATTTCTACTGGTTTCAGCCCCCAGAATCAAAAACCAAGGAGAACGGACTCTCTTCAACAAGGGAAATGAAGAATCTAAGTCTTGGAGTCAAAATTGAAAGCGGCAAACTTGAACTGACAGAAGAGTTCCGATGTGAGGCGGCAGAGCTCTACATGGTATTCACTGATGCAAGTGTGAGTGTCAAGATCATTTCTGCAAACATCAATGGACATCAAACTTTTCTTCTTCATCAAAACATATATGCAGCTAGAATGTAGACTAATTAACTCCCAACCAAGGCATTTGACTTAATGTAAGTACATGTTCAGTAAAAATCCTGTTAAGAAAATTCAATGCAGAACTACTGTTTGTTTGTCTGATAGTTAATGGGTTGTTGTTTTTTGGTACGTTAATGTGTTGTTGTTGTTGTTTTTAGTTGGGATAATGCTCTCATTTAAATGGAGAATATGCTATAACACCCTTCCCCCACCCCCCCCCCCCCCCCATATGTGATCTAGCTTCCATTTTAGAAATGGGACCATCAGGCTAAGAAAGACTTGTGTTTATCTGATTTTGCTTTAAAAACACATGCCAATGAAATGTTTATACAGTAAGTCCCCCCAAAAATTACAATCGGATTTTTGCATTGAAAATTTCCAATATGATTAAACTGTCTAAGTACTACTTCAGGGTCTTGAAATATAACATCTTAGCTATATTTTTCAGAAAACCCCATTAAATTTGGTTAAGTGGTCACAGAAAAATGTGGATCTTTGTAAAGCATGTCATGGGTCAGATTCTTCCAAATTTAGCACTTGGATGCTCTTGGCATTGCATAATGTGTGAACACAATGGACAGAATTTGGAGGGAAGGGATTCCTGACATGCTCTACAAAGATCCTCATTTCTCTTTGACCACTGAAGCAAATCGGATGGGGTTTTCTGTAATATGTGGGTAATAAGTTATAGTTTCATACCCTGAAATTGTATTTGGATTGATTCACTAATTATAAAATAACCATTGCGGAGGGTCCCGTAGTAATACGTATATATTTTTTTGACATACGGTAGAATGACTATGATTTTTGTAAAGAGAAAACCAACAAATAATCAATGGCTTTTTACAGAATTTATTGAGTATATAAATTCAGTGCGCAACTTTTGTTTGTTTTCATGATACACTGTATACGTCCAATGTGTGTTACTTCTAAATAATGGGTCCATTGAATCGATACTATTATTAAGACAGCCGTACCATTTTGGAGAACCATGTAAATTGTTGATTTGTTAATGAGTGAGAAATGTGGGAGTTCTGACAAACGGTCAGACATCAAATACAATATGTGAGACTACTGTATTAGCACTTCATAACCTGGAGAGTTGACATGGTGATAAGCAAAGTTCAAAGTCAGAATTTCGAAGTAAGGATCTGTGAATTCCCCCAAACTATGCTACTTATTGTGGACCTCATTACTTTGGTTCCAGTAGAAATGTAATAAACAATACTTGTAAAAGGGGTACTTGAATAGGTATGATCACGTTATGAGTTACATACTTTCAGCAACACAGGGAATTATTGTAGGCAGCACAAAATTTACAGATAGTGCCTCAAAGCATCGGCTGCAGCTCAGGGCATGAACGTACAGTAGATATAAACTGCTGTAGCTATGTCATTGGGCATTTCAACTGGTATCGACTGGGCTGGGTGCATGCAAGGGCCAGCGATCAATCTACTGTTATGGTCCTTGATTACATCAAGTGATGTATCATTACAGAGCATCAACCCAGCAAAAAAATGCACAAATGTTGTCCTTTTGTGGAGTTGGTCCAAATTTTTTAGATGAAAAAAAGTTTTGAAATATTTGTCACTGAGTGGTTTATGTGTCATATAGCAAAAACCCAACGGTCAGACATACACAAATGCATTTGTACATGTGTGTTTTTTGTTTAAATAGCATTTGTATGAATTGTGCACTATAGTAACAATTTGTTAAAGCCTGTGAATGTCTTGTGGATTGCAGAGAGTACAAGCATTCACTCAAGCCCAGGCATCAATGAAAACAGAAGCTGGAGGATCATTCACTATGCTGGATGGCAATATATCAGGAGAATATGTGACCCTGGTAAGTTTATTCTTCATCTTTCTTTTCTTTTTAACATAAGTGTTCAATAGATTTGGGTGTTACTGTGTCCTTGTTTGTGCAGGCAGAGGTATGTATGTGAATGAATTGGGTTCATGTTTTAAAATGCATCACCAGGAGAAAAGGTTTGTTTTAAAGGGATGATACAGTTTTGCTTGAGATGGGGGTTCAGGTTTCAACTTTTTGTGTGATAATTAGAAAACACTTATATGAAATATTTAAGAGCATACAATTTCTGGAGGAATTCAAAGTTTATTTGATGAAAATTGGTTTTGAAATGCTGAGATGTCAAAAAACAAAGCAAAACAAAGTGGTCCTACTGAAGTGCGGTCAGACTGGCAAAAGATCGAGAAGTTGAAGATCGCAAAGTCTTTGCGATCTCTTGTCGTTGGGTCACACTGGCAAAAGATCAGAAGTTTGGCAGGGGTGGCATGGGGGGGAAAATCCGTACTTGGAGTGGGAAGCTTCACAATAATATTTGAGGAAAGTTTGCGGTCATACTGGCAAAACTTTGAGATCATAAACTTCTCGATCTTTTGCCTGTCTGACCGCGCCAAGGGACTGTACAGTTCTGGTTAAGCTCAGGATTTAGCTTTTAACGTTTTGCGAGATATTCAGAAACCACTCTATGAGATGTCAAAGAGCATGCAATTCTAAGGGGAATCAAAAGTTTATTTGATGAAAATTGGTTTTGAAATCACTGAGATATCCCAAAACAAGGTGAAACAAAGAGATCCTAATAAAGGGCATGGCCTGTTGCCTTTATTATTATCACTTTTTTTGATATTTCAGCCATTTGAAAACCAATTTTCATCAAATAAATGTTGAATCCTTCTTAAAATTACATGCTCTTTCATATTTCATAAGAGGTTTCTCATTATCTCACTTAGGAATGTTATAAACCTGAATCCTCACCTCAACCAGTACTGTACAGTCCCTTTAAATTCTCTGTCCCCCCCCCTTTTCTATGAAACTGAGCCTCCTAACTCTCTCTCTTATTTAATTGTGGTTGTTTTTTTTTTTTTTTAATGGGTTGAGGTGGGCCAATTTCAACAAGATATATATTATCATAAAGCTTAGAACTTACTCTTATAAACTATGTAGAAAAGTGGAAAATTCAATTCGGCCTACTTTTTGTGGGTTTTGAGCTGGGTGGTCACATATTTTCATCCTTTCACATATTGTGTGTAATGCTTCATCTACAGTGTAAGTGAATTAGATTCAATGTTCTACTTCTATTTTGATCTATGGAATCATGTTAAAATTCATTTGTAATTTTTCCATTGCCAGGAGCCGCATTCAAAGATTGTGATGAAATGGAGATTTAAGTCATGGCCACCAGGTAAGAACAAACTTTGCAATAGTGTCAGTAGAAAAGCTGCGTCAGCTCTTTGTTCTCTACAGCAGAGATGGCTTTTATATATGAAAAAGTGGAATACCGTTTTCGTCGGCGATAAGGCAACATCGCTGGATAAGCTGTATCCCAACTTTTATGATGAAAAAAAAAATTGAAGAGATTTTGTTATGATCGAAACTTCATTACTTTCATACATTATTTTTTTATGAAAAACTTTGTTATTTCAACACGTTTTGGTGTGCTTCCTAGCAATAATTCATGTTTGTTTATTCAAGTTTGTTTTTTTCTTAAGTTCTTCTGGTTGATGCAAGGTGTGTATCAGGATTTCGAATGACAAAATGTACTAATTGCCATTGTGATAGAGTAAACTTATGGATGCCATGCCCTCTTGGAGGTCTCCCAAGCTCCCAAAGTTTGCTGTGCTCCTCTTGGGTAATAGACAGCAAGAATAAGCCAGTTCATTGTTAGCTCATGGGCGCATTTGTGCAAATGACCTTTAATGGACACTTCATTGCTGTCGGGTGGATGTGCTTGCAAGCTTAGTGTATAAGGATTGCATGAAAAATCATCACATCACAGATGCTTGTCTAGGTGAACATAAAAAACAACATGCTTGTTGCAAAGTTTGCAAAGCTGAACTGCACACTAGGTCTTTTGTCATATTTCAGAATTGATGAGCAGGCAGTTTTACTTTGGGGTTTTTCACTACGCTTGTGCCAAGACACAGAAGCTGCTCTTTTAGAAATTGATTGAAATCATATTGACGTAAGTTTGTGAATATGAATCCCTCTTTGTTTTGATGGACCGTGAATGCAGAAATATTTGCAGATAATTGATTTTTGCAATTTGATGCAGGTTTTGGCTATTGCTAAAATATCTTTATGATTTTCTATGAACATTTTGAATGGGTGAATGTTGCACTTCGTCAGCTGATAAATTCTACAACGGTAGTGCTAGTAGTAGGTTTGTGTGTATGTGTATTAGCATTTCTTAGCCAATGTAACTAGCAAAATTTGACAGACATTTTACATGATTTTAAAATATGCAAGTGTGTTCCCTCTCCAAATGGTATTTGTTAGTTAGACTCGTGTATCAGGGCATTCAGGTAGTACATTGATTTTCAGGCATTGAAATGTCAAATCAAATTCTGTCTTCTCATTTTTAATTTGGATTCTATGAGAAAATTTAAGAGAAGAATTGTACAGGGGAAACTTATGAACTTTTGGATGTGTTTTTAAGTGCATAAAAATTGAGACATTTACAGTAAATGCGAGTCCTTATATGACTTTTTTCCCTTCAAACTTTCTTACCAACACAGCACATCATTCCCTGGTAACAATGAACTTTAAGCAAACTTCTGATGGCACAGAGCTCACTCTGAAGCAAAATGGCATCCCCTGTGCAGACCTCGAGCGCACAAGGCATGGATGGAACTCTGTCTTCTTCCAGCGGATAAAGGGCATGTTTGGTTATGGTGCTTCGCTCTTCTGATGTTATCTCCTTGCATGGAGTGTGCATATGTTCAAACTCTCTCATGCGGAACATTGCTGTTGAATGTCTCAGCCCTTCGTGTAGTCTGCAGGTACATCATCGTCTGTCAGCTGTGAACCATAAAGCATACACTAGTATCAAGCCAATCTCATGCCAGCCCCACCCACTCCTGATTCCTGACGCTCATCCCTAATAAAGGTGTCATGCGTATTTGGATTTTCGTGGAATTTTTTTTTCATTCTAATGTCTGTACATTGTACTTGTGCAGATATATATAATATATATTCAATTGAATAATGCATTCACCAGTATTTACAGGAGTTTTTATGCCTCCGCCACGAAGTGTCGCCGGAGGCATTATGTTTTCGGGTTGTCCGTCCAGTCCATCCGTTTGTCCATCCGTCCGTAATCAATTTTGTGGACAGTGTAACTAAAAACCGTTTGAGGTATCCTAATGATACTTGGCATGTATATGTATGAGTAGGCAAAGTTGTGCCTATCAACTTTTAGGCACACATGCTCAAGGTAAAAGGTCAAGGTCAAATGCTCAAAATTTCACTATTTCTCTCATATCTATGCAATGCCTAAAGGTATTTTCTTGAAACTTAGTGTATACATTAACTACCAAATAAAGATTCTCCAGAGAGTTTTGGGTCATTAGGTCAAAGGTCAAGTGAAAATGTTAAAATTTCACTTTTTTCTCCATATCTCACAAATGGTTCAAGGTATCTTCATGGAACTTAGTACATATGCATGCATTGACTGGCAGTGATTATCTAGGGAATGTAGGGGTCATGGGTCAAAGGTCAAGTTCAACTCCTCAAAATTTCACTATTTCCTTCTTATCTATGCAATGCCTGCAGGATTTTTCTTGAAACTTTAGTGTAATGTATTACCCAATAGAGATTCTCTTGGAAGTTTCTTGCCGGAAGGTCAAAGGTCAAAAGGTCAAGTGAAAGTGCTAAATTTCACTTCTTCCTTAAACTTATTAAAGGGTCAAAAGTCAAGTAAAAATTCTAAAATCCCCAAATACCTGCAGTCTTAGACAATATAGCCATTCATCCGATCAAACCTAGTTCATGAAAAGTAAACATTCCACACATTTGTGACAAACCTGTCATTTTAATATTTTGCCAGTTGTGTGAAACTGTCATCACACATTGTCATGGCATTGTACTATAGAGATATTAGGAGAACCATGCATTATGGCAGAGGCATACCAGTCGCCATAGCGACATTTCTGGTTTCCTCATGTATCCTGTAGGACTGTGACATGATAGATCAGCATTGACATCATTGTATGTGAAACAAGCTACCAATCTCATTATAGAGGAAAATGATGAGCAGATACCAAGTTTGCAAATTTCAAGGTATCAAGTAATTATCCATGTGTAAAATCACATTTTTAAAATTTCCCAGTGTGGAATATACCAGAGCTATTTATGTGATGTTTTGAAAGTCGTGCATTTGATGTCTTTTTTTTACGAATTAGTGCAGGTGATGTGGCTTATCATGAAATATTAGTTGTAGCCCTGTGTTAGTGCTTGGATTGATACATGTGATACATTTTCCTCTGTATTGATGGCATGGTTTGTTCATTTCAAATTTCATTAAAGTAAATTCTACAAGCTTGTAACTTGATGGGTAAACATAATGTCTTTGTGGTAGAAGGGAAAGTGTCAGTGGATCATTAGTTCGGAAAACAAACTGTAACTGTCCAGAATGTTATGATAAATGTGATCAGTCTGAGTTTTTTCAGCTCTTTGTCATGTTTCAAAATTACCATGCCCCTGATGTGCTGAATGAGCCTTCAATATTTCTCCAGATGAAAACTTAGTTCGATTCATGATGATAGGAACAATAAAGAAACAAGACTTAAGTACCCCTATGTTTATATGAATCTTCAAGTTGTTTTAAATACAAATTTTATGATCACCCAACTTAATGGCTCAAAATTGCATTTGATACCCCTCCAAATTTTTATGATCCACGAGCAACTAACAGGGATAAGCTTGTTTGTTGTTCAACTTATTTATGAATATGAATGTATTTTTGTTTTGTTTACTTTACTGCTGTCACATGCAAAACTTTCAAGTTTAGGTTATGTCTTCATACATAAATAATACGTCCTTCAATGCATCACTATACAGTGTGTTCCTAAAAAAAGGTAACACAAGTTCAAAGGTCAGGCATTTGAAAAATGAAAAGTTTGAAATCATCATGGTTAGTTGGGATAAGAGAGCAACTCTCTGGCTTTCATTTGACACCTAGGTACAATATCCATTTTTTCCAAGTTTTTAAAAATCAGAACCCGGAATAACGCTTTAAGAAATAATTAAATCGTAGTTTCTTTTCTGTTTGAAATCTTTAAAATGTGTGATATTATTCAACCCTTACCTTTTATGGGCCAACACCTTCGACGTGTCCACCTCCCCTGTCGACACAAAGCTGTGAACGACGTTGCATGTCTTGCACTGCTCTTCTAACCATTGCGGGTTCATGACGAAGGACATCGATCTCATGACGAATACGCGCCTGCAAGTCATTAAGATCACGTGGTGGGGAGGTGTAAACCCTGCTCTTCAGGTATTCCCAAAGGAAAAAGTCACAGGGTGTTAAGTCAGGAGATCGTGGAGGCCATTCCACTTCATGATTGAGGGCTATTATGCGTTGGCCAAACAACTCTACCAGCCTCTCATGGACAGCTCGAAGACAGTGAGCTGGAGCACCATCTTGAACCCACCAAAGGTGCCGGAACACTCCTCGATCCTGTCTTTCAAAATGTACTTCCAACTGGGGCACAATGTCTTCATTGATCAGGTTCAAGTACATGGCACCATTCATGTTTCTGTTGAAGAACAATGGTCCAATTATTTGGCCACTTCCACACAGGCCAACCCACACACTCCATTTGTGTTTGCTTACGTTTACCTCGTAATTAACGTCTGGTGGATGTCCTGGAGGGGCATACTCCATGACATTGTGAGTGTTCACTTTTCCGTCCATGCTAAATGCGGCTTCATCGCCAACAACAAGGTTTCGCAGGAAATTACCATAGTTCTCAACCCTGCCCAAGAGCCACCTCGCAAAGTTGAGCATCCTCTGAAAATCCCTCTCTAGCAGTTGATGACGAACATGCATTTTGTAAGGATACTTGTTAAGATCCAATCAGGCGATTCGATGGAAAGTTGTTGGACTTATCCCTAAACCATTACGCCGTGCAGTTGTGGTCCTTGGGTGCGTCTCCAGTTGTCTCCTGACAGCCTCAATGTTTTCTGGGCATCTCCCACTCCTCCGCCTACCAGAATTGCCCTTGTTTCTGTCGAGGCTTGTTCCATGTTGTTGGTATTTGCGTACATTTGCTTAAATAGTCTTTGTCGATAGAGGATCTCTCTCTGGGAACTGCAAACAGAATGCTTCCCTTGTCTCCATCACGCTACCGGTACGGTGATATGTTGTCACCACAAATGTCCTTTGCTCAACTGCAAGTTGCACCATGATCAGAAATCACTTCTTGTTGCGTGACACATTAAAGACAGAACTTGTCCTACTTGAATCCTTACATACTGTAAAACATGATATATTCGCGGCATGAAATTTTCGCGAATTGGAGCCGACAGCCTTTTTCGTTGCATGAAATTTTCGCGAATTGCTACTGGCATTCAATGCATGTAGTGTAGACAAAAGCTTTCGCGTGCATTTTAATTTCGCGAATTTTGGCGCTCGCGAAATTCGCGAAATTAAAATGCACGCGAAAATTCCTCGTTTTACAGTAACTAAGTACTGTGTACTTACCTGACCTTGCAGCTAGACCAATAACTCTGTTACATGACAATCTAGCAATGTCAGTCATTCTGAAGAATGCGGGGGTTATGCATACCTGACATTGCAACAGGGCAATTTCCCCGTTACATGACAATCAAGCAATTTCAATCATTCAGAAGAGTGGAAGATTATGCCTGTAAATGAGCATTGAAGCAGGGCAATTACCCTGAAAATAGCTGTGTTCAGACGGAGGCAGTTTTGGTCGGAGTAACTTCGGAGGAAGGGTCGGAGGAAGCTTGGTCGGAGTAACTTCAGAGGATTGGTCGGAGTAGTGCCCGTCTGAACAAGGTTGTGGTAACTTCCTCCGATCGGAGGAACTTACCACGACCTCTTCCTCTGAACGAGATACTCCTGAGTTTTCTCAGGAGTATCTCGCTACCACAACTAGCCGGTCGGAGTAAATTGCCCGTGCAGACAAGCCCTCGGAGTATCTATGAACTTACATACCTTACGAGCTAGGTAAAACTTTCTGGGTCAAATTGCAATGTTGACATTTTGCGAGTACACATGCAATTTTAACCTAGTCGATCGTGATGAAGAAGCTAGCGCTCATGCAGAAATTTCCATCAACAAGAATGGAGAAGAAAAATGTCACTGGTAAAAAACAATCGCATGGTCGACGTGCGCGGCGCTACCACTTCCGGAAGTTACACCGACCTTCGCACATAAATTGGTCGGAGTTTCTTCCCACGACCGTCGTGTAGACACAAGGGTCGTGGTAGGATATGCATTAATTCGAATTTAAATTACCGTTCCATAAATTTTTACTCTGACTAGAAATACGTCTGAACATGGCTCATGGAGCAATCAATTTCAGTCATCTCTTATTTTCGTTCATTGAGAAGAATGGATGGAAGGATGGGGTTACTGGAGATAGCAGTTAGACACTGGTTATGTCACATTACATACACTCACTAAAAGCTAGCAGAGGGGAAAGCAGAAGGAAAGCATTTCATTGAAACTTGCTATGAAAAAAATAATGCAAAAAAAAAGGTTTTGTACCCGACAAACCAAAAACTTGGAAAAAGTAGGTTTTGTACCCTTCTCCTTCGATGGACCTACCTCAGCGACCTGTGACAATGTTGACGCAAATAAGGTGTCAAATGAAAGCTGATGAGTTACTTTGTACTTTAATAAACAAATCACAAGAATAAAACAAGTATATAAACAAGTAATAAAACAAGTATTCTTTATGGCTGACCTTTGAACTCGTGTTACCTTTTTTTAGGAACACACTGTATTGTCACGATAACTTTGGACTTCATTGATAAACTTGTCTATGTATTAAAGGGTTCTGAAATTGACATAATAGTCTCAAAATTTGCTTTCAATGATGCTACATTGAAATTGTGTACTGTTGGTTAATTACTTGTGTAATTCCCACCAGTTGACCAAAACTAGTTACGAGTAAAGAAAAAAAAAATACCTCAAGGAGGTTCATGTCAAAGTGCAATAGATTTGGAAACATGGCAAGCATTATTACAAGTTCTGTAATTATGTCCTGTAGACACGAGTGTCTTTGGAAAGCATCATTGTGATGGCATGACCATGTATCACTTTGCATGGTCTTTTTTTTTCCTTCTTTTTGTGCACTCAAAAGACAGAAAATAACACTTTTATGGAAGGGAGGTGAAGTTATTATTCTCTATCACTTACATTATGTAAGTGTGTGTCATGGAAGCTGTGTGATTACAGAGCACTTGGTGACTTATCATTTAATAAAGAATTATGAAAATTTGTCTTTTACAATAAAACACGGAGAGACAGCTGCACCTCACATAAAAACATGAGAGGAATATCACACAAGCTTTGTTTCGGTCAAGTGACAAAGAAGTGACAAAGTCTTATCAAATATCTTGTTATGTCACTTATCGCCTTTTATTGATAGTCATGCCCTTGCATCAATACCTATCTTGATTTCCCACTCATTTCACTAGTCTGTGTACTTTTCTTGCGGCATGTACAGAATGATTTTTATGCCTCCATCATGAAGTGTCGCCTGAGGCATCCCCAAGTGGAAATGCTCAAATTCCCAAATAAGTGCTCTCTGAAACAATTTAGCCATCCAAATGAAATCTGGTTCAAGGAATGTATAAACACTCAACTAACCCAAATACTTGCTCTCTGAAACAATTTAGCCATCCAAATGAACTCTGGTTCAAGGGATGTATGAACACTCAACCAACCCAAATGCTTGCTCTCTGAAACAATTTAGCCATCCAAATGAAATCTAGTTCAAGGAATGTATAAACACTCAACACTCAATTTTCAAACTTCAATCATGTGAAACTGTCGTCTCACACTGTCAATGTGTACAACAGACCTGTTGGAGAATAATGCGATATGGCGGAAGCATACCCAGTCGCCACAGCGACATCTCTAGTGTTTTCCATGAAAGATATTTTTTGACAATGTACAGTGGAGTCCAGCAAGAGCAAGGTCAGATACAAGAGTCTGGTTTTAAAGCCCCGCATACACAAAGTGTATGAGGGGTGTATAGGAATCAGCATGTGGTCAGGCAGGCAGTTGGGCGATCCGTTGCAAATCTTGCGTCGCGAACTCCTACAGTTTTGAAGCAATTTAGATGAAACTTTGGATACATGATGACATTGAGGTATAGATGTGCAAGACATGTTTTTTGTGTTTGTCGTAGAAAGCTTTGCCATGGCAACCATAATTTTCCCAAAACCTTGTGGAGCTAACTATTTTCACAGTATTGAAGCAATTTATTTCAAATTTGGTATGTATAATGGTCTTTATGTGTAGTTATGCAAGACACTCTGTGTTTGTACCCATTGTGAATCATATTACTTGCACAGCATTCAAGCAATTTAAGTGTTGCCATGGTAACCACACATTTTTGTATCAAACTGAAGCACTTAAAGCTATTAAGGTCAAATTTGGTGTGTATGAAGATCTATCGGTGTATTTGTGCAAAATTCCCTTTGTGCTTGTACCCGACAAACCCTGGTTCAATTCTTTTTCACAGGAGTCTGAGCTGCTGGAGTGGGGGTAACTAGTCTCCTTCAGTTATAGTTATAGTTTAAAGAGGTACCTTTGTCCTTAAATCATTGGGTCCCAACCATAGAGATATAAGGACACTAGAGCGCGGATTGCGTGTGGCGCGTACGCAGCGCTCGTGTGCCGAGTTTAAGAGGCCGCGCGCCATCTTTGTCCGGGCAGCGCAGTAGAAGTGAGACACGTAATAAACACGTATACATGTACACAAGCGCTCAAACACGTATTAGTATAATATATGCATTGTACTTGTCTTTCAGCAAGAAGATGAGGGGGTCGGAGATGAGAGAAGGAAACAACTCAAAAATTTAAGTTGCTAGCAATCTCTTATGAGTGGTAAAGAAAATGAAAATTCAACAAAATTTTACCTTATTCTCCACGAGGTAATACTTTCAAGCCGACCAACACGACCATGGTCCATGTAATACAAAGGGTTCTCTTGATCTCCAGACAGCCGGATGCCCCTTGTGATATAATAATTACCGCAATTACATCAAACTTTCCTCAGCTGCGTCAGTCTTTGTACTGGGAAATGAATTCATTCACATTGTCTGGGATGGTTTGCTGCTCTAAAACAAGTTCCTTAATGTTTGCAATTAATAATCATCTGATTATTCCCCATTCCACAACATTTCCTTTGTCAGGAAATGTCGCTTGGACGTTTGGTTGTTTTTGACATACACGTGTATCTTTCAATGAACAAACGGCCATGATGATGCAAAACAGTTTTCAGAAACAGGCCACTTAACATTGTGACCAGCTGGTTTCCATGATCGTCTTCTTGCGACAGGTCTTGCTCCGAGAAGTATTCGCTTAAGTCTATGAATACTGTTTCTCTTACAGAGGACACAACTTCAGTCTGAATTTGCTTGATGAGTTCATTCGAAGATTTCATTTGGGCAACTGTTGAAAGTATTCTCCTGGAAAGAAAGCCCCAAAAGAGGAATTAAATGGTTGTCCCATTTTAAAATCATTTTTATAAGTACATGTAGGCATATTGGTTCCATTACACATGCTCCAGCTCGAAATGCTAGTGTTGAAGCTTACGTAAACCCTAACCCTAACCCTAATCCTAATCCTCACCCTGCCCTGAACCAAAAGCCCAATCAGACCCATGATGCTAACTCTATTTTAAAGGGCCAAATAGGGCACGTAGAAAAGAGCACTTTTTAAAATTAAAAAGGGGAGTTTTTAGGGGCAAATGCCCCCCCCCCCCCCCCGTTCCGCCGACCTTGCATATAGTTATGTATTAGCTATCTAGTAGCACTAGATCGAGAATGGCTAAGGGAGGGCGGAGTGCCCCCTGACGAATTTTGCAAGACCTTTTCTTTTCTTTTCCTTTTTTTTTTTGCCTTGAATCAATCTGTATAAGTAAATAAAGTAACGCAATTACATGTAATTATCGATTATCAGTTATTTATCAACAAAATAGTCGAGCAAAAATCGTATGATTCAGGCATTTTGCAACATAGATCTATCCCTATTTTAAGTAGAATTTACGAATTTAAGAACACTTTCAACTTTCCAAACTCCGATGCAGACTTTGGCATAGATGCTAGCCTACTGCCGTTGCATCCTTTCGTCGATCTCCCTGCGCTCCGCTAGCGCTACATGTTATCGATACGGTCGCTAGTTGATATCTAGCTCGCTCCATCCAAATTTGCCCGGACCAAAATGGCGAACGCCTCCTTTTATCGGTCACAGGGATTTTACGGAGTCCGTCCTCAAGTGTTCTTAGTATATATCTCTATGGTCCCTACTAATCTTTACATATTAACCTATGATAACTCAGTTTCTTTTATTGCGTGATCAATTTCGGGCCAAAAAATATAGAAGAATTTGTGCGAATAAAGACAGAAATTTTGGTCTGGGACAGTGGGAAATTCACGTGCCCTGTCAAAACCAGCAATCATGTACTGAATAACCACTCTCTATACATCTCTATATGTACTGGTGTGTGGGTGTGTGTGGATATTCTTAAGTGACTACCCACAGTAATGAATGACACATGCATTATTGTGTATTCCATGTTCCCTGAATTCTGATTGGCTCGATTGATAAGAATGTAACAAAGGGTGACATGATTGTCAAATTCAAAATTTTCTCTCCTTCATACGACCAAGGAGGTACTAGGCAAGCTTGCCTAGTTCGTACCTCCTTGATATGACTCAGAAAGGTAAACTTCAGCCTGCGGTAGGAACACACATACAATCTGAAATCAATCTAATTTTGTTTTTTATTGTGACAGTTGTGCTGTAGATGTATGCAGTGATGCCATATAATATATATTGTATTATGGTCTACCTCTACTGGATTAAAGTGGCATTTTATTTTGTATAGGACTCTCAGTCAGTTCATTGCATAATCATGTTTACTGTGGAAGACTGCAACATCTGCCAAGAAGCTTTAATCCATGTTTACCCTTGAGGTTTTCCTGGGTTTTTCAAATATAGAAAATAAAAGGTTTGAATGTGCTATGCCTCTTCGTGTTGTGTTGACCTTCATAGAGTAAAGACCAAAAAAAAAAAAAAAATGAAATAGGTTTCATAAAAAGGATGGATATGAAATAAGAATGTTCCAGGATTTTGAAGTTTCATGTGACAATGGGACAATAATATTGGTTACAACCACATACATCACTGTATGCAGGTTAGATGAGGTAATGTTGTCACCTTACATCTCTCCCATTGATTTTTTGGTTGATCTTCTTGCATCTGCTACCCTTTCCCTTTAAAAGTCATTACACTGTATATTACAACATGATTTCTTTATTATTTATGTAAGAAAACATTAGGGAAGATTTGAATGCAAGTCAATGGGAGGCTTGTTTTGTAATGACTTATTCTGATTTGCACATGTGGTTGTAACTAATACTGTAAAAGTGGAAATGTTCGCGGTGTTGAAATTTTCGCGCATTTCGCGCAACCAGAAACAAGCGCGAAAATAAAAGCATGCAAATATTTTTGCATGCCATTTGTTCCAGTGGTTGATGTCTTGATTCCGCGGAATTAAAAACACGCAAAACTCTTTTCGTCTGGCCAAGCGCGAAAAATTAGTCGCGCGAAAATATCCACTTTTACAGTATTACTGTTTTTTGATACATATTAAGCTTATCAAATTCCCAAACTGACAGTTAATGTTGCTTATAATGAAATTTTCACTGTTGTTTTTATTTTAATCAATTTCTCAAAGCTAACCAAGAATTTGGGAGTGAAATTGCCTGTTCAATGCATTTTTAAAAATCCTTGCCTAGATTGTAGGTTTTGACAAAATTTGAAAGTTAAAAAAAAAAGTGTTAGCTTTTTTATGCCTCCGCCACGAAGTGTCGCCGGAGGCATTATGTTTTCGGGTTGTCCGTCCTTCCGTCCGTCCGTCCTTCTGTCCATCCTTTCGTCCGTCCTTCTGTCCGTCCTTCCATCCATCCTTCCGTCCTTCCGTAATCAATTTTGTGGACAGCATAACTAAAAAACTGTTTGAGGTATCCTAATAAAACTTGGCAGGCATATGTACGTAGAGGTGAAGTTGTGCCTATCAACTTTTGGGTGCAGATGCTCAAGGTCAAAGGTCAAAGTCAAATGCTCAAAATTTCACTATTTCCCCCATATCTATGCAATGTCTGACAGTATTTTCTTGAAACTTTGTGTATACATGTATTACCCAATAAAGATTCTCTAGTGAGAGTTTGGGGTCGTGACTTCAAACGTCAAAGGTCAAGTAAAAATGTAAAAAATTCACATTTTTCTCCATATCTTGGAAATGATTCAAGGTATCTTCATGGAACATAGTACATATGCATGTACTGACTGGTAGTGATTATCTAGAGAATTTTGGGGTCATGAGGTCAAAGATCAGGGTTCAAAGGTCAGGGTCAACTCATTACATTTCACTTTTTCCATCATATTTATGCAATGCCTGCCAGATTTTTCTTGAAACTTGGTGTATACATGTATTTACCCAATAGAGATTCTCTGGGAAGTTTTTGGCCAAAAAGTCAGAGGTCAAAGGTCAAGTGAAAGTGTGAAATTTCACTTCTTCCTCCATATTTCGGAAGTGGCTCGAGGTATCATGAAACTAATATACACCTTGTATATGCATGTTGTGCTTGACAGTGATTCTCTTGGAATTTTAAGGTCATAGGGTCAAAGGTCAAGGGTCAAAGGACAGTTCAAGATGCCAACAATTTACTATTTAATACAGAAATTACACTTTTTCTCTGTACCTTGAAAATTACTCAATGCATAGAGACTTATAAAAGGGTCAAAAGTCAAGTAAAAGTCCCTGAGTCCCCCAAATACATGCTCTCTTTAGAAAATGTAGCCATTCATCCAATTAAGCCTCATTAAAGGAAAGTGGACGTTCAACACATTATAACATGTCAACATAACATTTTGCCATTTCGATGAAACTATCATCACACATTGTCAAGACGTACTATAGACCTATTAGGAGAATCATACATTATGGCGGAGGCATACCTGTCGCCATAGCGACATTTCTAGTTTTTTTGTTGTTGCTATTTTGCATTGTACATGTCACAAATAATAGGAACAATTACCTCGAAGATGGGGCTAGAGAAAACATGAAATGCTTAAAGGGATCGGATCGTACAGTTTTGGTTGAGACTTAACGTCAGGTTTTTATCATTTTTTTGGTGAGACAGTGAGAAACCTCTTATGAAATATGAAAGAGCATGTAATTAGATTTCAACGTTAATTTGATGAAAATTGACTTTGAAATGGCTGAGATACCCAAATCAGAGTGATCCTAATAAAGTGTGGGACCCATATTTTATTATGATCATTTTGTTTTACTTTGTTTTTGGATGTTTCAGCTACCGGTATTCCAAACCCGATTTTCATGAAATAAACTTTGAATTCCTCTTAAAATGGTATGATCTGTACTATTTCATAAGTGTTTTCTTGGTATCTCGCAAAAAGGTTAAAGCCCAAATTTCATCTCCACCAATACTGTACTATCTCTTTAAAGGACAAGTTCACCTTAATATGCATGTTGATTGAGAGAATGCAGCGATATTGGTAGAATGCATCCGTGAAAATTTGAGGAAAATTTATTCAAAAGTTATACATTTTTGAAGTTTCAGTGCCTACATTGCTAGATAAGAAGACTCACAGCTTGTGATGTCGAACATGTGTAGAACACTATAAAGAATATTGACCATATTTTGACTTTTCTCCCTTAATAAAAGAGCACTTAAATTACCTCTTTACCCTTAACATACATCATCAGTAACAAGTCGAGGGAATGGGTACTTTTTCTGAAAATTTTGTGGAATTTTCTTTTTATATTGCTTATATCATTCTACGCATGTGACATCATAAAATGTAGTACAGTAGTCTTGTAATCCAGCAGAGACTGTGCAGAAACTTACGATTTACAACTTTTGAGCAGATTATCTGATTTTCCTCAAACTTTCACTGATGTATTCTATAGATATTGCTGCAATCACTTAATCCTCATGTATATCAAAGTGAACTTGTCCTTTCACACAATTTTCTTTCTGTGAATTTCAGTGGGGGGAGGGAGTAAAGAAGTATTCAAAAGGGAGCATTTTATGAATTGGGGGATTGGCATGTCATTGGAAAATTTTATTTTGCTCATACACTTTGTGTGTAGTTTACACCAGTAACCTGTGAATATTGGCATTGTATTTATTATATCTTAAGAGGCCATCATGTGCAAGATAGTTTGGCAAAAAAGAACTGGCAATAGCGTGCAGGCTAGTCGAGGCCAGTCTTGACTGAGAGATACATGTATGTATGGAACAGGACACCCAGCAGGACATTTACTACAAACAAAACTCTGATATAGTATTATTGCTTCCATGACATTTGCTCCTCCATCAATTGCTCCCATGAAATACCTGCACACTAAGCCAAAAATAAATTCTACCTATAAACATAAACCTAACCCTAATCCTAATCCTATTCCTCACATCAAACTAAGCCTACATATTATAAAACCCTATCACAACCCTAACCCTAAGTCCTTGGAGAAAATAAGACCAGGGCTATTGGTTGCAGGAGCAAATGTTGTGTCCCCAATATTATTATCAAGCCATTGTGCATGTTAATGTCTTTGCAGAAATTGTTTTCACCCAAGAGCACAAACAAGAAGCCCATCACAAATATGAATACTGGTACATGTATCAGTTATGATGTATATATATCAAGGCTAGTGTGGGAATGCTTTTGTCTACGTGAGCAGTTACTGTTTTATGAAGTTGAAAAAAAAAAAACTTGCTTTAATAGTAGTCATCACACTTCCACTAGACTTTGACCATTTTTTTTTTTTATAGACTTAGTGGACAAATTGCTCCAATGTCTTCACTGGAGGTAGACAGCCTTGTGGAAGTCGAATCAATTTGGACTGAAGAAAAATCTTCAACTTAGAGAAAATTCAACTAAGAGGGATTGAGATAACAGAAAATAAAGAAAAGAAGACTTGACAAGACCTTCAACTTTGGCTATTACATTGTATACGACTTCGAGGTCGACCTGAGCAAGGTTGATTGTATTTGAAATGCACTGTACTCCACCATACAATGGAGGCAGGGGGAGAAATGATATGTCTGTCTTGAGGTACATGTAATGAAACAATGATTTAAGGGCTGGCTAGTATGAACAGTGCTCTTTCAGTTGTGTTTCAAGGTATGACAGAAGGATTGTTGTTACAAAAATTTGTTTGTCTTGTTTTTGTTTGGTTGGTTGAGTTTTTTTTTTTTTGACTTTGGTTTCTTTTTTTTTTTAAGTGGGATGTTCTGATTGCATTCAGTAATTTCCAATGGGCTTGTCTGTTGAACAAGAAAGTCGTTATATAAAGACGTCACAAGAAGCATGTCTTACCGGGTAAAATGAGTCATGGAATTTCAATGAAATTTGTGAACAAAGTTCTCAAACAAATATATTTTGGAACTAGCTACTTTGTGGCAAAGTCTTGCATGGTAAATCTCGATATTGGTTTGCTCAAAAAAAAAAAAATAATTATTTGATCCAACAGCAAACTACCTTTTTGGTACATTTTGCCTTTATGGCAAGGAGGGTACCCCAAATCACAAGTCATCAATGCATTGATTTGTTTATGCAGTTAATTCAATTTAATATCACAAATAAGTGATTTTCACAATCCTGGCAGTGTTTTAAATTACCATGTACACACAGATGCAGATCAATTTAATGGGCACAAAGTAGTTGCAGTTGTTACCTCAAAGCCACAGTGTAAGTTTCGTATTAACTGGAATTCTTTTTTCAAATTTTTTTTAGAGAGATAAAGAGATAGAGCAAAGAGAGAATCATTGAAGATCGAAAATTCAATTTCCTGATCGAAATTAATCCCAATGTAATCTCGCATACAAATAGATTGTGAAAGATTGTATGCGAGCAGGAAATAGTGCGACAACATAGGAAAGCCTATTCAAATCTTATATTTAGATATGGGATATTTTCTCATGATATCACCCAGATGAAAGGCTTAAGACCTGTGTGGTTGTGGTACATTTGTACTGTACCTTGATTTTACAAGAACTACATGTACAGTTGTATCTGGCTACCACAAGTTAATTTATTGCTAGCAATCTCCGATGTTTTTGTGCCATGAAATAAAATTTCTCCCATTGAAAATGTACAGCAGTCGTTAATGATGTGTGATTTACCCTGTGTCTTCTGCTGCATGTTATCATCATTCTCATCACCATCAGCACCATCAGCATCACCACCTCTGGAGCAGATGAATACAAACTCTGTGGAGTCAATTCAAGACTACTGTACAAGTGACACCTGTTATAACAAAGCCCTCAGGACTGGCATTTTTCCTTTTAATATTGAATTTCATTACATCCTACCAAATAAAGTATTAAAAGATACATACATGCAGATGATAACTTTTGGGAACTGAATTTTTACATCATTGTAACAAATTTTGTTATACCATTTCACCCTATTTTAACTGGGCTATTTGAGACCAAGTTTTTACGGGGGGGGGGGGGGGGGGGGGGGGGGGGGATCAATTTGATCGCCGCAAAATTTTGCCTGAACATAGAGCCGGATGTCAACTACAAGATTACATGGTCATACAATAGAAAAATGTTGATTTTATTTTTCTTAATATATTAATTATGCAAATTTACGCATGAAATCATATTTTCACCTATAACTCCATCACAAAGACTGAAGGATTGCTAAATTTTTGTGTCAGAGTTCCTCAAGACACATCAAACAATTTTCTTGTAAAAAAATAGCGCAATCAAAATCAGTTTCTTTTGTTTTTCATTGTTTGTTAATTTCTGATGTATTTTAATATTTTTTCGATCTTTTGTTTTCCATTTTTTTTTGCCAAAATTTGTTGCAGGCACTTTTTCAAGCTTATCTACATTAGAATTGATTAATTTCAATGGTTAAAAGTCGAAATAATCTAATTTATATCAATTAAACAAAAAAACACAATTTGCATTGGATTTGCACACGAAATCATAAATTTGAGCTGTTTTCAGGTTGACATGCATATGCCAAACATTGCGTAACTTCAGAACGGTGTACCCGGACGTCGCAAATTTGGTCTCAAAATATGTGGGAGACTTTAATGAAAAAAGTCATGAAACGACGCGGCAAAATCTTTGCACGTTGCGGAATCGTGGCGCGAATATTGAGGGGGGTCAATTTGACCCACCCCCCACCAGTTAAAATAGGGTTAACCGTGATCATTGTAACAAGAGTGCACTATACTGAGCACCTTCAAAGCTCTAATGGCATCACATGTTACGTGACACCACCTTACTACCTTGTTCATCAGCCTTTGTACAGTATAGTCAGCCCATAGGTCAGCATCACCACGGCATTTATATTATCATTGCTTTGGAGTAGTTCAGGGGATATTCTCTAAATAATAGTTTATTCAAAGCTGAAAACTGAAAAACTTCAAAGATCTCATAACATTGCAGTGCACTCCACTTATAGCAAACACAGTTATAACAAAATTCTGGTTACAACAAAGCAAAATTTAGGCCGCAACATCATCCATTCTATATGATGATGATGATGATGATCCACAGCATTTGTATGGCGCCATATATCTGTCACAGAAACATTCAAATTCAACATTCTATATATCTTTATTGTTTACTTGTTTGGTTATAACGAAATTTTGATATAACAAAAGAAAACTGCCGGTCTCGAGGACTTCGTTATAACAGAGTCCACTGTACATTGTACATATTATACATAAAAACATTGCAATGCTGTACACTTTAATCTTTAAATAATTACATAATAATGCCATGGTGACACATAGAAAATTTTTGATGCAGATTTCTCAAAGCACTCCTCTCTACGTACAATCTTATGATGCATCGCCGGAGTCATATGTGGGGATTAGCCTGACATATTGTTCTTGGATAAGATTTACTGCTCTTAACTGTCTATCAAATAAAGGATTATCATATGCACGACCATTTTGTTTGATCTAGGGTGAACAATTTGACTGCTATGCAGTCTACTGGGATGCCTTTCCCTGTTCATGCAATCACTGAAAGTAACATACATGTTATATACACATACATGTATGTACATGATCCTTCATTTACATTTTGACAAAGTTAATTGATATTGACCTTTGATGAAGGATTGACACTCAATCTTTTCTACATACAGGTAATATTCTCCAATTACAACTGTATTTCTATTCAATACATCAAATACATTTGTAACATAACATTGGACAAAATGGAATGGATGGTTAGGAAATGACATTTTAACTCTAGTTAGGAGGTCCTTGACCTTGCACATTTCACTTGTCATTTTAAGAAATACTTATTCAATTTTGAATCTTGTTACCTCCACCAAGGAGGGCATGTTTTTGCCAGCATGGTTTGTCTGTCTGGGCGTCTGTGCATCTGTTTGCAAAATAACTCGAAAAGTTATGAATGCATTTGGATGAAATTGTCAGTAAAAAAAAAGGATGGCACAAAAAACAGACAATTACATTTTGGTAGTGATGTGGAAAACCATTTGAAAGATTCTTTATCATTGGGAAATATGGCCGCTTAAACGTGTGTATATAACTCCACAATGAATAGCCCGATTACTGTAAAAGTGGAAATTTTCGCGGTGTTGAAATTTTCGAATAATCAGAAACTAGCGCGAAAATAAAAGCATGCGAATATTTTTGCTTGCCATATGTTCCTGTAGTTGATGTCATGACACCGCGGAATTGAAAACACGTGGAGCTCTTCTTACCGCGCCGAGCGCGAAAAATTAGTCGCGCGAAAATATCCACTTTTACAGTACTTAGCATCGCCATCACTCTTCTTTACACTACATTATGATTATGACCATTGATGTTTATTGTGGATTGGGAAACCCCATTAATTTGCATATTGCAACTATAGACACAGCAAACAGTGAGGGATCCCAAAGTGGGAATCATAGAAAATCACTGGCATTAAGGAATGACTGTAAATACCAGAGATTACTTCGGAAAATCTTTGCAGTCATACCTCGCTCAAGATCTTCAAGTGTGGAGTAACAAAAGAAAGAGAGTGCAGAGGGCATGAAATAGAAGAGGCAGGCAGAAACACCAGAGGCTGCTGAGACTGTGCTTCTGTCAGAGCACAAAAGACTTGGGCAAGAAGAGCTTGATGCCAGAGGCTGCTAAAAAGTTGCTGCGCTTCTGTCAGGGTGAAAAAAAGCAACGACTGCGCAAGAAGAAATGCCAAAGCCTGCTGACAGTCGCTGTGCATGCAGAAACATAGACGGGAAGAGACGCCAGAGGCTGCCAAGATTCACCATGCTGCTGTTGGGGCAGGCATGCAGAAACACAGAGACTCCAACTCTCCCGTTTTCGACGGGAGATCTCCCGCCGAAAACCCATTTTTGCAAAATCTCCCGTCCTCCCGTTTGAGATTTAATTTCTCCCGCCCTGGCTCAATGTCTCCCGTGTGAGAGGATTTCTTACTTATTGCTATCGTATGTTGCAAAAATAAGCCTTAGATAGCACCAGAGAGCATCTATAACCCTAGGAACTTTGCGCTTCGCAAACATAAACTTGGGTCTCCCGTTTGCTATGGGTTTCAGGCGGGAGAATCTCCAGATCAGAAGGTGCTTGGGGTTGGAGTCTCTGGAAACATCACCAAGAAGAGACATTAGAGGCTGCTTAGACTCACCATGCTTTTAACAGAGCAGAAAAAAAAAAAAAATGGCTAAGTCTTAGCAGGAGGAGACATCAGAGGCTGTGGAGACACGCCATGCTTCTGTCAGGGCAAAAAACAAAAAACAAACAAACAAACAAAGACTTAGGTGAGAGGAGACACCAGAGGCTGCCGGGACTCACCATGCATCTGTCAGGGCAGACATGCAGCAGCATAGACAGGATGTGATACCACAGAAAGCCAAGGCTCAACTGATCACAGAGAAAAACAAGATGCCAGGCCGTAGAGCACAAAAGAAAAAATTGACTGTGGAACAAAGTGCTGTCATCTTCATGTCTAAGATAGGAGGACCATGTTATGCCTGCTGCTCTTACCACCGACTGCATTACCGATCATCAGTTGTGGAGAGGAAGGCTGGAAAGTATCATTCAAACAAAACAATTGACATCTAAAAAAGTGCAGTGGAGTACGAACACATGAAAAATCATGGGTTTGCAACACCTGTCATTTGTCAATAAAGTGGAAAAGTCCCCACCCATCATGAATCAATTGCTTGGGCCTGGATGAAGTACTGTACCATGGGTACTAGTTGACCTGGGGGGCGTTTCATCAACGAGTTCGTCGGAGTTTTCACCGACGAATTTGCTATCAGCCAATCAGACCAAGAATTTCATTAGCTTTTAACAGTTGTCAGTGTAAATCCTTGCGTCTGATTGGCTGATAGCAAATTCGTCGGTGAAAGCCCCCGACGAACTCGTTGATGAAACGCCCCCCTGAGATCTCTAGAACTTGAGACTGGTCAGTCAGAGAATGCCATTTATGAAGCTTATGGGTCTGCCAAAAGGAGGACATAGAGCCATCCATTGTAGTGCTGTAAATGCCCCATCTAAACTGCAGTCTGGGGCTCAGTCATTGCTGCTGAGCCTTCTCAACGCAGCAGAAGTGGTAGCTCCAACTGTTCTCACTAACCATTCCTGCAGTTCCCAGGATAGGAAGGAGGAGCACACAAGTCATCGGGCTGCAGTCTGGACTATCTTCTTCAAACTGTCCATCAAATACCTGTGGGGGGGGGGGGGGGGGGAGAGAGACTAATTTGGTTCAGGGACACTTGGAAAAACATATCTCACAACAAATGGGCCCTAACAGTCCTCCAAAAAGGTTGTGCACCCCAGACAATTATTTCCACAGAAGATATACAAATCTACCAGAAAACCCCCTCTCCAGAAACTCCATAAAAAGGAAAGCTCCACTCGGGGAAATAGACTCCCAGTTGGAAAACCAAGTGATAAGAGAGATAACACAACATACCCCACTGATCCTGTCCTGTGTGTTCCTCACCTCGAAACAGTCGGGAGGTTCTAAATGGCTCTATATCTGGAAAAGTTAAACAGATTCCTACCAATCAAACTTTCAAAATGGAAACCCTGTCCACAATCTTACCATTTATAAAACGTACAGACTTTGCAGCCATCATAGACCTGAAAGACGCATACAATGTACTATACAACAGGAAGAGATGCCAGAGGCTGCTGAAACTTACCCTGCTTCTGACAGAGAAAAAAAGCAAAGACTTCAGGCAAGCAGACACACCAGACTTTACGACTACCATAGACCTGAAAAACGCATACTTTGACATTCCACTTGCCCTTAAAAGTCTATGTTTACTAGGCATCGCAGCAAACAATATTTCCAGTTCAAAGTCGTTCCAGTTGGACTGAAGTCTGCACCAAGAATCTTCACAAGACTAGTCAGAATCTTTGCAGCAGAACTCAGGAAGAAGAGGAGTCACAATATTTTGTTATCTAGACGACTGGCTCATTTTGGCCCCATCCTCAAGATCATTACTGCTCACCTGAAAATGGCAATGGATCTGAACATCCACCTGGGCTTCATAATCAATCTGGGAAAATCAAATCCAACACCCACAACAAACCCATGACATATAATGGATAATTGACTGAAAGTGACTTTTGTCAACTCTTTACTGCTTAATACTACAAACTTTGAACTGAGACCTGACAAAATTCACTGAACATATTTCTTTTTTTAAGAAGCAGCAACAAGATCTGGGTGAGACAGACAGACATACAGGAACTGACAACCCATTAACATAATGCACTGGCACCTTTCAGGGTGGAAGCATAAAAATCCTACTTCGCAGGCAATAAAAAATGTTGGGAGTACAAGCCCATCACACATGCATATGTGCACAAACACACGCACACTGACACGCACACATACATACAAAAGAGTGATCAAGAAGGACAGAATTTAGTCCTGATGATCTACAGGAAAAACCCATTTGATGTTTATTGACTTAAACATGCAAATTCACACAAACATAAATGTCTGATTTTACTTTCTTGATTTCAGTCACCTTGAACATGAAGTGGCAAAGTTCTCATCAAAATGCATAATATTTGCATAATTTGATATTCTGTTCTGAAGCAAGAAGTATGACTTGACACACACATGTTCATTGTATGCTGTGATCGCTTGTGTATGTGTGAAAATATAAGATCATCGTTCATTTATTACACAGGCAAACACCCTGAGAAAGTCTGTACAAATTTGTTTGTCACAGTGAAATCTTGATGAAATGAATGCTCATTGGTCAATACAGTCAACCTTGCCTAAGTCAAATCTAATTGGACTGAACAAATACCTTTGATTTAGAGAAAATTGGACTTAGGAGGGATTAAAATCAATATAATGTAAAGAGCAGAGGACTTGAAAAGACCTTCAACTTAGGCTATCATTCCACTTATGCCAGGTCCACTAAGCGAGGTTGACTGTACATTAATGCTGCTGAACAAAGCTGGCTGTATCAACTGAATCGTGCCACTGACTTGCAAGTTGAAAAATTTGTACCAGGAAAATCTTCATGCAATGATAAAATCCTGTTTAATCTCTGTTGATATCAGGGTTCACATGTAAATTTTATAAAGTTGCAGTTTCTTAAAGGTTGATCTGCACAGTAAGATTACAAATGTTACTGTTTTATCTTTGTTTATTATAACAGAGTTTTCCTGTAAACTTTTATACAAATTCATTTTCTTAAAGGTTGATCTGCACAGTAAGATTACAAATTTAAGTGTTTTATCTGTGTTCATTTTAACAGGGTTCAAACATAAATTTATATAAAATTTCATTTTCTTGAGGTTGATCTGCACAGTAAGATTACAAATTCTAAGCAGGCACATGCAATAAATCCAAAGAGATGTAGTGTTGGGAAGCTTGGGTTGTTACAATGATAAACTATTACTCTGAGATGGATGAAAGTAAAATTTGTTGATTTGTCATATTGTATTGTTACAGATGAAACTTTGCCAGTGAACATTTGGAAAACATTTTTCTCTTTACAAATGCAAATTGCTGCCCAAATTACTTCCTCCTGTTCAACACGGGGGCTGAATATACTCAACACTAACAAAAAGAAAAACAAAGTCTGTCTTGATACAAGACACATCCATGTAATGAGCTGTACACCTGCATGGTAACCTTACAAAGCATTATAATAGTCATTATGACATTACCTGGCATAAACTTGACACTGCCACTTATTCCACAGGTGTGCACTTTTGCAATCTGTGAGAACTACTCAAAATATCACCTCCTGCTAGATGAGCTCTTTGATGATATGTGATTAGTTTTGCAAGATGAGGTCTGTTCTGCATATGTGGCCTGACCAGGGTAATCATTTCCTCCCTTAGGGACCCCAACTCCCTTTTCTGCAGCTTCTTCATCCACTAACCCAGCCTGTATTCTGTGCTTTCGGATGATCTCCTTGCTCTTCTCCTCGTCCTCCTTGAACCTCTCCACATGCCTGGATACCAAGCTGATGCGTAACTGTGGCAACACATCTTCCAGCATTACAGCAACCAAGGGAGCATGATTCACTTTGGGCATATCATTCATGTTCAACCTCTCCAGATGCCTAGGGCAAATAGAACAGCAGAAAAAAAAAAAAAGTTCTCCTAAAAAGATATTTCGAAGGATATGTCAACATCATAAGATGAAAACAAAGACAATCCCCTCTAATTCACAAAGTGTAACATAATTAAATTTCCCATGGCTCCAATATCTGTTAAAATTTCTACCAAAATGTGAAAGTACGGGTTCACATTGGAAAACTTCTTAATGAATGACAGGACCGACAACCTCTTTTAAAAAAATGAATGAAAACAACAGCACTTTGGTACTTTTGTAGGTGTTAGGAGATGAATGATGATTATAAACTACAACTGTATTTATCTCGTTTCTGATGTGAACAGGGCCAATTGGGAGAACAGTGTCAAATACCTGAAGTGACTACCCTGTGTAAATAAGACTGAATGATAGCAATGACAACACAGTTTTACTGTAGTGCATGACTACGGTCAAATGGAAGAGGTTAGGCCACTGCGAGCCATTTGACCCAGTTTAGGGTGATGAAAGCATTGTATTCTCAGCAACAGTGAAGAGTTAAAGGTTGCCTTTACCTCAATTTGTGAAGAACTGCAACACCATTTTCTGTGATCTCAGGACACTTGTTGATATTCAAATGGGTCAAGGAGTCTCTGAGGTGGACAAGACTGGCTAAACAGTGGTCATCAACGAGTGGACACCCCTCCAGGCTCAGGAACTTCAGTCTGGTTAATTTAACTGTCAAAGCACCAATGAGAACAAGTCATTTTCCCTCATGAGAAGAGGTCACAATGAGCTCTTTGCTTTCCTTTGAAATAGAAAACAAGTACAGGACATCTGTGTCCAAGTATGGTTCAGATCATTTTAAGTCACACCGCACTGAATCTTCAACATGCATTAGCTCCCCTAATCTTCCATTCATGAACATTTCTTGTTCCATGAGTACTGTATGATATATCTCTAATAGATCTATAAAGGTTACTTTATACGCCATATATTTCGCGAGTCTAAATTTTCACGAATCGGGAATTCGCGATCGTGGAGTCCTGTACCGAACGGAGAAATGTACATGCGTATGTAACATTCACACCGGGATCAAAGCCAACATTTTCCTGTGGCTTTAATTGTGTGAATAGCACCCAACTTGCGAAAATAAAAACCTCGCAAAATATTCGGCGTATACAGTAGTTGGGACCTGACAATATACCTATTTACGGTGAATTCTTGTATCTGACCTTGCTGTAATAGGACTCCTTGTACATGTTGGCAAAAAATTGCTTAACTCTCACAGACTGGTATATTTGATGCAAAGCAGGAAATGCATTAAAGAAATTAGAAATGTCATAAAATGGTTATTGGAAAAAGGAGTTTGAATGGTCCTTGTTTTGTGATAGGTATATGCCATAGCATGTACATCCTTTCCTGTGAAAACAACAACAACAACAACAATAGGAGTACATACAATTTTTTTTTTCATATCAGATAAATAGAAAATAGTGTGATGGTCATTGACTATGTCCATCCCACGCATGTAAAAGTGCACAAGAGATGTGGGTTTCCTCACCTATATCCACCATGGCAAACTGGTCCACAAGGGTCTCCTTGGCATCTATGGCAAGTACAAACTGCCCTTCCAGCTTGGCCACTGGCAGAGAATTTTGCACTACGTCACCTCTGGTATACCACTGACCATCACTGAACTGGACTCTGGCTCCCATCCGAGCCAGCGAGTGGGCTGTTCCAATCTCCACACCATACTTCTGCACCATGATACCAGTTTCACTAAAAGTCAAAGAAAACATAAACAAAAACATACAGCCTGACACCAGTGCAATTTAAGATAAATTGGGAGTATTCAAATTCATGAAATTCTTCCGTCGAGAGTGTTTCATGCAACTGATTGACAAATTAGATTTGTTTATTATGTATATTGCAGCATGATTTCACTGCCTACATGACTCTTCAAAATACAAGATCTCACATTTTACTATACACTCGACACAGGCATTATACAACAATTTGGTTACCCCTCAATAGTGACCATGAAGTACAATGAAATGATAATTCAGATTGGCCTCTTTCATATTCTACATTACAATTTCTTGGGAAAGCAATTCCAGACCAGTTAAAAGTTAGACAAGAAAGAATGAAGTCTAATCAGCACAACAGTGAAAATCTAAACGAAATCAGATAAAAATTTAGGAAGTTATGACATTGTGAATTTTACCCAATGTTAAAAAAGCAGTCCTTTGACAGTCAATATGAACATGCAAATGAGAGAGTTGATGATGTCATTGCCTCCAACTTGCCATTGTATTTGTGCACAACATATCAAGAATTTCCAGATCTTTGTTCAAATGGAAAACTTTTTGCCCCACTCTGATCATTATTTTGAGGATATTTAGCCAGGAATATGATTTACACTGTTATAGTGCTTTTATAGGTGATGACATCATCAGCTCATTCATTTGCATACATTCATATAAACTGAAATCCAACCCGTTATGCAAAAATTAGTGGCAATTCACATTTTCATAACTTCTCTCATTCTTATCCAATTTTGATCAAGTTTTCACTGTCATGCTTTCTCTTCAGCGTAACTTTTAACTGACCGGTCAAGAATTGCTGTTTATATCCAAGATTCTATGGATACAGCTGTAATTGCAAATTGTTACACCTGGCAATACAATACAGAATAACAACTTTATTGACTTCATGGTAGTGTAATGCTGCCAAGAAGCGAGATTTAGTTTGTTCAAGTGGGATGGCCAGATCTTGCTTATGTTACAACAATCAACTGTAGATTGATTGAAGCAACATTTCATTTTCCTCTTAATGAAAATTGTGATTTCTGAGTTCCATCTGAACTGTGGAATATGCAATGCTATGGCATACAAATAATGCCCAGGTGATAGTATGTGTAGTAGAGATGTGGCACACTCGAACTTAAACCTTTGAATTATTTGTTTTATAAAAATGGGTCTATGAACTATTTTCATTTACCTTTATGGGTAAATACAAGTCAGCTACATGCCGAACTTGCTAAAAAGCCACATGATGTCAAAAAAAAATGTTCCAAACACACCAAACATGAACTTAGAAATTGTTTATAGTAAGTAAGTGATTGAGCACAGGCTCATAACTGATTAAGTGCACACTGTTGACATATGCTATAGCATATGTCAGCAGTGTGCACTTAATCTACAGGGCTGCACACTGACCAATTTTTTCTACTGGTCCGACCTGTCTGTCAGGCCAGTAGGTACCCAGTTTTTCCTTTTACTTGTCAATTCTTGAAAAAATTACTGGACCTACAGTGATTTTTACTGGTCAAGGACTGTCGGATCAGTGCCAGTGTGCAGCGTTGTGCTAGTACATTATGAAGTCAGTTACTAGTAATGTGTATTACATTTTGTTTTGTTTTGTGTTTTGTGGTGGGTTTTTTTTTTTGCACACTTTTTGCATTACTGTGCATTAGAGTAAAAATTACAAGTGCCTACATGACTTCTTTCAATGCTTCTGATTAGCTACATTCTTGAACTATTTTATGATAAAGTCTACCATCACTTACCTCTTCACCTGTGTTGCCCATGCATGTTGAATTTTCTTTTTGGCAAAATACCAGAGGGACATGCATCTCCTGTCTACCATTCTGGGGACCATCTCAACAGCGGCATGTCTATGCTTTGCTGCATTTCCTACAAATAATCTTGTCTCCCAAAGATGACTCTTGGAAAGGTGTCTACAGGTGCGGCAAAACAATGGCTGTAATGAAAAATACAGGAAAACATTCAGTTATTTCTTTTATTGGGATGTATAGAACATCGTATTGTAGATTCATAGGTATGTTAACAAAAGGAGTAAGCTGCTCTTCCAGCAGATATGGCTAAACAAATCCCAGTAGGGTCCAGAAAGCTGTAACCTCAGAAGCCAAATTTTAGTTGTATGCTTACTGTCTTTTATTGTACAAGAAATTTGGGCACCTATTATTCACACACTTACAACCCACTGGCAGTCAATGACTTAACAGCACCGATCATCCCAGTCTAGCATACAGCACTGTAAAGTTGCTACAAGAATTACTTCTTCAAGGTTCAAGCCAATCAAGGAGAGTGAGGTGCACTAAAAAGTGGCACTATAGAGCACGTCTGTGTAGTGAATGTGGAATTTGACAAGTTACAAACAGTAAAATGAACACCCACCAACATTAGATACATTCACTCGTCATTAAACACTTGAAGGAGATTTCACAGCTTGGACAATTTAATTAAATGAAATGGTGAAGGTGAAGTAGAGAAATGTATATTAGCCCTGTCAAAAAAACAGTCTCTGTACATTGAATTAATTCAACCACCTCCATGTTTCCAATGTTTTGTTGATCATAGAATTCAATATTGGGTTCATGTGTTCCAGTTCTATGAAAAATGAAAAATATTAAAACAAATCTCAACTTCTCTTTTGCTACTATACTCCCTCACATACATACAAACATATGGTGTTAATTTGCGGCATGAGATTTTCGCAAATTGGAGCCGACAGCCTTTTTTGCGGCATGAAACTTCTGCGAGTTGCCACTAGCATGCAATGCTATCAATGATATTAATGATATCAATGAGTACATGTAGGTCTTGAGGGATCATCACTCCAAATTTGGTGCTTTTATCCACCATGTAACCGTAATTTCACTAAGCCACCTGACGAATAAGAGAGGGATTCCATGAAGCCAGACAAAGTCTCCACAGAACACATCCCCAATGATAAAGACAGACTGATCTTTTGGTCTACGTCAACTCTTGACCTTATCTATGGCTGTAAATTAGATGTCATTGAGGAGGGTGAGGTATCTCCTCCGGCACATCCATAGGGACCATGGTTAAGCATCTCCCCAAAGCGGTGTCTATGAGAGGCTTTCACTGTATTTTTGTTTGTCCCTTTTTCCACAAAGAGAGACTATTGTATTTACCTAGTAGCTTGACGGCCAGTAGACCAAGTGCATTACATATGGCCAAATTATTAGATTGAGCTAATGCTTGCCATTTGAAAAAACTAGCCCAATTTGTCAGAATAATTATATATTTTCAGTTTTCTTCAAAACCAAAGAAGACAGACAGTAGTTTTGTAGACAGTATAGACGTGAATGTGTGTACACGTAGTGGTAGAGTAGTTAAACGTCCTTTACGCCTTGTTTTGTACACATGTTTATTTAATATCTGTTATTTTCACATGTACATGTACATTATCACTTACATTTCTGTATTCATATAGCTTTGTACTCTCATACCCCGAGAGGGGGTCGATAAAGTCAATAAAATCTTACAAATCTTACAAAATCTGTCTTGTCTGAGAACTGTCAAAGTCAAAAAATGTTATAAACTCCTTTTTTTTTTTTTTGTCTAGGTCAACTCTAGACTTGAAAGATCAGTCTGTATTCATTGTGGGGGAAATGTTCTACAGAGACTATGTCTGGCTTCACAGAATCTCTTGCCGACAGGGATACAGACTGGAGGCTCTGATACATTTATACTGTAGGGGGAATGCTCTCGCACATAAACCAATGGCTATGTGATTGGCTAATGGATGCATTTGCCAGTGATCAGTTGTCACCATGCTATTTTTCTTTTCTTTTTTTTTGGCATTACTTAGAAACATTAGCATGCAATGAGCAATGAGCTGGTAGTAGCTGTGTCTTTTTTCATGAAAATCTTACCCAAATCTTTGATATATTCAATATATCAAACAGCTGACAGATGAGCATACTGTAAAATGAGGAACAAGGAAAATTAGCGGCCTGATCCGACTATCGGATCAGGCCGCTAGGTGCGGCAGTCTTGCATTGTGCGAACACGCTGGCGCCCGTGCTTTGATGGGCGCTCTGCATCGGTTGATTAAAGCTCGATTTTTGAAGAAAAAAAACAGACAGGATTTTTTTCTTCTTTTCATCATGGATAGTGGATATGTGTGTGTAACAAAAAATCACCGTGCAAAGTTGCGACAATTTATACGTCAGATGTGAGATGAATAGAAGTGATAGGGGGCCTCATGAGGCGTTCCCCCCCCCCCCCCCCCCCCCCCCCCCCCCCCCGGGCCTCATGAGGCGTGGGGGCGGTCCTCATGAGGCGTGGGGGCGATCCTCATGAGGCGGGGCAGTCCTCGTACCCGGAAGCGGTCCTCATGAGCGGGTTTCCCGGACTGATACGGACGTTTACAGACCTGACTTTAGCCATGGATTTCGGTGAGTTTTAGACGTAAATAAACAAAAAATCGCATACCGATTATTGAATGACTATCATAGATTACGGTGATTCATTATATTTTAGTTTTCCACGATTAATAAAGATATTCATGAAGGAAACATACACCCACCGCTGAAAAATAACAACGTCTGCGAAGGAATAGACGTGCAGCTGCTGTCGCTTCACGACAGCGGCTGCGTGTAGTTACCGCCGTACCGGAGTACACTACAGAGAGGTAAATTTACACTCATGAAAGTTGAAACAAACTCCATCTCACTCTCAGCACAACTGATGTAAAACTACCATCACGGTGCACACCACAGGCCACAGCATATGCACAGTGTATCCGCGTGCCGGTCGGTCCCACTTTTATCTGTCTAATGTCAGTAATGATTAGTGTTAGCTAGCAACAGTCTTAAAGGCACCGGTAAAACTACCACGGTGCTTACCCCACTTTCTGCAGTTCGACAGCGCGGCACCCCCCGGCGCCCGGGCCGCGCTGGCGCTGGCCGGGGTTACCACACAGACAGTGCTGTGTCACAGCTCAAAATCATATTGCTATCGTCATTTCGAAATTACAGGTAATATCTTACCCAGTTCATGATGACGATGGCACGAGGATATGTACGACGAAAAACGGCCAAGAATTAGGATTGTTTAAGTTGACTTGACAGCAAAAAAGAGTCCTATCGTCACTGGTCGTGGTTCAGATCAGTAGGAAAGACCCGACATTTTACCTAAACCCTAACAAGCGGTATCCATATCTACACGTGCACGTCGATTGTGTACTGTACACGCACTACGCACGTGCAGTACGGCCCCTGCATTTACATGTACGTACAGTGTGCGTGTACAGTGGATTGGACACACTTGACGTCGGTACTGTTGACCTACGGCCGAGCCGCCAAAATTACGCAATCTTGCTGAAGGCGAAAACAATGTTCCGAGGATCGTTACGGAATATGTAGTACACGGAATATGTAGTACACAAACTAGACCTAGTAGTAAATCTAGTTCCGGATCGGTACAGTGTTTTGTGCCTTAAAATTACTACTATTTAACGAGCCCTTTCGTTAACTGCACACCATAAGGCAACAAATCAAATTTCATCATCAGACTTTTTGGACTTCTCCTGGTACGTTCAAAAATACAAACGAGAGTAGACACTTCCGTCTGGAGCAGAGTAGAGTTCTACGATGCGACGAATGGTTACATGTGAGCGTGGGTTAGTGCGCAGCAGCATGGCCTAGTACGTAAGTATTTAATGAGATAAATTTAGGGCAAATGTAGCCATGGCCATGGCTAGCCTGTTTAGCTAGGTAAAGAAACTGGAGCAAATAAAAGAGCGTGAATTGTTGCTAAATACTCTCTTCACTGACAAGTTTGACTGTTCGTACTAGCTACTTTTCTGCGTCACACACAGTAACTTGTTACACAGTAAATGAATAGATCTAGAGTCTAGCACGTTAGCTCTAGTAGTATCTATAGGATGGAAGTCCCCGTACGAACTTTTATGTTAATTGAGGGTGTTTTTCAAATATAAAGATGCACTCAAAGTTTTCATACTCCCGCAGAGGCAGAGCTGTCGATTTTTGCTTTAAAATGAACATGAGAATAATAAGACAATTCTTGAATTAGTTTTGGATGATGGGTAATGATGAAAATGCAAACTACTAATAAATCGCTATATGATGAAGTTTATTCTAAAAAGTTCACAGGATGTGTCACGACAGTCTTAAAAAGAGCATATCCGACCATGATCACTAACAATGAACAAATCAAATTGTGTTTTATTTCAACTTTCAATCTAAGTCTAAAGATTACTCAAGCTATTGATGACCATCGCTGCCCATATGAAATCAGAAAATCTCCCTGAAATATTAATGGTACGAATGGCCAGGAACAGGCATAAACGGCCAGCTATACAGCTGTATAAACCAAGTCCAAATTGGCCTTGAGTTTCCCCGAAATGCACATTACACATGGATTGAGCGAATGCAGCAATGTTAGTAAAACTTATCAGCGAAAGTTTTAGGAATATCGAACAATCTATTCAGTAGTTGTGATTTTTTTTTAATTTGTGAAAGCGATGCACAGTAATATTGCCTTGATTTATGTTTGATACCTTGCAGGTGGTAGATGTTTAGCATAACAGCTTCATGAGAATGGAAATTTGATGATCATGACTTCTGATGCTGAACTTGCTCGCATGTTGCAACTACAGTTTGACGATGAAGTCTGTGAGTCGCTCTTCATATATTGCTTTTGCTGTTAGCATTTCTTTCTTACATTTAGATTTTGCAATGGCATACAGTTATAATCACGGTATGCATCATTTTTGTTGCAAGTATAAATCTTACGTTACATATGTGTATGCGGTATCTATGGTTAAAAATGTACATTTGAAATTATCCAGATTCAGTGTACAGTTGTATGCCACTTTATTGATCACCTGGGTTGCACTTTAAATTCTACACATAGATTATGATCTGTTACTTGCATTGTTTGCAGAGATTGTTTTAAGTGCTTATCCCACATGTTATACCTTAGAATGATCACAAATTAACTTCATGTGTTATGCATCATTGTCATTGTAATTATTAATAGCATTACCATCACCATTATATGAGGATTTTGTAGGTATTCATGTATTGGATGCACAGAAAATCAACACAGATTGTGCATTTTATGTATAATATTGAGGTACAAGTACCCTGTGATTAAAACCATATAATCAATAGTACTTGTTACAGTTAATGATTGTACACACTAGTATGGATATTGGTATGAAGGAAACACCACATTTTTCATTTTCAGCTTACTAGTAACATTCAGCTTCTTCAGATTGTATGACTCCAAGAACAGGCATGTGTAGAGTTATCTTTGAATATTGTGTGATCTACTAGAATGAGCTTATCAATTGACATTGCTATTAACTTTCTCATCCCATACTGTAGTCACAAAATACATCTTGAGTTGACTCTCTTGTAATTTATTTTGTTGTTGTTGTTGTGTGACAGTCTGTGTGGACACCAGCGAGTCTTCACATCCAAATGGGAAGAGTGACTCATCTGGATCAATGGGGATAGTTGATGAGAGGTGGGAGCTAATTGACCCTAATCCTGATATCAGGGCCCTTTTCATGCAGTTCAACGACCGCTTCTTCTGGGGCAGGTTGGAGGGGGTGGAGGTCAAATGGAGCCCTAGGATGACTCTGTAAGTATCACATGATATAAGTGGTGCAGTCATGGTATGCCACCTTTTATTAACATATGATTTAGACATGCAAGGAATATCAGTCTGTCAACCCAATGCATGATGTCATTATGGGAATGGTTGGGCAAATGTGGCCCTTGTACCATTACATATTTTGCCATGAAAACAATCACATACTTACTAATGTAGCATACCATCTCATTACTGTACTTTAGGGACTTTGTGCTTCCATTTTATGTCACTTCTCTTTTCACAGTAAAGGGAATCCATCTATAAATATGTAAGTATAGGGGGAAAACTCAAAATCAATCTTGTTATAATCTGTAATCATATGCGAGACTAAATTCATGACATACAGATCACACAAGCCCTGTGTATTTAGTTTATCAGTGTCGTTGCTCTAATCAGAGTAGAAGCGAAATAAAACCAACATCTTTATGTGTACCTGTAGATTATACCATCATCATCTAGACACTGAGCTTGCAGCAGACTACTCAAGAAACTATATACACATGAATATGACATACCAGTATACAGAGATGTGTATGTTCATCAATGCATAGACACACATACACAAACACATGTAAAACATGTTTCAGATTTAAAGTGACAGACTGGTATGGCAGTCAGCTTGACTGTAAATGAACTCTCTCCTTTCACAGCTGTGCTGGTCTGTGCTGTTATGAGGGCTATGGCGGATTGTGTTCTATCAGACTGAGTCAACCTCTGCTGAAGTTGCGGCCAAGGAAAGACCTTGTGGAGACCCTGTTGGTATGGCATTTGAACTTCTCTCCATGAATCTTTCTAGTCAGAAATGACTCAATGAAACAATATAATTACAGGTTCATAAAAGGCAGGTGATGCATCATTTTAGAGTTGTACAAGCCTACCCTGCAAGATCATTTTAGAAACAAGATTTTCAGTTATACTGACACACCATAACCACTTCAACATTTGTATCATACATAATGTATCCTTGTCAGTTTACACCTACTATATCACTTCTATTGCAGCATGAGATGATCCATGCCTACCTCTTTGTCACCCAGAACAACAAGGTAAGAACTGCCATATTGTGCTCAGTCAAACAAGATCTCATACTGTAAAAGTGGTTTCTTTCGCGTACAGAAACTTTCGCAGTTTCCATCGGTGCCGACTTTTTCGCGTTTGTTTAAATTCGCGTCAGTAATGATAGCATTGTAACAACCGACGAGTTCAAAACATTTTCACGTGATGTTAAATCCGCGGTTCAACCTCATAAAGCGCGAAAAGCATGAAAATAAAACCACCGCGAAAGAAACCACTTTTACAGTCGTGAAATGCAATAGGAGCAAGAACAGTTAAAGAAACAACTTGCATACAAATACTTGTAATAAAGGCATGTATAAACCTTATTCTATGATGAATTTAATATCATACCCTTTAGTGAGTGAGTGTTCACACTGTGTTCACACTTGTAATGATAGATGTTCTCAAATAGTGCCACAAATGGTATCATGTCTTTATGGCTGTCCATTCAGCATGAATGTGCTGAATTAGTATACACATGCAGTTGCCCCCTCTGCAATAGGCTTTAAAGTTTGGTTTTAGGATCTAGTTGGATGCTCCTTGTTTTCTTTTCTTTTTTTCTTCTTCTTCTTAAATGCACACAGATATTGGCATCCAAACTTTGAGTGTTGCATATCACTGGTGCTAATAATTTGCCATGACATTGTATTTGCACATTAGCGGTGATGCTATTGATGTATATGAGCAGGGACACAGTATAATATTGGAAGAAAAATATAATTGAACTGTGCCTTTTGCTTGAAATTTCCTTGGAGTATTAACATATATCATTCATGTGCAAAATTGAGGGGGAAGTGATAGTACGTGTTTACCTGTTTAAAGCTAAATATTTCAGAGCATAGAACAGAACTGCCTAACATAAAGCATTCATCAAATTCTTCTGTGTTTGTGACCAAGTTGAGAGCAAGACATGCCTTACTTTAGGAATATGAAGATCAATACAAACTGTAAATTTGCCACCATTTGAAGTATTGGAAAGTCACAAGAGGAAATATCAAATATGTTTCCTTTTCTTAGCAGTAGTGTGAAAGTGAATATCCTGCAATATGTGCCTTGTTCTAACTTAGAGGAAATGGTGAATTGTAGTCTTCACAAATTTCCTGGAAAAAAAATTTGCCATAGTAGCTTTGTATTGTTATGTGTTGGATTTGATGGAATATGACAATTGAAATCGACACCTATACTTTCACTATCCAACTTCCTTCAAAATAGTGTGAATAACTGTTGTTGTTTTCTTCTTCATTGCAGGATCATGATGGCCATGGACCAGAGTTCTGCAAACACATGACCAGAATCAACAAAGCAACAGGCACACACATCAGTGTAAGTCTTATAATTGTGGGAGTAGCTTTATGCAAATTATCTTTCAGTAAAAGTTAAAAAATAGGAATTCTAAAACTATACTGCAAACTTAGTAGTCCAGGCGCAGGGACCCAGAAAAAATGACTGCGTTCAACCCACCCCGCAGAAAAGGTTTGACTGCATAGGGTGGTCGGTTGGACTCTCTGGAACACCCCTAGGTAGTATGTGATTCGAAATTGTGGTATCAATAAAATTTTACAGGCCATTTTAGTTGCGACAAGACCTTATTGTTCGAAAAAGAGTCTGCGCACGCCAAGACTACTACACGCACCACTAGCACTGCTACAGGCGCCAGTGCCAGTGGTGCGTGTAGTAGTCTTAGCGCACGCAGACTTTTTCCTCGGCAAACAAGGGTTTTTGCCAGCAAACTCACTAGCTGAGGTCAGTGTAGTTTAGTTTCTAGCCGTTTTTATTTCGTGTATATTTTTTCCGAGTTGCAGCAAGCCGAGTGAGGTTGCATACCCAGTGATTGTGACCCCAAACCGTTCGGGCGTCGCAATCACTTGGTATGCGCCTTCGCTCGGCTTAGCACAATAAAGTGGGCTTCTACACATGCGCAAGCTGCAACTCGGAGAGATGAAAACGAAATAAAAACGACTAGAAACTAGACTGGGGTCGCTTACGGCTGGCACTGAAAATCACAACATAATCACAGTTTTTTGCAGTTATTTCATGAATAATTCCTCAAAACACAGTAAAACCATGTGTATATATATGTTGCTAGAGATGTCAGCAAAACAATGGGATACATTGTAAGTTAAAATATTGTGCATGGTTGCCATGGTAACCAGATGTATACAGGTGATTGATAATCCAAAAAATGCCTCCAACTGCTGCAAACTTTGGTATTTTTTGTTTAGTTTTTTTTTTTGTAGATAGGTGAATTAAAAACAAACATTTCTATTGATTATTGTTCAAAAAAGTTTTTTTCCTGTTGCCATGGCAACCAGTAATATCCAATCAGGATTCAGCTGTCAATACTTAAGAACTAATGCCCATATTTTCAAAAAGCTCAATAAGCATGTCATTCTGCATAATTGTACCATTTACCGACTTTTAACACATATTTGACTTCAAATTACAGGCAAATGTTGTTTCCAGCAATGTATGGACACAAAATTCCCTTCAAAATCTATGTTAATACAGAGAGCAAAGCCGACGATATTCTGATATTAGCTTTTTAGAGTATATATTTACAGAGAAATGGTTATTCGAAACAACCTTGGAAAAGAGCAGAAGAAAGCAATTGATTGTTCTTGTTCTTAAAGGAAATTTATTCAAGAATGCAGATAAATTCCTTTCTAAAGAAGGAATATACACGTACACTGCATTATCCATCAATGGAATTAAAAGCGTACTTTTCGTTGGTAAGCTATATATATTTGGACAACTTGTGGTGATATTTCATAATCAAGTTCGAATTACCAATTCTTTGTTAAATATGAATTCAATTTTTCATTTCTTGTTAAGCCTGTTACTAGAGCTCACAGTGTGATGGATTGACTTTCAAATACTTCGTTATACATACATACATATATATATATATATATATATATATATATATATATATATATATACACAAGTATTTTAGCTTTATTTTCAACAAGTTTATTTGTGGATCGAGGTATTTGTGAATCAGGGTATTTTAAGGACGTCTCAGGGTCAGACAATTCAGACAATCAGACAACTTTCTGTCTCAAATATACCAACAGCATTTATGTTTGTACCACACCAGCGTGCGATAAAAGTGAAAAAAAAAAAATCTCAAGTGTAAATACTTTTTCATGCTTTTCGTGGACTGTAAGTGCAAGAAATTTGAATCATTCTGTTTGTTATAGGCTATATCTAAAGTGTAGATACATTTTTTGTGCTTTTCGTGGACTGTAAGTGCACGAAATTTGATTCATTCTGTCGATATAGGATATCATTATTTGGACAACTTATGGTGATATTTCATAACCAAGTTCGAATCGTCAGTTCTTTGTTAGATATGAATTTCTTGTTATGCCTGTTACTAGAGCTCACAGTGTGACTGACTTTCAGTACTTTGTTATACATTACAGTACAAGTTTTGTAACTTTTTTGTTCAACAATTTTATTTGTGGATCAGGGTATTTTAAGGACATTTCGGGCTCAGATAACTTTCTATTTTCCACAGTCATTTATAAGTTTGCCACAACAAAGTAGGATAAAGTGAAAAAAAATATCTGGAATCCAGACACGTTTGTTTATTTTGCCTTACGTGCTCATGATCACCCATTGTAGGTCGGGTCTTAACTCTGTAAAGCCCAAGCTATTTTGACCCCTTCCAGGCCCAAGGGGGGGGGGGGGGGGGGCACATTGTGCCCCCTACATAACTTCTTTATTATATGATGTATGACCGTCCTATTTGGCACATGGGTAGAGCAACTCATGCTCTACATGACCCAACATTTCTCAAGGTTACCCACTGAGGGCACTATTTCCCAAAATATAAAAAATACATAGAAAATATGCTAAAATCATGTTTTTTCTTTCTATTTCTTTATCCCCAGTAAATATGTTGTTATTTTATATTAATCATTTTCATATTTACTACAAAGGAAGAGCAAGTCAACGTTCACTATTTGTTATGGTTGAAATTTCTCAAGGTCAACATGTGGGGGCTTAATTCATTACAATATAAAGAAATATATGAAACCTATTACGTATTGCTTGGAATGGGTGCATATATTTGTATCACATTTCATATTTCCAAAATACTGAAATTTTAAGTTTACAGATTGATATTATGATAAACAAATATTCCAGGCAAAGCTTGCGTGAAGATAACACAAAATAAAAAGCTAATCTTTGAAAAATGCTGCATTTTCGATTATTTCTATTATATCTATATTGTTTGATGCCTATGTTATATAGAAAATAAAGGAAATAATAAGAAGACCATTTCAGGGTAATTCTCAACCATAATTACTTCACATTTTTTTTCTTTAGCAAACTATGGCCAAGAAAACCCCAATTTCATCCATAATTATATTGTTAACTGAAATTGAAACAGAAAATCATGCAAAATCTGATTAACATGGTTGTCAGTTTACGGTTGCCATAGCAAACAGGAATATCGGACATACCTAAATTATATATCAAAATGTTTGTAATAAGATTTTAGGAAAAGCCACCAAATTTGGTTGAAATCGGGTAAAGGGTTTAGGAGCGGCAAATGAAGATATGGTAGGGGGCACAATGTGCCCCCCCTTGGGCTTTATAGGGTTAAACTACCCACCTCAACACTACAAAGTTAACCTGGAGAAAACGGATAGGACCCCTAAGATTTTCCCTCATTCTCTCCTTAATAGCATTAATTCATTACTGCACGTTTTAATACAAATTTACATGTCATGACTTTTCATTTTATTTTTTAATTTTTAACCCTAGCTTACCAACGAAAAAGTACGCTTTGAATTCCATTGATGGATAATGCAGTGTACTTGTATATTCCTTCTTTAGAAAGGAATTTATCTGCATTCTTGAATAAATTTCCTTTAAGAACAAGAACAATCAATTGCTTTCTTCTGCTCTTTTCCAAGGTTGTTTCGAATAACCATTTCTCTGTAAATATATACTCTAAAAAGCTAATATCAGAATATCGTCGGCTTTGCTCTCTGTATCATCATAGATTTTGAAGGGAATTTTGTGTCCATACACTGCTGGAAACAACATTTGCCTGTAATTTGAAGTCAAATATGTGTTAAAAGTACGGTAAATGGTACAATTATGCAGAATGACATGCTTATTGAGCTTTTTGAAAATATGGGCATTAGTTCTTAAGTATTGACAGCTGAATCCTGATTGGATATTACTGGTTGCCATGGCAACAGGAAAAAAACTTTTTTGAACAATAATCAATAGAAATGTTTGTTTTTAATTCACCTATAGACAAAAAAAAAACTAAACAAAAAATACCAAAGTTTGCAGCAGTTGGAGGCATTTTTTGGATTATCAATCACCTGTATACATCTGGTTACCATGGTAACCATGCACAATATTTTAACTTACAATGTATCCCATTGTTTTGCTGACATCTCTAGCAACATATATATACATGGTTTTACGGTGTTTTGAGGAATTATTCATGAAATAACTGCAAAAAAACTGTGATTATGTTGTGATTTTCAGTGCCAGCCGTAAGCGACCCCAGTCTAGTTTCTTGTCGTTTTTATTTCGTTTTCATCTCTCCGAGTTGCAGCTTGCGCATGTGTAGAAGCCCACTTTATTGTGCTAAGCCGAGCGAAGAGGCATACCAAGTGATTGCGACGCCCGAACGGTTTGGGGTCACAATCACTGGGTATGCAACCTCACTCGGCTTGCTGCAACTCGGAAAAAAATATACACGAAATAAAAACGGCTAGAAACTAAACTACACTGACCTCAGCTAGTGAGTTTGCTGGCAAAAACCCTTGTTTGCCGAGGAAAAAGTCTGCGTGCGCTAAGACTACTACACGCACCACTGGCACTGGCGCCTGTAGCAGTGCTAGTGGTGCGTGTAGTAGTCTTGGCGTGCGCAGACTCTTTTTCGAACAATAAGGTCTTGTCGCAACTAAAATGGCCTGTAAAATTTTATTGATACCACAATTTCGAAGCACATACTACCTGGGGGTGTTCCTGGAGGTCCCATCTACCACTCTATGTGGTCAAACCTTTTCTGTGGGGTGGGTTGAACGAACTCCTTAATTAAGGCCCGTACAGGAATTAGCGCCTTGACTATAGCAGAATATGTGCATGGCCAACATTTATGTATGAGAATTGACCTCAAGCATAGCCTTGTCTCTCAAGCAATGGACTATGATGCAGTTTCATGCAGCAATGAAAATATCTTGTTAACCTGTTGAGGACGAGTCCCGAGTATACTCAGGCAAGCGTCTATAGGAAATGCGTATTGTAGCAAAATCAAACCGTCCTCAATGGGTTAAAAAAAAAGAAATGACACTTGTAATATCTAATGCCACATGCCTTAATCCATTGTAGCACTTTGGGCATGGTCTGCTGTTTGTTTGTTCATTGTTGTTACTTTTTCAATAAACGTTGTTTGTGCCATATTACCAGAGTTGTGCTAGCGTTATTTGGTTGTTCCATGCCAGCTTGGCTGGCATCCTGATCACCCAATATAACTGCTAGTTGTTCTCCATTCAGATAGTGCAAAGATCAGTCATCATGACAACTCCATTTCATTTTGGAATACCTTTTATGTAACACCTCCACACAGATATACCACACATTTCATGATGAGGTAGACTCCTATCGGCAGCACTGGTGGCGCTGTGACGGTCCATGCCGGCAACGCAAACCCTACTATGGCTATGTGAGGCGTGCTATGAACAGGGCTCCCTCTGAGAAGGATTACTGGTGGGCGGACCACCAACGATCCTGTGGGGGAACATACACAAAGGTGAAGGAACCCGAGGGTTACGGGGAGAAAAAAGGCAAGAAGAAGAAGCAAAATGGGGATGAAGGAAGTGAGCTCAAAGGACAGCCAAAAAACACAGGTGAGGGGATGATTGCAGTGAATTCAGGCTTTCATGTGTAAAGCCCAAGTCAAATGAAAGAAAATATATTAGGTAATGGCCTAGTTGATACTTCTTAATTTCATTATGATCCCTTTACAGTGCACAACATAATGTTTGATTCAAAGCATCAATGACCTTACATTGGAACAGAATGCAGAAGCTAAGCTATTTAATTTCTTTGCTTTTTAGCTCACCTGAGCCAAAGGCTCAAGTGAGCTATTGCGATCGTTCTTCGTCCGGCGTCCAGTGTTCGTCGTGCATTGTCCATCATGCGTCGTATGTAAACTTTTCACATTTTCATCTTCTTCTTGAAAACCCTAATGACCGATTTTCACCAAACTTGGCAGGTAGCATCCTTAGAGGGTTCGGATCTCAATTTGTTAAAATGGGCACCATGCCCCACCCAGGGGACCCCCATGGGGGCCCAAACCCCCCAAAATTTAGGAATCTTTAAAAATCTTCTTCTCTAGAACCAGAAGTGGTGGAGCTAAGTTAGTACATGAGTAAGTACATTGATGACTATAGTTCCAAGTTTGTTCATGGCGGATCCAGGGGTTCCCCCTTAATTTGGGACCCAGGGGAGGGGTCCTAATGGGGCCTAAATTGTACATTTTCATTTTCTTCTTGAGAAGCCCATTGCCGATTTTCACCAAGCTTGGCAAGTAGCATTCCTTGGGGATAGGATCTTAATTTGTTCAAATGGGCACCATGTCCACACCCAGTGGGGCCCAACCCCCCCCCCCCCCCCCCCCCCAAATTAAGGAATCTTTAAAAGTCTTCTTCTCTGGAACCAGAAGTGATAGTGCAAAGTTAATACTAGGAATTAGTAATTGATTACTTTGTTTCAAGTTTGTTCATGGCGGAATCAGGGGTGCCCCTTTTGGGACCCAGGGAGGGGGGGTGGGGAGGGGTCCTAATGGGGCCTAAATTGTACATTTTCATTTTCTTCTTGAGAACCCCACAACCGTTTTTCACCAAACTTGGCAGGTAGCATCCCTAGGAGGATAGGATCTTAATTTGTTCAAATGGGCACCGTGTCCCACCTAGAGGGCCCCCCTGAGGGCCCAAACCTCCCAAAATTACGGAATCTTTCAAAATTTTCTCTAGAATCAGAAGTGATAGAGCTAAGTTGATACTATGGGTTAGTACATTAATGACTGTAGTTTCAAGTTTGTTCATAGCAGATCCAGGGGGCCCCCATGGGGGCAAGGGGGGGGGGGGGTGGGGAGGTCCAAATTGGGACCTAAATTTTACATGTCCATCTTCTTGAAAACCTCACAATGGATTTTCACCAAACTTGGCAGTTAGCATCCCTAGGGGGTTAGGATCTCGGTTTGTTAAAATGTGCACCATGCCCCACCTGGGGGGGGGGGAGAGGGGGTCCAAATTTGGGCCCTAATTGTACATTTTCATCTTCTACTTGAAAATGCCTCGTCTAATTTTAGTAGAGCTGTATGTAATTTAGATTAGTGATTGCGTGAAAGGTGAACTTTCGATACTCAGGTGAGTGCTAGACCTCTTGGTCTCTTGTTTAAAGTATCTTCTTGGCTAGCATTATGGACACTTTGATAAGCTTGGTATTTTATATGTGTCAAGAGACCCAACTGAGTGATATCCTGAAGGGCTTTGACGTCAGGATATTTCTCTGAGACTATGATTGCCTCATGTTTGCTCCTCCACCAAAGATACTTATCCTGCTGTCGTTTGCGTAACCAGGTCTGCAAGTAAAAGGTGTACTTGATTAAAACACTACCAGGTTAATCCTGTAATTGTGTATGTCGTAAATTGCTTCCCCCCCCCCCAAAAAAAAAAATAATAATAATAATAATTATAATGATAATAATAATAATAATAATAATAATAATAAATAAATAAATAAATCTGTTGGTTGAAAGTTCAGGATTAAGACATGGAATGTATCCCCATAATCATTGATAAATCCTTTTCTACTAACAGTAACAAAATAAGTGCTGTTTAACCCATTGAGGATGGGCTGATTTTGCTACAACATGCATTTCCCATAGACACATGCCCAAGTATACTTGAGACTCGTCTTCAACAGGTTAATGGTTGTCAGGCTTACAGACACCTCACATTCTCCATGAAAACAAGCCCCCTATGGATAAGAGGAAAATGATTTGTTGTAGTACACATATTGTACCAGATTCTAATAGTTGTTTTGGAACCTTTCATTGTTTATTCATTTTCATATCTTCCAAGGCAACTCATCAAGACATGGTATGGACATTAGAAATTTTATCCCTTTCTCTGGGAAGGGACAATCTGTTGGAACAAGTTCAGCTCAAGTGTCTTCTGCAGTACCAGCTATGTTGTCATCATCATCATCATCGTCATCAAAATCGAAAATAAACTTAACAGATTCATCTTCAACAAATAGAACTTCAAATGGAAAGCCTGGAGTATCAGCTAAGAGAAAGAGCTCATCTACTGATCTGGACCCTAAATCTGACATATCATCTTTCTTTATAAAGAAACATGGAGGATCATCTTCACCATCTCAAAGACACGCAGGAGGAGGTTCAGCCTCAGTTCACACAGATTCTTCTCCTTCTACTACTGCATATGATAACAGAGCAGAGAAGAGATCCATACAGAAACCACGATTTACACCTGTTGTTGCTACGGCTAGTGGAAAGCGAGTAACAGATAATTATGTTCCTCAATCTGAGAGATATAAAAGTCAAGATGAGAAGGTGATGGTGGATGGAGGTTTGCAGAAAATGTCAAAAGTATCCATTCCTGTCTCTGCAAGTGACAAACAGGAAACAAACAATCATTCATGTGACAAAGATAACAAGTCCTCATTTGAAAGAGGTAAGATCGGAAGTTCCATTGGCCACGATAAGTGGTTGTCAAAAGCTACAGGTGTCTCTGAGACTGCAGGAGGTTCCAGAGATGTTTTAGAGAGGAACTTTAGTGGGAAGAGGTCAAACACTTCATCAAGTGATGGTGGTAGAACAAAGCGTGCCCGTCTCATTGATTTACAGGCTATGTTTGACAGTGATTCCGAGGAAGAATGTACAACACCACAACCAAGGAAGCATCCAGTCTATAATGTAGACTGTAAAAATAGCACCAATGATGTTTATGACGTGGAAAGGAGCCAAAACAACAGACCTGCTACTGGACCTGACAAGGAAAATGCAAACAGTGATAACTCTGCTGGCCTATTAACAACATCAGACAGGAATGACAGCATTATCCTTTCAGATGATAGTGAGAGTGAGACAGCCATGAAGGACAAGTCACATATAGTCACATCAGGGATATGGAAAGACTTGTCACACTTGTCCTCCCGATCTTCATCAAGCAATGATCGAGGAAACAGGAGATTTGGAAGAGTGACACCCCCTCGCTTGGGGAAGTCAACCTCTAAGACCAAAGGAGCAAGTGGGGGCCAAGAACGTCCTCAGTCTTCATTTAGCCAGCATCCATGGCAAACTGCAGCCAGGAATAATGAGAAGAAAGCTCTTTTTGCTGTTACCAGGGTAACAGACAGCAGTGGTGTCATTGACCTTGTATGTGATAATACTAATGGGCATGGTGCTGGTGAATTAAGGTCAGGGAGCCCTGTGCAGATTGGACCAAAGACAGTGCCTTGCCCAGTGTGCAATCTCCAAATTGAGGAGAAGAAGATAAATGCCCACCTTGACACCTGTCTCACATACAACTGTGATGCTTTGTTTACCCCTTGATGTGTATGAAACAGACTTGACCCAGATGATTTCAGAGCCATACATCTATGGACAAATTTATGATGTTTTGATACTTGAGCCTATTCTTCCATAAATGATGATACATGTACTACCTCTTAAGGAGCCATTGCAAGATCTGTGACTGGTGAATGAAAATTTCCCAGCTCTTTTGTTTGGATTTTTCCCTTATCGTTTATTCAGTGAACAGAACTATATGTCACCTTTTCTGGCAGTATCTCTCATAAGCAAATTAGAACACTACAGAGCTAATGCTCTCTTGCATTTAGTGCAACAGTGAGAAACCCTGTAATACTGTATACGTCATATATTTCTAAATTTCTAAATTTTCGCGAATCGAGACTTCCTGATGATTTCGCGAGTGGTTAAATTTGCGATCGAGGAGTCCTTTGCTGACCGGAGTAATGTGTATGCGGAGAAGTGTGTATGCGTACGTCACATTCATATCAGGATTAGAGTCAATATTTTTGCATGTTTTTAATTTCGCGAATAGCAGCTGACTCGCGAAATTCGCGAAAATAAAAACCTCACGAAATATTCAGCATATACAGTACATGTAGTACCCTTGCTTTATGACTAGCAGTCTGTTACATGTGCTTCACTGTCAATTCTGTGTCAACATGTAAGCCCAAAAATACTTTGTTAAAAGAGGAAGTATGAGGAGAGTTTATGCTAATGAAAGAGCAACAAATTGGTGAAACTTACAGGTACACTGCTTTAACAAGACAAAATAATGGCAACATTTGTGGGGCACATTATTTGTTATTGCCTAATCAGGACATGTTTTTCTCCTCAGATATTCAGACAGAATGCGAGCTGTATGTAAAACAAATGTAACGAGGGGGGGGGGGGGGACATAACAACTCAATATATGTATATGACAAAATATAGTATGACAAGACATGGAAACTACATTTGTGAAGGAATATTCAGCAGTAACCTAGGATCTATTGCTATGCAATTGCATCATGTAGTCCACCAGCATGCTAAGCTCACTGCAGCCCCAACTTCGGTCTATCTACAATGTAGCATCCACTACGAAGCTTGTACAATTACATAATTATGGAAAATCTGGCAGAATGATGGTACATTCAGACTTAACAGTGTTGTGTGCAGTACCATTAGCAATTGACAGATCACAGTAACACGGCGAAGAAGCTTCTGGAGGTCCTGGAAATCATGTTTTGTTTTAGTTGAGATTTTTCTTTGGGGATGATCAAACACTCTCCATTTCAAATGTACATATCATTCCCTAGTAGAAGTTTGTCAATTTAAAAAAAAATCGTAACTGATTTAAATGAAATTGTCTTTGATAAAGATACACAAAAGTCATTGATATTAAGTCTGAACTTGTTAGTGATATCCAAGTGTGTGCCAGTTATTATGTCATGTGTAGACTCATCTTGTGAACTACTAAATAGATGACTCATTGTCAGGCCTCTTTTAATCAGACTGAAGGTCTCATATCCAAGTCATGTACACGTATTGAGAAAGTATTTTGAGGTGCTGCTAGTGTAACCTGTAAATTACCATTCTCATCACATTGAAGTTCATGTGCGCCTATCTTCCTTCATGCTCATTATACATAACATAAAATTTATCAATTGCTCTTCTTGAGAAATGTGATGGTTTATCCAAGGCTTGACAATATTTTTATTTCATTTTAGTGACCAGTGCATCTGTGCCAATAAAATCCCCAAATTTCGGGGGTGGGGGGTTGTAAGCGTGACCCAACAAAGGTATTTGGTGGCCAGAAAAATATTAAAAACGTTTTTAAAAAGTCAAGAAATCGTTTAATAAAATGATACATGAAATAATGGCAGTAATATGAAAATTGGCAGGTACTGTATAATAATGTGTTTGAAATACCACATGCTATGACTAAAAAGTAAGAAAGACAAATATTACAAATGAAATGATTTAATAAAACATTAGCATGATTGAAAATCCTGATGAATATGTTAAAATTGGCAGGTATGATAAAGGGCTTCAATTACCACATACTGTAACTAAGTTCACTAAAGCTTACATTCAATATTGAATTGAGGCATGAACATGATTTTTCCATGATACAACACATTCATTAAATTATTATACATGGGGTATACCTACTTCTATTATTGGATAGATAATATTTGGCTATGAAATTTAAATGTGAGAGAAAGCAGTTTGGCCATAGAATAGACTGAGTTTGGCTGTGAAGACTAATGATAATCCTTCAACCTCAGTTGGTCACGGCAGCTTACTGAAATGCGTGCAGTTTTGAGCCATGAGTTATTCTTCCTTTTCTGGATGAGAAAACCCATAAAAACAATATGCACACTCACAAATTCTAGGTGTCCTATCAGACCACCAAAGCATGATTTCCTAAAAAGTGCCGGGGGCCCAACATCTATTTCTGGTGGCCCCATCTGCAGGCACTGCTATTGTCAATCCTTGATTTATCTCGTTGTCGAAGATATGTGAAGGAATATGTTCCAGTCATTTTCCAAAACAAAAAAGTTTAGTGTATCATTATATTTGTTGTCTTTTCTTGTAGAGAAAACAAAGCAGACGTCATGGTGCACAATTCTATTGTATCCTAGCCAAGACAGCAATTGAATTTGACTACGAATTACATGTATGTCAGATATTTGTAGTTTTGTCGTCATATTGCCCATTTTCTACCATATTTTCACTGACCTTTCTTTGTTTCATTTGAATTAGTTTAAGTAATATAAAGTGTACTTACATTAAAAGGATAACATTCCCCACAAGATTTTATATTTTATTGAATTTGTAAAGTGATACAGGATACAAACAGCCTTTTTTGTCAGTCGAAGATCTCACATGTGTAGGCCTCTGCAGATTTTGTAATTTTATTTCAATTATAAAATGTGCACATTTCAAAGTATGCAACCATACTTTCATCAAACTTGGTACATAGATAAAATTTGAAGACAGGACAATGTCCTTGCAAATGTTGGGACAAAATGTAATAGACCCTAGTGGTCAGAGATTGGAACTGTACAAACACTGAATCAAGCAAAACGAAGTCCGATGTCACCTAAGGATTACAAAGCATTTAATATTATAGCTACATACACCTGCATGTTGCTAGTTGTGCCGTCCATAAATTTCAGAATCAAATTCAAAATCATTGGTCAAGTACAGCAAAGGGATATTCAATTCAGTTCATCTTGTAATTTTATTATCAATGAAAACAAATTTGACGCATCGTATGTGGTCAGTACAGTGTGAGGAATGCATATCAAGTTTCAGATAAATGTCAGCAGCTTGAAGTCAAGTTTTGTAGGTCAATGATTTCTGTAAAAATCAGTGAAAGGTAACTAATGGCTGAATGTTTGCTTCTACATATCTGTGGAATTCTGGTTAAGGATTTGAAGTATTGCAATAAATACAATAAGATATGTACATGTATTATCACACTGTATGCTGACATTTGTTCATTCCTCGACCCTCTGAGAGTCTTATTAAAGCTAAAATGTTGAAGTTGACGAGGATTTTATGAGTATGAAAGTGGAAGAAAGGATGTTGATAAGGGAATAGAAAAGTGAATGTGTGGCAGTTTGAAATTCTAGTGGATTGATGTAATTTGTGACAGTACAGTGGACTCCCGTTATAACGAAGTCCTCAGGACCGGCAGTTTTCATTCGTTATATAGAAATTTCGTTATAACTGAACAAATAAACAAAACAAAAAAAACAGAGTGGGTAATGTTGATCCCTGAATTCTTACTTCGTTGTGACCAGAATTTCGTTATAACTGTGTTCGTTATAACGGGAGTGCACTGTATAGTGTGATTTAAAATGATTTGTTATGAATGATTTGTCCTTTGATGACACTTCCCGATTCATCCGACTGGTAGGGCGGGGCTATATACAAACAGGTACAATTGGTAAAATGTGTCTGTATATGTGTATGCATGAGTGTCTGTGTATGTATTATGCGGGGGTTGTCACAAATGGGAGTTTGCTTTGTTTCATTGATTTCACTTCATTTTCTACACTTTGATCTAAGTTGAAATCTTCGATCATAGGCCTATATGTGCACCAGATAAACGAGATTTATATCGCGATCGCTGCTGTTATTCATAGGTAGACATGACCAATTGTTGGCACAAATTGATTTTCTACCGCATTTTCCCCCGAAATGAAAAACAAAAACAAAAACAAAATGACCACACTGTGCATAGAAAAGCACCATTATACTATTAAGTACCGGGTAGCAGAAATTACCTTTTACTACTGAATAAAAGAAGTCAAACTACGGTAAACGGTTGTACGAAATTTTAATGCATTGTTGTTCCTTCACCTCTGTCTTGAATACGTAATAGGGCCTTATTTTACAGTCAGTATACACTGTACCACAATTTCCCTTCTCGTTGAAAACGGATACTTCAAAGGAAGTCCTCAGAGACTCCAACTCTCCCGCTTTCGACGGGAGATCTCCCGCCGAAAGCCCATTTTTGCAAAATCTCCTGTTCTCCCGCCCTGGCTCTGTGTCTCCCGTTGGAAAGGATTTCTTACTTATTGCCATATCGTATGTTGAAAAATAAGCCTTAGATAGCACGAGAGAGCATCTAGAACCCTAGACTGGACCCCGGCCGCAAGGAATTTTGTGCTTTGCGCACATCACCTTGGAGTCTCCCGTTTGCTAGGGGTTTCAGGCGGGAGAATCTCCAGATCAGAAGGTGCTGGGGGTCGGAGTCTCTGAGTCCTGTGTTTTCTTTCAAGAGCACGTAGGCCCTACTGTGTTTCCTTTTCCTAAAGAAAAAAAAATGGCTGTAGCTATTTGTTGGAAAAGTTTTTAAAGAATTATTTACAAGTATAAAAAGTATGGTTTTACACACAAAAAGATTGACCTTTAGGGTCTGCTCGTGTGCGCTCTACTATCCACTACAGATTCTGTTCGAAGTTTTGAACAGAGCCAATCAGAGGTTCTATGCTCTGGTCTGAAACCCTTTAACCAGTGACGGCACTGCCTTTAACTTGGTGATGCTGCCCTCAACGCCCCACCTTTTACAGGGTCAATTCAGCCACCATGTTATGTCTTATTTGCACTTTACCATCACATTTCTAGATCATTTTTCTTCAAAACTCGTATGGCAGTGCATCATGTTAAAACTTAGATCCCTTTTTTATTTTTGGTGCTAATGCTCTTAATGCAGTGTCTCGCCTTTTATAGGGTCAAGCGTATCAATATTTTGGTCCGTGCCTTGATGTATGTTGACTCTGGGTTGCATTTCTTTTCTTTTTTTAAATTTATTTATACGCTAAAAAAAAAAACGTTATCAGCCTCGGGGCTGGTTTTCAGTGAGTCCGTTTATCAATTTACAGCCTAAAGCATCGAAAGATGATACAGTACAAATAAAAGAGAAATAACATTCACAACAAGAGAGAGAACATACTGGCCAAAAAAAAAGGGAATATCAGAGATTGACTACAGAGTAAAGAAGGTCGTGTACTGAAAGAAAAAAAAAAGATATTAGGAGGAACATAAAATTTGCAATATTATAGATCATGTTAGGTGAAATTCTGTGAATGGACAGTGCAAAGTAATAAATATATGTTTAAGTGGAAAAAATATCGTTGTTTTATACAGATTCCAAGTCAACTTATTAAAACGGAGTTTGAAAGATGGTATGATCAATGCTTGACCAAAATCGATATAACATGGGTTCTCATATCTGAGATTGATTGGAAGGCTATTAGACTTGGACGCTACATACGATGTGCTACTTCTCTTGAAATTTGCGTTTGGCTTTTGAAGAGAAAGTTTGGATTTGTTATTTCTTAGTTGGTAGCATGGTAACTTTGTTCTTATTTTAGCACAGATCTCCGAAGGAGCGAGTTTGTGAAGTAATTTTAAGGCCCAAATAGCCAAATGTTTCTCTAATTTCACTCTCAGACAAGTCTGTCGTGTGATGTCTCATACAGTAATTATCGACTAAACAGGCCATTTACTTGTAAGATTATTCTCAGTGCCCTGTTGTGAACAACCTGGAATTTTTGTGTTTCGATGGTTTGTTTGTTTGTTCATTTCCATTCGAGAGATGGCTGGATAGCCCATATTCAGCTACGTTAAGCTGGTCTTCCATGGGGTCCAGTTGGATGTGAGGACTGGTGGGACCGCTTCACCGGGTTAAATTTGAAATTGAATTTGAATTTGAATTCCCCGTTGAATTCATCCAAATTGTACTGCAGTAAGCAAAATGGGTTGGGTTGTACCATGATTTTTACATTGTAATCGCTGTATTTTTTATTAGATTTTGATGGTAGCAGTTAGCACCCTCGCTTTCTCGTCTTTATACACAAAATGGTTAATTTTGGGGGTCCCTTGTCTGCACTATACCGGCCACATTTCTCGACGGATTTCGTTCAAGAGTTTCGTACAGATGTACATCATCGCCAAACCATGGAGCTACTAAAAGCGCCATGGTCAAATCTTGACTGATACTGATTTCTAAATGCTGCCCCCAATGTGTTATTAAGTCGAAGGCCGATGCTATTTTACAATTCTTGTGTGCGTTCTAACATCCAAATTTCTTTTCATGAAGATGTAAAGGCAATTTGTCAATCAGTTGCAATCCAAATTTCTAGTTGATTTTTTTCTTTTAACTCACGTTGACCTGCTGATGATATGTTTTTTTAACTCCTATTGTTGCTGGAAATGCTGCTCCCATCTCAGTATTCCACCTTCTATAGGGTCAAAAGTCATGTTTTGGTGGATGTCTTTATGTGCGCCATAAGTCGGGTGGCGATTTGCTTCGTGACATAAGATTGCTGAGATTTTGTGATCGAGTGTAGTGATGGTCAGATCTGACCCCTGTTTTTATTTTTGCTTTTTGTCATACTGCCCTCAGTGCTCCTTTTTTGTAAGGTTGCTGATTTGTATAGACCAATTCGGTTTGGGTACTGTTTTTTAATGGTAATTTATAGTTGACATAGCAACGCACCTGGCTCATTGCATAAACAATTGAAAGTGCTCTTGTTCTTCTTTGGAAGTGTCCCCCCCCCCCCCCCCCCCCCCCCCCCCCCCCCAGTTATGGCTGCCATGAAGTTACAGTGCTCTGAAGTCGGATTATCTACTCGAGATCAGAGGTGTGGTGACCCGACATTTGTTCCTATACGACGATTGCTCCGGTTGTATTTTCTCAAAGGACTTAGGGTTACAGGTTGTGACGATTAGGATTATGGTTATAGGGTTATGTTTGTGGGTATAGAATTTACGTTTGGCTTAACGTGCAGATATTACATGGGAGCAATGTCGCAGTAAATGTAAGGGAACCAAGTGTTATACCTTTATACTGGCCGCATATTTTGACTTTTTTCCCTTTGGTAAACAGGTCCATGATGACATACCAGGGATGTGGAACCTGGACATACTTATACTCCTGTAGCCTCTGTAGTTAATCAAAGGACGCGGGGATACAGGCAAGAGATTTTCATATAGTTTTCTTGAACTTTCGGTCTCTTTGGTCAAGAGATCTGTGGAGGATGATATAGATATTACATAGTGCATGGCAAATACAATCCCTCTTAGCATTAGTATTCACAGTCGTATGCGTATGAACCAACATTAGTTTACATGCTAATGAATAAGATAATACGTATATAACATCATCAAACAAAAGAGAACCAAACAGGATATACAATGTACTTGAAATAATGACGGGCTCCATGCAGGAGTCCATCTTTAAATCCAAGATGTCGGTCTACTGTTGACAACATTTTGAGTTTTGAGGAGAAATTTATGCAAAACCCTTTACTTTTATAATTTCAATGTTGATTTAATGGGAACCTTCAACAAAATTCTGTTATTCTATTTTGATTTAATTCGACAGCATGCAAGACATTTTTGTGGTTTCAGAGATACCGTGTATGGGTATATTCACTGGATATGTGAATATTTATCCTTTAAGCCATAGAATAAGAGTGAGCTTGAAGAACACGAAATACTCTAGTACACGTATGATTCAGGAATGGCAATGCAAGTGCATCATGAATCCGACGAGTCATCTGGTCACACCAAATCCACTTCTTCTCCATGTGTTTCCTTCGTTACATGGTGCAGTGTTGTCTGTTTAAAAGCACATTCAATGGCTGGACATCACCCGAAATGATGTCCAGAGAGGATTGTTTGCGTCATTAGCACTCGCTATTTCTCTGCGCTATTCATCACTTTGGCTTCGACCTTGAACTTAACCAAAATACATCAAATTTTCTCTCAAAATAAGAATTGATCTAATCCCTTGACTGGCTGGGTGTGCCACGATGTAGTCTCTGAATGAGTGTGAGCGCATCTTTAACAAAGGGTTACTGTACGTTTATTTATTCCAACCACACCCAAGCCCTGGGAGTGTAATACGTTGCGGGATAGATAACACCTTTTGCTGTAATCCTTTTTCTTTTTGGTATCTCTAGCAAAATACGCCATCCTGTATTACACGTCGAAATAGTGAAATGCTGACGTTGTATGATTTCACTGTATGTGTAGACATTCCCGTCAATCCGACATTTTCGAGAGCAGTTTTTTTCTCCTTCTTGCTTACTCGCGGACAACCCCAGCGGAAAGTGGACGATGCCGCACGAGCCGCTGCATAAGGCAGCTATCATTAATTTGTAGGGGGGGGGGGGGGGGGAGAGACGTGGCAGTGGATGCAACTCGGTTTGATAATAGATCCTTGGATGATCTTGCACAGTATTTGACTGTTTTTGTTCTCGCTCTCCCTCTCCTTGCCCCCCCCCCATCTCTTTCGCTGTCTTTGAACTTAGAACACAAGTTACGTCCAGTAAAGCGGCAAGTTAAGGATATTACTGAGTGTAACATTGTACTTTGTGTCATTCGGATCAAAGCATGTTTGTGTATGTGTATGATGTGTATGTGTGTGTCTGTGTTTTATGTTTAAATTGATGGCAGTCAAGTGAAAAATGTGATAAACTCAGTGCGAAAAGGGGGGAAATGGATTTGACTATGAACTTTGTCTTTAACGACAAGAAGTTAAGGAATTATGTTTTATGATGGAACTGTTTAGTCGAAAAACAAGCACTATATAATTATGTTAATAATGATGATAATATAGATACTATTATGGCCCTTCATACTTTTTTTTAAAGCGCGCGCTCATACAGAACAGAAATTGAATTAAAATATGAAATATGATTACGAACATTGTGGTATGTATATATATATACTAATATTATATATATATAATATATATATATAGCAAAAGAGATATTATATTACGATTGCTTGAATAAGTAAGTTTACAACGTTGATTTAAACGTGTCTACACTTTGAGCGTTTTGAATGGGAAAGGAGGTTTGTTCCATAAAGAAATGTATGGGCTAAGTAAATGCCCTATCATCATGGATACGGGTAGGCCTATAAGTGCGAGGACCACAATCGTTATTGCAGCAAAGAGGAAGAACGGAGAGATCGGGTTGAAGAAGATGAGAGATATCAAATCTTTGCGATAAGATGGGCTGCACGTCTGATATCTCATATACCATGAAAAGAATAAGAACTTCAAAAGGTGCTACGTTGATGTATGGGGAGCCAGTGGAGGGATCGGAGAATTAGAGTGATTAAACATCAGGTCTTTTTGTGAGGGACACACGCCCATAGTAATTTTATTTTGAATTTGTTTGGGATGGCATAATTTCGAAGCAGGGAGGCCAGCGAGAAGGAAATCACAAATCAAGATGAGGAGACCACAGATACATTAATGAGACGTTCAGTGGAAAACTAGATATGCGGAATTTACCAATTTTACAAATACCCCAAGAAGCAGCACGACATGAATTCTTCAATATTGTTGAAAATTTGTATGCGTATCCAAAATGACTCCGAGATCTCTGACGGACTGAGAGGTGGGGGTGGTACTGTTTCCAAGAGAAAGTTCTGGGAGACAACTGCCTATAGCCTGAACTGTGAGTAAATGTGTAAAAGTTGCGATTCAATTTAAGATAGTTATCACAAATTCAAATTCAAATTCAACCTTTATTTTCACTTTCTTTTTTCAACAGAATGTACAAGAAACGATATTATGAATTTGACATGCGAGTCGTTGAAAGTACACATAACTAGACTGGATTAACAACATGTTCATGTCTACATGATCAGTACAAAAAAGATACATACACTTGTATATACACTCTGAGAAAAAAAAAAGTGGAGGTACCCACTCGGAAGACTATGCTTGTATCATGTGGGTACCTCTCAGGGAAAGGGGGAAAAGGGGGGGGGTGAGAAACTTACAACTTTCAAGAGAGTGCGGGAAACTGCATGGGAAAGTGGGGAATAGAAAAAAAGAAAGAAAGCAAAAGTGTGAAAAAAAGGGAACAAAAAACAGGGGAAAGAGGAAGAGAGAGAGAGAGAGAAGCCTAAAACATTTAGATGCATACACCAAGGGCGAAAGCCCACAGAGACAATTAGCCAAGCGGTCTTCGAAATTGATACATTGTCGGGCTGCTTTCCAGCGGAAGAGATTCTAACTGTGAGGACAAGAGCACGTGCATACTAGCAGGCAGTAAAAATGATTGATGCCTCAAGAGAACGCAGCCTACAGTGAAAGAAGAGAAAATAATGTCGTGCTCTACAGATATATATTACAAAATAAAATTCATTCGATTTACATTATAAAACTTCAAAAGAAACATTTTTAATCTCTTTTTAAAAGAATTCAATGAAGGTGCATTTTTTATATCCACAGTAAGGGAGTTCCAGAATCTTGGACCTACATAAATAAAAGTCTGCTGAGCTAGCAAGGTTCTTAACAGAGGTAAATGAAATTCATTTGACTGTCTAGTTGGGTATCTATGGTGTGTCCGGTTGCTCATAAACATGGAGTTAAAAATAAACGGGAGGCAATTATTATCATAAGTATACATAAATTGCCCTAATTGAAGTAAAAACAAATCTTTTATTTTCAGAATCTTATTATCAAAAAACAAAGGATCTGTATGAGAATATGGAACGGTATTACAATAATGTGAAGAGCCTTCTTTTGTAACAGTAGAACCCTATCCAATAATATTGATGCGTGTTTACCCATACCAAAATTCCATACTCTAAACAGGGCAATATCAAAGATATCAAAGATGAATACGATGTAAACAACGAATGTTGAGGAATAGACAGGTTTAGTCTATTAATAACACCTATGTTACGTGAAATTTTCTTGCAGACATTATCAATATGAAATTTCCAAGAAAGTTTGTTATCAACTGTAATACCGAGAAACTTTATATGGGAAACACTTTCTAAGACAGCGTCACCAAAACAAATGTCCATATTCAAATTATCTACAGTGTTACTAAAAAGCATATGTTGTTTTTTTTTTTTTTTGATATTCAAAGACAACTTATTTGCTCTTATCCACTCACATAAATTTTGTAATTCGGAATTAACAGTCTGCACAAGAATATTTGGGTCTTCGTGTGAGTAAAAAACATTAGAATTGTCGGCAAAAAGTATGAACGATAACACATCGGACGAAGCACAAAAATCATTAATGTAAACAATAAACAGCAGCGGGCCCAATAAACTACCTTGTGGCACGCCACACTTAAGTTCTCTCATATCAGAATTATGATTGTTCAGAAAAACATATTGCTTGCGATCAGTTAGATAACTCCTGAACCACCCCAAGGCCTTCCCACGTATACCATATAATGAGACAACTTGCAGAGTAAGATATCATGGTTTATAGTTTCGAAGGCCTTGGAGAAGTCCAGGAAGATACCAATCAAATGAGAGTGATTGTTTAAAGCATGTGCTACTTTATCAACAAAATTCAGCAAAGCGTGACAGGTGCCATGCTTTTCTCGGAATCCAAACTGCGAATTTGTAAAAACACCATACATTTTCAGAAAATTCATCGTTCTTTTATATATAATTTCCTCTAAAATCTTGGACAAACAAGATAATAAAGAAATAGGCCTTTAATTGCTAACATCTAACTTATCTCCATTCTTATGTATGGGAATAACTTTATTTTCTTTTGCTCCGGAAACACATCCGTTAACATAGACAATTAAAAATATGTGCCAAAGGATCCGCAACAGAAGATATAACGCTTTTCAAAATCATATTGCTTATGTCATCATAACCTGAACTTTTTTTGTTTTTCAAACCAGATACAATATCAGCAACCTTATACCTCGTGGTAGGAGTAAAAAATATTGAATTCATATTATACTGATTTAAAAAATCAGAGAAATGTTTATTAGTATCGGGAATTTCTTGAGCAATGTTTTCTCCAATTGTTGTAAAATATGTGTTAAAAACATTTGCTATATCAACAGAATTATCAATAATTTCATCATTAAATCTTATTTTCGAAATACTAAACTTTTCATTTGATATATTCATTGCTTGTTTTGATACATTCCATGTACTTTTTATATCACATCTATCTCTCTAATTGTTTATGATAATATTTTTTCTTTTCAATACGTATTATCTTAGTGAGGGTATTCTTATACACAGTATATTTGATTCGTGCTTGTTCAGTTTTTTTTTTTTCATTTTAAATACATAAAACAATTTATTTTTCCTATTTATGGAACGCAAAATGGACATCGAAATCCAAGGAAGCTTTGGTGTTGTTTTATAATTCCCTCGTTTATCCTTTCTTTTAGGAATGTGAATATCCATATGATTATCAAAAATTTCCAAAAAATTATTCAAAGCCAAATTGATGTCATCAGTATCAAACACACAATCCCAATTGACATTATCCAAGGAAGCACAAAAAGAAGACAAATTTTCTTGCGTTACTTTACGCCTCAAGTATCGCTGGAATGAATTATTACTAATATGGTTGAGTTTAAGGTGCGTCATTATTGGAAAATGATCAGTGATTGCCTAATATCATTTACACAACTGCTAAGTTTACAAAATGCTTCAACTTGGGTGTTTGGTTGAATGATTCATATGTAAATTTGAGTATCATCAGCGTACATAGCATGCATTATCATTATCTTCATGAGAACTTCATGAGAGGAAAGATGGGCTATATATAGGAGAAATAGTACAGGACCAAGTACAGACTATGGGGGAGGCTATGTCGGAGAGGGCACGACCGAGAAAAGACACCATTATAATGGTACAGCCATGTGGTGGTGGTCGTGTATAGGTAAGATGCGATTCATTTCATGACCGTTCCAGTAAGAATGAAGGAATACTGGTATGGGGATAAAACCGTCATTGTGAAGGGTATGCGTTATTATATGCAACTATACGAACGTGGACTTTATTTTGAAATGAATCATCCTCTTCTCAAATAACTTACAGTGTCTCAAATATTGCATACACATTTGAAGATTGCATGTTTAAACCTTTTTACTATATATGAGATTTAAGTTCTGTCTTGGAAACACTATTGGACAACTATAATGACTAGTTTTTATTTGATGAAGTAAACTTGAAAAGAAATAATCATCTGGCGCGAATGCAGTGCTACGTTTCGTCATGAATGTCTGTGTATATAGTTTTGTCGCTTCAAAGATTATCATTTTTGTTGTTTTTGGTTTATTTATACTGATTTGGAGGCATTGATAACGAAGATACATACATTTTGTACATTATTTATAAGCAAACATTATGTACTATACATTATAGCTTGTGCTTTTTTACTTTTTGCTTGTATATTTTGTATTATGTATCTCCATTTGTTCGATGAAAAGAAACTGGACGTACGAAGGTTTTTGTTTCTGTTTTTGTTTTCTTAATCATAACGTTCCCACGCCAGGACCTAATGGTATAGCAATTGCTCGGTTTGAGTATAATGTATGCGCTTCTGGTCTTGCGACAAAACGCCATTACGTATAATTGAACAGCGTGACGTCGAGGAGTCGGCCTATTTTATCCAATAGATCTCACACAATACATACCCATTTTTTATACAATATTATATAGTATCATATATATATTATAAGTGTGAAAGTTGTGTTTTCAGTTGTTAAACAACTGGGCCGTTGCATCTTCCTCTCACCTATATATTTATATAGCAAGTGTAAAAACAGTCGTTTAAACATCGCAGGAGCCAAAAAAATTGGACTGACGTTTCGATCAAAAGGTCTTTGACCGAAACGTCAGTCCAATTTTTTGGCTCCTGCAGTGTTCATACGACTGTTTTTACACTCGATATACTACACACCGACGCAGAACTTTCATATTTTGATATATATGTTATATATCATATGTATATATACATATATATATATATATATATATATATATCATATTTTATATATATATATATATATATTATATGTATATATACATATATACATATATATATATCATATTATATATATATACATATATATATATATATATATATATATATATATATAAACCATACAGCTGCACATTATTATATCAAGAAAGAAAAAAAATAAGGGTAGCTAAAGTGATGAATTATGTAAGTTGTCAACATGGCTAAATGAAATAAAGGCAGCAAAGTATAACTGTGCGAATATTGCCCATTTTCAAAACCCGGAGGAGTGAAAGATGGCTATATACGAAAATATAACGTCCTTTAGCCCTGATCAGACATTCGATACCTCATATCTGCACACTGGCATAGAGAGGAAAAACTAGAAGGGCGCGCACTATCGGTTTCGAACAGTTTGCAGTTGGGTGGAGCCGTGTCAACAAACGCGTATTGTTGCTTGTTGACACGTGAAGGTAACTCGCCAATCACTTCGAAAATCATATTGTATTACAACATGTATTGGGTTATTCCGTACAGTGGATAGTTGTTCGAACATGAGCAGGGTTTCTCCTTCAAGAACATTTCAAACGCCTCATTCATAATAGTTGTATGCAGCTTACGTTGTGTGGAATACAATATATACGCTGCAGGAATACAGCCCATTGCATCTCATATACATGTATATCACAAAATAGATGGCGTATTCAGATACGAAACGTGTACACATAATTTATGTGCCAACCACTTATGGTTGCTGGTATTACATGCATGCTCAGATTTTCTGAAGCCTACCAGTATATGAATGTTAGTTATCAAAAGACAGGACTTGGCATGAACATCGTTACTCTCAAACTTCGACTTGAAGACATTGTTATCAAGTAAACAGTGAAAAGACGTATTTCTGACTGTCACGTTTGAATGTGAATAATCCTATTCCCTCTATGAGAAGCATTTTACGCCCATAAATGTACGAACAAAATTTGAGAATGCACCAGGAACGTTCTGATTATACATCTGTTCTCCATTAATCCTATAACTGATGTGACTGATAGGCCCTCCAAGATAAATTACGAGAGGCCCAATCAACGTATTAAACATGAAGGAAAACAACTGAGTGTCGAGAAAAGGGTAACGGATTACGTTTTCTAGAAATGAGAAGTCTAGTACAGTATGTACTAGTAATTTATTCTTGTATCTACTTGTACTATGACAATGCATTAATGTGTGTTTAGTGTGTGTGGGGGGGGGGGGGGGTGTTGGCGGATATATAGGTGACATGACATATTGTGTCCAAGCTCCTATGATATTCGTGTGGGTTTAAGACCAATTACGCCGGCCGGTTATTTTGTGGTCGTATGCTTCTAGTAGGCTAAGTGGGAAAAGCTGCCCTATGAGTCCTTTGTTGACAATCGGAGGGAGAAAAAAGAGCGATCGCATCTCCGCAATACAAGTGTCTTTCCCGCACGTACGCGAACTCTGCACAGCTACAGCGCCCTGGTAAACTTCAGTCTTGCTGTTGGAGTCTCAAGGAGCAAAACATAATGTGAATGTTGTGTTGTGACTGCATTTATTGCTATTTAGCTGTATGCTGTAACTCATGCAACATTTTTTTTTCTGCAACTTTCCTTGCTATTCAATTCCGTCGGCCTACAACGGCGCAACCTGGGAAATTACTACAGGGCATTGTTGACACATCACCCGGATATTATGGGCGTATTGTGAAACGGTCTCTTTTTATAGCGTGAAACGCGTGAATAACTTTTCATGACTGTACCCCTTCAATGATAGTGTTCCATATGCCAACCACGATTATCTGTGCTGGCGACACTCCCGAAATACAGCACACAAACTTGCTCGAAGAAGAGTAATAACGGGGACTTATTTTGCGTTGATATTTCGGAGATTCTCTTTGCAGCACACTCACGTCGGGAGTAGCCACGGTATCAGCTCCAAAGCCATGGCCGCAGCCGCCGCAGCAGCTGGGGCATGTGCCTCTCTGACGGTATACGAAGATCTCAATGAAGCCGGGCCGAGCGAGGCCGGTACAAGCACCAGTACCACCCAATCTGTAGAAAAGCAGAGCTCGGTTGAGGGAAATAATGGTGCCAAAAAGACTCATAGGGTAACGATTAAAGACACAAATCCCACCTACCACCGAGGCATGTCCAGCAGCACCAAAGATGTGATAATCAGCGTGAGGGAAAAGCATGGCTCTTTTCGCGCAGCAGTACCATGTATGCCAACTCCCGTAGCTGCCGTGTGCTGCCTCCTCAACCTCGTTGCTCCAGGAACCGGTAAGAGAGAGGGAGAAAGAGAGAGAGAAAGTTGCCTTTTTCATTCAAACTTGTGACTTCCAGGGAAGGAATAGTGTATGTACTGTAATTGCTTTCATTTTTGTGCAATTTTTGTTACTTTTCAATAGCACGTGTTTGAAAGAGCGTGACAATATTATTCTCTGCAGATACTAACAAAACGGAGAATCGATTTGACTATGTATTTGCCGCCCAGTTGTCCACTCTAGCAGCTCAATAGATGAGCTTAATGAATGAATGTACGTGGCACAAAATCAGTGGTAGGCTCGATGTACAGACGGGGATTCCCCTTGTGTAGTCTTCAATAACCAGACTATCCTTAATGATTAATTTTCTGTTGCGGAGACCCATATAGTTTCACATGATTGTAATTTCTCCCTGGAGTATCCTGGAGGATCCACTCGGAAACCTCAGTTATTCAAAAGTCAAGCGTACTGTCCACAGGCAAAAATTATGCCGTTAAGTTTTCGAGGTCTGTGAGAACGTAGCTTGCCAGTTGCATCTTGTATCATACATTGCATCTGAACATTTTCGTCGATGACGCCATGTTATGGCACATAGATCTAGTCTATTTGAAATATTTTTAGTAGTGGCATCAAGTATGGGTTCAAGGCGAAGGAGACTGGGATTCCATCTCTTGATTCTCCTTGGTAGGTACGTTTTCTTCTCCTATGATGTATCGATAATAATTATGTCAGCGAGTTCGAGTCCGCGTTGTATTCAATGTCCGCAGTGTCAAGAACGACTCCAACCTAACGGTGGTAGACAGCCACCAGCATACTGCAGCTTGAGATCGTACGCGGAAGCTCTGATTTTCATCGAGATTCAACAAATTACACAAATTTACATATAGCATAGGCCTAATCAATTATGTTAAGATGAAACTAATTGACTGGCGCTAACACTGTGCTTGCTTTTCGAACCAATCCTCATCCTTTGATGAGCACACACGAACTTTACATGGACTGATCATATTCAAAACGTGTTCAAAAACACATTACTCGCTGCTCAGGATCGTCATAGCACTGGCATGCAAGACATGCATCTTGATACATGCTCGGAATAGGTACGTCGCAACCACGAATCAAAGGAGTAACAACGATATTTCTGAACAGAATAATTTACTTCTAATAGGATGCAACCAAGTGAAAGTGAGAGGGACGCTAACAGACCCGTGAGTCTGGAATGATCACGATCTCACCGGCATGTGAGTAGGTGCCATGAACACCGATTCTCACTGAACCCTTATCTTTATACAAACCCTGCCTTTCATAAAGATCGACAGAACTACCAAATATTTACAACAATAAGTCTGACAGTTGTCAAATAGAATGTAGGTCAACAAGTCTTGATTTAATTTTAGATAAGCATTATTCAGAGAAATGTTTGTGCCCGCCTGTGGAGACTATAAATGTAGTTATTCGGCGATGATAGTAATCATCATCCCATTTTAATTAGCAATGTGCACATGTTTGGACCGCCATTACTGCTTTGTTAAGGCATGTGAAACGTTCATCTTTGATATCTGATTTTCATTGTTTCATTATCCATATTATACTTGCTCAAGTTAACTGTCAATACGGGTATGGCGTGGCATACTATTCCAAGACAGGACACTTCTACAGACTTCAATATATGTACAAGTGTATGTAATAAGTCTCGTGATCATGACGTTGCTTGTCTTGATTTGCTTCCTTATTTTGTATTCTTAATTTTCATCTGTATAAAAATCAATTTCTCTGGCATCTAAGAAACCATAGTCCTCTGAAGGGAAATACTGTATTCATTAGTGAATGATTGTTTTGGAAAGGCATCAAATTAAGTGTTATCAAGCACAAAATAACAACAACAACAACAACAACAAAGTACTGAAAAAACACCCCGCCATGAATGTCACCAAATTAGATATATATACTATTTACAAATCATTATGTTAACAGAATGTCATATTTCAAGGCTTACTGACATTTGATATGTCATAAGAGTGCTACATCATGTCTGATTTAGCCCTTTGTGTTTAGTAATTTGTTGCTTCTTGTTTCACTGCGTACGCGGAAAATATTTTCCCTTGGCATTTCATTTATCATACGGATAAATTTTTTTTTTCGAAATTTAAAGCACTCTTTACACTGTATTCTGAAACAGGATAGAATCTTGAGTTGATAATGTTGTGAGTAAACACACAAGACATCATCTGAATATGCTGTAACCCCTTCCCCATATCATATCAGTGCAATGGTCAATTTGTAGACTGTGTAAGAGAGATGTACAGACTGATAGTGGTCTTGTCTCATTGTGCAAACCCAGCTGTAAGCTATTCAGGGCAATGCACTTTCAAACTGTGTTGTAAGACTTCCTTGCCGTGTCAACACTTCAATTGCGAAAATACGTATAAATAATTTGTATCAACACAAGGATGAAGCTATCACCAGGGGGATATTAATCTTTTGAACCTATAATAGGTGTGCATCAAAATGGGTTGCTCATCAGTTACGGATGATTCTCTATAGTTTTAGCCTTTTAGGCCTATACAATGAACTTGTGCTCGTTATCATAACCTCACATAGATCTACATGTTAACTATTGTGGAAACTAGCATTTTAATTTGGTATCTGGTTGAGAAATTTCTTCTTGTTTAATTCCACTAATATCTGTGTGAGGAATTGATATCATGTCATCATTGAACAAGTGTGATTGAGCCAGCGTTGGCTGATATCTTTAACAAAAAGATAAAATTTCATTCGGGTTTTTTTTTTTTTTTTTTTGGTGTGGGATTGGTGTTCATTAGATAGGCCGCGATGTTGTAAATATAACGATTATAATCAGAGAATGGTTAGATGATGATCTATGTAATAATTGTACATACTACACTACGCGATAGATACTCGTATATCAATACTTATCAGCTAAACAACAAAATTATACACATCAGAATATAGCAAGCAGACAAGGAGCATTTGAAGCTGCAAATGTTACATGCCTCTGTCAATCTATTGATAGATCTCTGTCAAATTTGACATCGCACGCAGCACAGATAGATCTAGTATCCAGATTGTATTGCCCAAACCAAAGGTATGAGTTTACCTTGACATTCTTTGATGTTGTTCACGGCCGGCGCCACGTTTTTTAAAAGTGGGGAGGCCCAGTATATATTTATTTTGTGGTACCACTTCCGTGTTTCATCAGCTAACAATTCCGGGTTTCTTCAGTTGACAAGCCCAAGAAAAAAAAAAACTTCAAGGTTTCAACGGCTGACAAAAAGAAAAAAAGCGCTCTGGTACAACTTGCAATCGGCAAAAGCTTAATCACATTCATTATCATTTTGTTTCTGTTCCCACTTCTGGGGGAAAAAAAAAAGGTGTGGGGGGGGGGGGGCCAAAGTGGTTGCACCCTATGTATTCCTATGTATTGTGCAAAAAAAGTGAGGGGGTCGACCCCTCCCCGGTTCCACCGGCTCTGTTATCATCAGTACATGTCCGAGGCATTCTGATTTTGATTTCAAAATAACGGATCATTCCATTACCTAACATTTCTCCCAGTATCACTTCTGAGAAACTATTTATCCAATCACAGCCTCCTTTTTGTTGGTACCGTACCTTCTATTACATCTTCGCTAACCCAGCAGCAAAGGCATTGTAGTAGCACTGTTAATAGAAGACAAGACCTCGGCATATGCTATAGACACCACACTTATCGCAATAGACATTGCTTCATGTAGCTAATAGTTTCGCTTAGTTAAATATATTTGATTTATAATTTCGTGATATATATATTTAGATACAAACTTGGAGAAAATCAGTAAAGGTGCCGCCACAACATTGTACATCGCATGCAAAACAATTTATGAAAAATATTGGATTAGTAAGGCACCGATAAACGCTATGACATTAAAGTTATATCCTCGAACACAAGACACAGTATACAATTTTAGTCTATATAAACGTAGACAGACTGACTGTATAAACGGCTATGCCGCCTCCAAGTTTCAGAGTGGTTAGGGTACGTTTTCACTCGTTTCCAAAGCATGGACGGAAGCTTTAAAGTGCTACCGAGAAGACGAGATAAACGTGTTGCCTTCTGTTGTAAAAATGTTTGAAACGGTACCCTCCCTCATGAAAAGCAGATTTCATCAGATAGAATTGATACGGTGTAATCTTCAAATACAGTTGTCTTATGTAACATTAGTGACCAGACGCGCCCAGTCGAGAAATGCTCATTTTCATTTCATCGATCTTTGTGCAGTTTGTGTAATTTGCGCATCCCCTATATATATAGTCTTTACCATTATGTGCCGTTCATCTTTTATAAGCATTGGTGGCGAAAAGTACTGACCATCATAAAAACATATCTTTCTTTATAGATAGTGGCTGCATGGTCATGTAATGAGACATCAATACATTGTTTCGTATCTGTTCGGCAGGTCCAGTTTGGCATATACTTCAAATATTTTTTAGTGGCGGCATCGTACATGGGATCGAAGGGGGAAAAGGGATTTAATGTCACTGGAGGAACATTACAGTGACAGGAATACCATGTAGGCCTACAACCGACAGTCAGGTATAAGCGCAGCAATAAGTTGAAGAAAGGCGGAATGGCCGTATGGTAAGTGGACGACTTGTCATCGATATTTACAATAACCGAGCTTGTCCGAATGCCGACTCACTGCTTGCTTTATATCGATCATTCAGCGAGCATTTTAGGACACGTCCTATAATCCTGTGATCATATACACGACACCCAAAACAAAGAGTAAGCAGGATGGTATGTCGTATACCCTCGGCCCCACGAACGCCATCTGCCCGTCGTCCAGGGCACAATTAGATCCTGCTGTGTCGAACCTGCGACGCCTCTCGGGTCAACATCAGACCTGACGCTCCATGCCTAAGAAGCCTTGAGCAGGGCGAGTAGGCAAGAGCGCCTTGACTAAAGGCGAGGCTTGGTGTCGATGACATTGATATCTTCCAGACAACGTGCTATCATCTAGGAGCATAGTCGTACTTCACGTTATCCCAAGGTGCCTTTACATGTCGTTAGGTGTGACAAACACTCGAAGACAACATTTTGCACGGTTAGAAGCACACCGGGGAAAACCATCGTGCTGAACTGTGTTTATTTTGTACTGTGAGAAAGCTATCACGTCGCCAGCTGGTGTACCGATAATCATCCAGCTTAGGTTTGTTCAAGGCGTACCAGCTTTATTGGATTATTATGATCTTCAATGATCACCATTCCGCTTACGTTTTCAACACTCCGCTTACGTTTTCAACACTGTACCATGGTCTTTAAATAGTGTAGATAAAACAGTAATTTTCCTTATCTAGTAAGTGTAATTTAATTGCTCCCTAAGTTACCGTGTTTTGTTTTGTTTTGTTTTGTTTTTCTCTGCTAATGTTAATAATCCTTGTGTATTTCATTTCAGTTGACTTTAAGAGAGAAACATTTCATTCCTCCTCTCAGGTTTAAATTCATATATTAGTGGAATTTCCAGCAAACGACAAAACACATATTGAATCGCACATTGATGGTGATTTCAGAGACAACTGAAGCATGTGGCATAGTGGATAAGGCTCTTGACTTTTGAGTTCAAAGCCCGTCAAGTGCTCACGTCCTTGGACAAAATGTTGTTACCCACCATCTTCCTCTCGGCACAGGTTTATAAATGCGCATGTGGCAACGCTACGGCAACACGATGATAATGATAATGGCAAGACCTTCATATAGAGCAGTCGCAAGACTGAAGATGCTACCCTGAAGACCTTAGAAATATTCATGCTGCCTTAGGTGGAGGGGAATGATATAGCGATACAAAACTGTACGTATTGTAGTGTTTGGACTCAAAAGGGGCCTAATGCTTTCTATCCTATATTCAGAATCTTCGTCAGAGGCCACAAATACTAGTGTTCGTAAAGAAATTATTCATAATGAGACTACAATTTCGTCGAAATATTTCAAGGAGACTTCCGGATGACTATCAGACTTTTGCGATTGAAAAACCTGTAGGTTGATTCAACTGGGTACAGAGTTTCAGAATTGAAATTCTATACAATATAGTGTTTGGGATGAGGAGTATGATTTTTTTTTTTTCAAAATTGATTTAAAAATGGCAATGAACGAGGATGATGACATAACAGCTTCAGATAGAGTGCATGATTGGGTGCTCAAGGAAGCAGAACAAAAGAAGAAAGCATGCATAAACTCTACCCAGGTGGACTTGTTGAGCAAGTGGTATCGTAAATTCATTGCTAGATACATTACTGGAATATGTAAGCCTTCTATGTCATCATCCTTGTTCAGTGTATTACGTTTTTGGAGGTTGAAGTATACTACACTGTATTAGGTTATCTGCTCAGTGACCACAATAAATTCCAAAAATCTATACATCGTGATATCTGTTTATTTACTACGTGATGTTGATTATATAAATCGTCTGGAATGTCCCTTTAACAATCTTTCCCTTTAATAGTCTTTCGACGGACAGCATTTTTAGTACAGCGTCCTCTCTACTTCTCTCTTTTCTGCTATATAAATGAAGACAATTTTCTCATATCGGGCAATATTGTATTAAAACATTTGAAAGGCTTCAGTCTGATACGTGGACTGTAACAGTAGTAGCAGATGGACCTGCAAGCCAATCATTCATCACAGGAGGGGGATACTGGTATCTCCCTTTCATTCATATCGCCTTGATACTGAGTCTTGAATCCATGATTGGTTTGCCACCTGCTTGACACTGATCGAGTGTCTTATCATTTATCATATTTGTTCAGCTCGAGACGTCATCACTATTTCGCGACACTATACACTCTGGCCCACACGGAGATATTGTCTTTCCCAACTTTTTCATTTGCTGGGGTTGCTAAGAGAGGGGATAGCAATATTCCACTGTTGAGGACCACACATAAAACGTTCTCATGAGTCACGCCCATTCGTGCGTGTTAAAAGACAATCAACAAAGTTTCATAACCATTTCCCCCCTGTTACAGTATACAGGTGTGTAACATTATACGCACACGTTCATGCAGGACGCTCAGTTCTAATGTTCTTACATATAGCCGTTTGATATATTTCAATCACAATGAAATGATGTACGTTAACCTGGAAGAGTAGGTGAAAATGTATAATTTTAGTACATGAATTGTATATATTATGTGTGTGTGTGTGTGTGCATGTGTGTGTGCGTAAAGTAAAACGATTGTACACGAAGTATGCAGATATTCATGACTACATTGATATCCTAATAAGATCGCAGATACTGAAGCGGAAAAAACGTAAAATGCTGTGAATGAAAACAAGTAAAATGCAAATCACAGATGTAATGGAATGATATATATTTTACAGTCACCTGTCCGAAATTTTGTCGTAAATGCGAACATTTTCCATTTTACTGAAGTTTAGTCGGAACTCTGAACCGAAGTGAACAAAATAATGCAATCATATTAAAAACCAAACAAAACCAAACAAAACAGACGCAGTCGCTTGATTAATCCGAGAGTGATTAAAGATTTGCAATAAAAAATCGATGTAAGGAATTGTATTTATTGCTTGTTGTGTACATCTGAATATCGTAAGTATTGACAGAAAGGCAATATAACTTTTTGTAAAGTATGCTTTCCTTCAAATTTTCATATTTTCACTCGACTTTACCTACAGCTGTATCAATAGTATTTCCTTTCTGTCTCTTTCTCTCTCCTATGCCCCCCCCCCCTCTCTCTCTCTCTCTCTCTCTCTCATGAACCAGTCTTAACTTACAAGTTTGGTTACTCGGACTTTTTTTTTAATGTAAATTGTTGTATATGAATTTCTACAAATTGTGTATCACTTGGAAAAGGGAGTCCCTGAGAATGACAAAAAAAAAATATAGCAAAAACAGAAATCGGAGGTCCAATGTTTTTACGTTATTCATGATATCTTTAACTTGACCATACGTCAAACGGCCAAATAAAGGGAATTCAGTAGCAATAGACCCATTAGTCGATAGGTTTGGGTCTCTGAAGAGAGCGATTCAATGCGTCCCCCTCCCCTTACCTTTGCTCTTCAGAATCGCCACGACCTAGTGGCCTCGCCCTTCCCACCGCAGTCCCGTGTTGTGTATGTTGACATAAAAATGCATGTATATAATAATGTATCGTTCTCGCAAAGCAGTCGTGGTCCCGCTCAACATTATACCCTCGCTACGTGACTGCAATTGGACAGTTGCGACGCGTCGCTGTTTGGAAACACGAAGTGTATAACACTCTTGACAAAATCGGTGCATCATTCATCCCAAGAATAAGTACCAGCAACAGTTATGAAAAAAAAAAAGCGTACGTAGAAAATTAGATGATTCTTCATTGAAGTTTTTCAATGTAGTGACAGTTGATACGACAATGGCATTTCTTGAGCGGGATTAAAAAGTCGTGACTAAAAACAACATGAGCGTGCCCTCTTTTGAATAACTAAGGAGACTTTTAATTAAATCTCGAAGCACCCCTCAGTGTGAAATTAGAAAATGAATGCTGAACTGTATTATATTTGTTGTCAATCCGAGCCTTGATAACATTGCAATTTCATACCTTTTCATATGTAGTTCAAATTTTGAAGGAGCGACATTGTGATATTAGAGAAAATCACAGCCAATAGCACAAGTCATAATATCTGGAATAATATACATCACATTAACTCCACTGCTCCAAATGGGCAACATGTCGATGTTTGCCGTCTCATTTGCCGTGTGCATCGGTTTCTGTACGAAACTTGAAGCAAGGGTGAACACTGACACCAAAACAAACATTTGATACTAACCAATATGTATTTATGCATATGTATTTAAAGAATTGGAATATTACCGAATGACGTTTTCACCAAAATTGGCATTTCCCCAAAGAAGAGTAATGCTATGTTGTTGTACAGGAGATATTAGCTATTCGTCCCACTGCCGTGTCATCTTCTCTATATTGTCTATATCGTCTGATACTTTGAGAGCTCAGGCTGCATCTTACACTACGAATTCGTTTAGCAGACTTCACTGACACTGAGATATGAATAAGTCACAGATTATAAGATTGATTAGGTCAATTTTTACGTTTCCATGATGTACGAGACTGAATTAGTTTGTTCTGTTTCGTTTGTCTGTGTGTATATTTGTTTGTTTTGTTTTTTAATACCATTAGTTGGTATCAACGTCTAGATGATCATTATATTATCGAGGTTACCCCATCTCCTCCAAGATCCTCACTGTTTCGACGTTTCTATTAGAAGTTGAGCTGAAATGGGGTTGAGGTTACAAAGATTTACACGAACATGACATATACCAATATAACTTTTGGCGTGGCATTAGGCCAATCAGTCCTAGGAACACTAGACCACGTGATCGCATGTCCGGAAGACACTTCCCCCGCCATTCCCTTAATCAGGCGTGCTAATTATGGATGCTACTTGTCCATGCCCCCTGCCATGTTCTGTTTGCCAGATGGATGACTCCTGTCAACTTGAGGCTTAAAGGAAAATGCACACTTAACGCCAACATCAAATCCCATAGACGCTAAGGAGATGAGAGTATATGCGTTTAGCTTGCAAAAAATGTCATTAACTTCAAATTTTCTGAATCACGTTAAACGCGTCGTGATTATACATCCTTACACTTTTTCCCGCCACATTTTTGTAGGGAACCAAGTAGATGGCCACTATGGATTAGTAAGATTTTGAGCAAAGACATTGTTAGATGTGCAAATTAACGTTTTTCATAAGCATTGTATAAGAAATTATCATCCTTTATATCAAGATATATGAAGAGAATTTACTTGTACACTAACTTGACGTCTTTCTATGCTCAACATTTATGAAGCGAATAATGACTAACTGCTATGTTAGTAGTTAATGATTCTTGGAAGCGAATAATGACTAACTGCTCTGTCAGTAGTTAATGATTCTTAATTCTTCTTAAAATCTTACACTCTATACTCATTAATGTGAATTGAAGACGCCTGAGGATATGATGATATTCTTGTTTGATATGACAATTCGAGATGATGCATGGTATATGTTGATGCGTCGTGTTCACATGTTTCACAGGATTCAGTATCTCACAGATGTTATTTTGATAGCTTATCGTCTCGAGGCAATGGTTTATGAAAATTCACAGTATTTACTTGCGGAAGGGAATTTATTCTTTGAAAAGCGAATGAAACCCAAATAATGTGGATTTAGCGAATGCAGAAATATCAGAATAACACATCAGTGACGGTTTGGGAAAAGCGGACAATCTGTGTAAAAGATATCGATTTTTAAAGTTCCGGGACCGCCATCGCTTGATAAGAAGACCAGAACAATTCGTGTTGGCATACGTGAAATGGTATAAGAATATATTATGAATCAACATATTTTCTTTTTTTTTTCTGGCATAATTAGCGAACACTTGGCTCACCTCTTTCAAAAGTCACGGGGCATGATAATAACACTGAACGTATATTTTATGTCAGTTACAAGTGAAAGGAATGTGTGTGTTTTTTTCAATGAAAATTGAAATTTTTCAGAATTTTTACAAAAGATTATAGTCAGTATTTTATATCACATCAATTCAATTCCTTTTCAATTCAAATCTGTTTCATTTTCGACAAAAACGTACAAATCAGTTTCTTTCACAACAGAGAATAATGTAAGACAATGTGAATTGAAAAGAGTATACAATAGTAGTGAAACCTTGCAGTAATGATACATTGTAATAGATACTGAAGTGATCAGAGTGAAATAAACAATATGCAGTGCGCGAAAAAATGGAAATGTTTCTTTCATATTTTGTGAGAAGGCATCTAGTAACATTAAGGGACAAACTGCTCGTATGTATAAGGATAATAAGGTAATATCATGAAACAAACAAACAAAATATCGAAAAGCTGGCACTTTTTCGGACCACTGGTTGCCTCCACCGCCTACAGAGACGGGTACTAGATGTTGTATATACAGTGATTAAGGCGTGCAAAAGGCTGTCTGTACGATAGGCTGCGAAGAAGTGCCATGTATATATACAAGTTTGTATTATGTTCTAAATGCTGTAGAATATGATTTGTCAGGTACAAGGCTGCTGAAGCCGGGCTTTTCATAATTGTTTGTTTGGAGTAAAGTAAGCTATGATCCAAAGTTCATTGCGTCTAGACCCCGGACCAGACTCGTCCGTGTCGACTGGTCTTCACCAGTATATTCCCTCGCAGCATATCCCACCGTCCTGTTTTAGCATGATGCACACCACTTGAAATGCAGGCAAATGGTTAATAGCTTATCTCACTGAAGCCTGTAATTTTAAATGATCTCACAAGTACGTGTTCATTTTGGTTTCGTGTCTTGAAAATAGTTCACGTACACAATGTTATGATACATGCCTAGAATTTTGATACACTATCGAATACATACGCGCTATACACCCTGCCTTTAGATTTCATTGAAAGTAATTCTGTTACCTTGAATCACTAGTAAATTGTATTATGTCCGTATGACATTTCACATTAGTATTCCACCAAACCTGTAGATATCTCTCAAAGCATGAATGCATTAGTGGTGTTTATGATTTGACATGCACGTTGTATCCTCTCCATTCCCCGTTTGCAGTGTCACGTCATGATGCTTTAATTTGTAATAACTTATTATGCGAGTGCCAACCCGGACATTTTAATCAGCAAATGCATAATGATTCGTATAGATCAGGGAAGTGGGCTCTTCCCACCTCCCTGGTACAGAATGAACATCACTAGTTTGCGAATGCTATCCGAAGTGATACCAGTCCTGGCGTGCGTGCTGCATGTGATTGGCTTCTCTTCCTTTCTGTGGTATCATCGCAGATGACCAAACAAATTACACCCGTTCCCGCAGCTGGTGGCATATTGATATTAGACAGATATTGCCTTTTTAGAGATGTGATAAAGGTGCGATATAACACTTGACATCCCCGCGGGAGTTAAGTTTACCCCAAGTGATTGTATTTTCCCCGAAGCGCGTAGCGCTAAGGGAAAATGTCGTCTTGTAGGCCTAACATCCCAAGAACTGCCATGTATTTTCATACGACAGGATAGGTAAGGCACATAATATTATAATGCATGGTCTACATAAATACACATCATTTCTTTTTAACACCGTCGGCACCCAAATGTTTAAATTACATTATTTGACGTGACTGCACTGCTCGCAATATAACGAGATCCTGGCTGCATTAGTCACGTGATTATACTATGACCAATCACCGACCAGTATTTATTTGGTACGATGGATGCGTGCTGCAACTGAAGTGAAGACAATTATTGCTATTCATTTATCCCAAGAACCACAAAGTGAAAAGGAATATCTAAATAGAACAGATGGCTTCAACTATACTCAACAATGCAAGCATCCGTCTCATTTTTCACTTGAAAATAACCAAATCGTTAGTGATGCGGATTTCAATGTCCAGTCCTGAGATGTATGATTGCGTTAGCGAAACTCCATTGAGTGTCCACCTCGACCATTGCCCGTCCGCGTGTTTTTTTTTTAGGCTGACCAAGGCTTTGATATAGTCATGTTGACTGGCGTTTTTCTCCATACATTGCTCAGGTAGACTATAGTCTTCAATGTCATGCATTGATATCAACTCCCTTCATAATAATAACAACCCAGAGTGAGGAGCACACCCACTACACTCTCGAACACGCGGATGTTAGAATCGACGCCTTATTTCCGCTCATGTGTCATGATTTTGTGGAAAATGACGGTGATGTATTGCCTGGGGACTACTGTTATTCCAAGGTGCGCGTCGAAATGCGATGACTTTGTGATTTTCAGCCTCCCGGATCGAATGATCGTAATATAATATATTTTCCCGGGTTTGGAAAAGTCCCAGCGGATATAAACACCACTTGTGGAAAAAAACCCGAATTGCGAATCTTTGTTTTCTGCAATTTTCCATCCTCTGCCAACGTTTTATTGATTTCTCTCCCTTATTTAATGTCGCTCCCAATCTCTCTGCCATTGCGTCTCACGCACGTATGATAATATTGTTGTTATGTTTGCATACCAGCGTCTTTCCAACCTTTATTTGTAGAGCTCTGAGAAATGTGTAGAGTGAGTTTGCCCATTTTTGTAATGTTGTCTTTGTTCGGGTACATTTTCTTTCTGTGTTACTTGCCAGCAACATGGGCCGAATAACTACAGGTGTTTCAGAGAGTTAAAGCATTAGTACGTTAACATGGGATAAGATTTTCTACACTGCTGTTATCGGTGGCTACGGCCCCGTACGCGATGAATTGATTTCTGAATATTCTCATGCACCATTGATGCAATGAAGGAACGTTAATCGTACTGGAGCAGTTTAACGTTTAGTCCTTAAGCTTGTCGATGAAGAATGACTTTCCATTGCCACTGTAATGCTTCTTCCATTTTGTGATATTTCCATGAATTCAAAACAGCTTCTAACCAATTTGTCGTCTTTCTCATCGTTTGTGTATCATAGTTGATATTCAAGGGAAAAAATTATAAACTTCTTATCCAGGTTATCGCATACTAACTATTTCGTTTTTTTAATAGTTTTTATCAATTTTTATCAGTACTTTCCCTGTTCCTGTAATGTCAGCTATTTTACCGGGAAAAAATGTTACGAGGAATGGGCCAACGTATAACTTTGGCCGATATTAAGTAAGCATCGAATTCAATACTGCCTGTGGGAACGGGTGCCGAAGGTCTTATATCGAAGCGGACTTACTTTATCCTATTTTTATGTTGATGAAGCAACGGATAAATACGCGTAATTACCTGTGTTTATACCAATGCAAGTATTTTAACGATCTCAGCTGGAATGACAAAATATGCAATATCAAAGGAACACGCTTAAAAACACCTGACCTTTTCATTATTTTTTGAAAACTTTCGTTATATCCCAAATTACGATAATGTATCCCCGATCAAAAGTGGCGCTCTAACGGCACAAAGCACCAACTTAATGAATATATCAGTACTGAGATGCTTGTTATCAGCCAGCATTACATGGGCAGTAATTATGGACAATTAAATTGATGAACACAGAGCATAGGAAATGCTTTAGAGTAAAGAAACCATAACGGAGGACGAACAAATATGATATCCAGACTCCCAGCAAACCGGTAGTGAGCATGTACGTAATTAATACGAGTTAGTAAATGTGATGTTCGCTGTGGGAGACAGCTGCAGAGTACACTCTCATTATATTCGTTACGGTATATCTCGCCATGGTATAGCATCGATTAAAAGTTGTCGTGCAGCAGTGTTATGCTCAAGCTAAGTGGGGGCACACCGATATCAATAAAATTGCTGATTTATGCCATCTTCTTGGAGGCAAACATGTATTTGCACTTTTCATGACCGCATGCTCTCGAAAAACTGGCCTAGGGACTCTTAAGAATGCATAAATCAAAATTCAAAGTACTGCAAGCAGAGAGAGGGGGAGGGGGCGAGAGGGAGAGGAGAGAGCGAACTTGTACACATTGCGTACATATATAATCATGGAGGCATGCGTTAAGACAGCAGAACTACTATGCATAGTCTCCTCAAGTCTGGATGGCGGTAGAGTGCGCAATACATTTTATGTGTCTTTTAAAAATGCACATTAATGTGCGTTGGAAAATACGTGAACTTATCTATGATCTTCTGAGTGAGCTATGAATACCATGTTTCGTAACAAATGATTTATAATGCCTGGCATTGTCCACAGGCAAGACGTACAGGAAATCATTTTGAGAATCAGAAATTCAATACTTGTTTTCCCCATTGTGTCTCATATAAGATCCAGCGAGATATTGTGTTCAGCTTGGTTATTCCGTCCATTTTGATGTCATCTGTGTGCGACAAAATTAAAAAAAAAATGTTGAACACTTCACTCTCATTAGGTGAATTTCAGTTATTAGCACTGCGATGGAAGGGTTACGTTGGTACATTCAATTTATTGTTAATGATATATTTCACATGACCACCTTGACGGTGGAATGGTATCCCAAATACCGGTAGTATATGGCATTATGCTATGTCGACGGGACTTCCATTATTGTTACTGCTGCAACGTGCTTACTCCATAATGTGGCCTTAGTGAGCTATTCTCACGCAAGATCTTGTGAGTCTTCCTACCCGTGCTTCCTGATAATCACTCCCACCAGATTGAGAGAAACCTGAACGAGAATATGAGAGGTGTGTCCGAAGGAAGTCTGAACTGAATTTTTGATGAGAATCATAATGAGTTAGACCGGCATTGGGGAATAAACTTATGATTTGCCTTGTGGAGGACCATAATGCACGCCGGGTTTCTTGTCGAAAAGAATACTGCATGTGTACCGATCTCTCCGCCAAAGATGCAATGCGTTCATGCTGCAGTCTTTTTTTATCAGAGCTCATCTCATCGTTTGTTTGTTTGTGTTTTGCAATGTCACTGCCCCCCATCAAAATTAATGCCTAAACTGTGATAAAATATCCGATTTTTTACACGAAAACGATTCCTTGATGACTGAATTATGACCCTAGGGCTGTGCTAATAACCTCAAGATGAATCAAATACATAAATGCATTTCAGACAGTTTCCGTTTGGCCATGCTTGTCTGAAATCAGCGTCTTATCATTACTTTGACTACCCAGTCACGTCTCGTCCTTCTATGTATGTGCCGCCATTCTGTATGACCTATAATGACTCGCGGCTGCAGCCGGCGTTGCAGGGCGTGGACTTTGTTCATTTTTCTGGTCGTGCCGCTTATTCAAGATGTCATCATAAGCATGGTGATAAAGAGGACTCGCGATGTCCAACGTGGTTTGCATCTCGGTAAAGTTATCATCACCTACAACGACTGTAATGCGCCTCACGTGATAAAATTTGCACATCAAAACCTTCGGTCATATTTTCTCAAACAGGAACTCATTCGTTTGCGAGAAGCGCCTTTCAGTCTATTTTCTTTTTGTTCCCCTCATCAAATCTCATTCTCATATAGTTGTAAACATGCCCAAGAATGCAATTAAGAAAGAAAGAAAGAAAGAAATGCGCTCATTCTTGTGTGGCAGTGCCTGTCCATCTTCTCGTAACGTACAATACTATAACACCCATTTCTCTTTCTCGTCATTTTTCTACATGTCTCTGTGTTTCTCAGCCCCAATTCTCTTCTCTTTCCAAAGGGATAATAACGAAGGTTAGGTCAAGTGCGATGTCGTTTTGTAGGTGACCACTGTATGCAAAATGTCTTAGAAAATAAGGCAACTTCTTTAATTCGGTGCATACTAGAACTGAAGCAGAGAGGTTACCAATCCGGAGGTCTCGGGTTCGAATCCCGATGGAATCCCATTATCTTTGCTCAATTTTCCACTAATAGGTTATAATCTAATTAGAAAACTGCACCGAAGTTAAAGAGCGTAAATTTCGGATCAAACGTTATATTCATACAAGAAAATTGTTCCGTTCATGTCTATGCTGAAGACTCAGTTTATGGTTATAAAGCAGGGTATTTCATTGGGGTTTTTTTTACAGCGTAGAATTTTATTAACACAAAGATACCAGGATCAAACACTGTGTGGTATTCAAATCTTATCAGTGTGTCGTATAGAATGTTGTAACGTCTTTTTTTTTAGATGTGTGTTTGTTTTTTGGTATTGAAAATATGTCTATCGAATCTGTACGTGAAAATAATCTTCTAATAGTCATAATTTCACTACAGACGTAGATGTGAACATATTTTTGAGTATACATGTCAGTAACTATATATCCTTTTGTTGAAGAATAAGATTATGTATAATGTATGTAGTGAGCCAGCTGTGGATCGCAGGGAAAGTGAGTGCATACAGTCATGTGGAAGAAAAGTATTCATTTGATTTCAAACCGACCATCGGGCTCTTTGATCTACTGCTTATCATGGAGAATGCGTGAAACCTGGATATGGTACCTCACGTACTGGCACAATGATCGCTTGGACGAGCATGCCGACCTTATGACATAATATACACACACATGCGCGTTCAGGGTATAGATCTTGTGCTGCCAGTGTATCATAATGTAATCATCTATGCCCCATTCCTCCTTTTTTTTTTCGTTTGACAGCTAAGATTCGTCTGCAAAGAGGGTTAATTTTGCTCCTAGATTTATGATGTTATGACATCTCAAAACCCGTGAATTGGACGGCTTTCAGTTCACTGCATGCTTGCCGCATACTAGCTGCATCCACTACCAGTGATCTGACTCGTTAAACAAACATGTTTGCACTCTGTTTACAGCGCAGTACAGCAATAAAACTTGACGTCTGCGAATGTACGACAGGGATTTACCAGGGATGGACGCTTGCTTGTTAGAAATCCCAACGAACTTCGCGCACAAGATGATCATAAAGTGCCGTACCAATAAGGCCTTAGGTTATGTAATCAAGATTTAGAAAGACTCATGGACGGCGTATGGAGTGGACAGCCTCACGATCGTCTCTTTCCGGCTATTGGCCGACCATGAAGAATAAATGCACATCCTGAGGCACATTACACATAATGCTGAGCTTCTGAATTTTACAGCAAGAGAATTTGTTGATTCCTGATGCTTAGTTCAATGCTGTCTGAAAAGCCGAGGCACTGTATTTGACAGAATGTTTGGCAAGCCAGCCAGTACAACATCAGGGAAGGTGTAAACAATGTAGACGAATTTTGTTGATTCTAATTTTCAGACCGGTGATCTGCAAAGAAAATGTGCCACAGCAAGAAGTGTAATATTGTTGATTTCTGCTTACTTAAATTCGGTTACCAAAATAAACCATTGAAACAAATTTAAAGCGGATTCTCTGAAAACGTATTTCAATTTAACAGAATGTGATGCGATTCTGAAAGATTACCCACTTTTAGCTTAGACTGTTTCTTTCTATATGGTTCGTCAACAGTAGTACCGAGTTACAAGACAAATACCACCCAGTTACTATCAGCGTAATCTTTAACATTTGCACGCCTATAAATCAATCTACCCAAAACTTTGGCATAAACATCATTTTGTAAACGAACATAAGTTTACTTCGTCAGTATGACTGGATCGACATTTGATGAGGTGTAATTTCTTTTTTGTTGATTTCGTAAAGACATGCTGGTTTTCAGTTCACAAAACTTGCTGCTGTCTGATAGAATGACGAAACGGTTTAAATGAATCGAAAAAAAGAGATGTGCCTGTCTTGAATGATAATGCCGCGTATGTATTTTCGCATTGATTATGTCAACTTTTCGTGATGAGAAATGAACGTGTCTCATAACCGGAACTGACGTGGGGAATAGGCAGTGATATTGTTAATGAAAATCAACTCTGTGATAACAAATTTGGACTGATCGAAATAATCTATGAAAGTAAGTTGGTAAAGAATGGAGGTAACCCCAAATAACGACAACCTAAACTCGAGTTATTTAAGAAAGAGTGCGAACCCTCTAATTGACGCTCACGTTACAGCGTAAAGTAATTGAACCTAGGGGCGTGAAGGAAGGATCGCCCCTATTGGGGACATCGTGTGAATGCAGGACAGCACACTTCCTCCGAGAGACGGACTTCGTTGACGCAGCGATCACACGCGTGTCATAACACGAATGCAGTTTCAGATGTCAAGTAGTGGTTTGTCACAACGTGGCATTTTACACCTTTGTTTGGTGTATGGTGTCAAGGGGCGACTTTGCTTTAGGATCCTTTGAAATCCCCTAAGATGGTCACAAAGGGTCAGTAACTACAACCCAGTTCCAGGTGTTGTTATTTTAGTGTTTTTCTTAATACAAGTACCCTTGTATCTCATACTTGAGAATATTTCCTGTTCCAAACAATCTCGCCAAACAGACCTATATAATTAAGTCCCTACCCGCACATACTCGTTCAGTCTTTCTCTTCTTGTAGCCAAGTTCATGCACTTTCGCGATACAAAGTTGTCCTTTCAAACTGGTATATGGATGTCATAAAGCACGAATTACGTTTCATTAATCGCTGCTGTATGCCTTATTCCTGTTTCAAAAGTGTTTCAATTCCTCGGCAAAACACGGATATGCGACATACGTGACGTGAACCTTTACAAGTTGTTATGATCATTCTCTATAGTCATTACTTTCATTTTCACTGTATCAAAACACACAATTACATCGTCAGAGCAGAATCTCGTCTATACGATTGCATTTGCCCTTCAGACATTACACCACAATACTTCATACCCATGTTTCCCAGTCTGTATATAAAGCAAAGCAATCGGCTGCACTGCGATGTTTTGAATAGATGTCATTTAAGCACGAAAACGAGAGAATGTTTTCATTGTATAGTCCTATAATCCATGCAGGATTATTGCCATTCTGTGAAATGCCTCCGGAGAAGGGAAGAGAGGGGGGGCCTCTGATAATTATCAACACTGTGGATATGAGTGTGAACATGCAAATTGATCAAAGAAAAATTGTGAATCGCCATTTACAGAAAGGAAGTAAGATTTACTAAGTAGCCTGCTTGATTTAGAGCAGCTATGGATAAATACAGTCTCCACATGTTATAAGCTTGCGGAAATAGGGGAGGTCTTCAAAATAAGGGCTGTCACCTTTAAAGATTATACATCAGACAGTTAGAGAATGCTCTCCTTGACAACAAAGAAGCCGTACAATTATTGTCTCACACTGGTCCGATAAACTGACTTAGTTGCCTGGCAAGGCCAACTTACTTGTACATAATATATACCGTTCTCACTTCCTTGTTTGCCATCAGACAAAAATGCGACCAATTTGTTGTGGAAAGAAAACCAGCTAAGTTAAGACCGCGTAATCATCGTACCTCGAAGCTACATAGACCAGCACTGAGTACAATAGCGTGTCCGACAACCAATACTGCAATATAGGCTTCCGACTCACACATAAATTATGTATGGCAAACAACCAACACAGTCATCATGATTATTTTTGTTGACGTTTTCTTATGAAATCAATTCGTGCTGTTTAGATGGATGTGATAATCACATGATAATTACCCCCATTTTGTGACTGTATAATTGGTGATACCACCACACCTGCAGTAGCGATAAAACCACAACACTGCTCACCCGTCTGTGCATTATTTCCTTTCCTTTACAGGAAAAACAGATCCTGAGGAAAATCCAAGTGACTTGCTCAGTCCTATAATTATATACATTTCATGCAATTTGTTTGGACATGCCCTATTGTGAGTATAGCGAGTCAAGTTGTTCCAGGCGATTCAGAGACATAATTTACACACTGACTTCTCTGATACTTATTCTGCATATCGGATGGTTGGTGGGACTCTTCATCCTAGGGGGCAATTTTCGAGGCGACCTATAGGATCACCGCCATTAAAGCTCATAACTTGAAGGTAAAGTAAGCCAGTAACCAATTGAATTAATTTGTAAACATGTTATAATAACCCGCTGGAGAGATAGAGAGAGAGAGGGGGGGGGGGGGGAGACTTGTAGAATTACAATCTTGATGATCCAACGAAGAGTGATCATTGGATGAGGTGCATTAGGGGTGTAAATAGAATGAGATAGATAAAAAGACGGAGGGACTGAGGGAGAGATAGATAGAAAGGGAATGAGCGTGAAGACGACGGGAGACCAAAGCACGCATCGGCAAACACACTCACATAAAAGGGGTAATGAGGATGTAAATTTCGACATGATGAGTCAGTGATAATCAGGCATATACTGTAATAGACCCATGACCGGCAATGCGGAGAGATGCTAATTTACCCCAACGCGCTTTGACGATGTCTGTTTACTTATCTGTCCACGACGGACGACCGTGATTATATGCATCCATCACGCGTTTGATGACACGCTCCTTTGGTCCCAACCAATACATGTTCTTTCCCCGCACTTTCTCCTCGAAACGCACACAAACACAAACACGCATACACACACACTTTCAGCGACATTGATATCGTAGGTGGTGTAAATTATATTGGTCATGATTTGCTCTATGTTGTATTTCGACACCTGATACGTACACATGTGTGATTATGTATAGCTTTGTAGCCTACTATTAATTCGAGATGTACGCCTCAGAGTGACACTAGACTCAATTTCCTATAGCCAACCACAGTTGCTACAGATCTTGCAGTAACCATCTCCTATCATCACTGTTGGAGAAATATTTCGCCCAAGGCTCACGATAATTATACTTTTGACACTTGACTGTTAAGCCTACTCTTGTCATGTGAACATATGGAATTTCAGGTTGTTCTTTTTTTTTTCAATGAGCAGATATTTTGTAGTAAATGTAAGCCTATTCATGGGGTTGTTACCATTCTCGAATGCTACTCACATGCTTATTTTCCTTGTATTTTATTCTATGCTTCACTGAATCCTTTGATCTACGAAAGTTGCCCACGATAATGACAAAATGAGGAAGACCAAATACCAACTTGCGATGATCTGCAGAAGAGAAGATGCAGTCAGTGAGATTATCTATAGGCGAGCATTATATTCATACTATAGGCAGCTCAAGATCTCCCCAGATGGAGTCCTTCGTGACAGCTGCTCGATACATGACAGCAGGCAAATAGAATACGTACGTGTGTGTGTGTGGGGGGGGGGGGGGGGTGGGGTGTCCGTAGTGCATGTAGTATGACCCCGTCTACCTAAGTTATGAAACCCTTCCTGTGTTTGGTATCAGCATAATTTTTGTCTTGGATATAGCATTGAATCGCCCGATAAGAAATAAGAAATAACAAAAACAACTGTTAACATACATGGATGTTTGTAAAGTAAAAAAACAAAAAACAAAAAAACAAAAAAAACCGTGGATTAAATTGTATTTTCTGTCATCATCAGCCCAGCTCTCCATAGGAGAGATTTAAAGATACATGCGATAGGAGTGTGTTTAGTTCATTTCTAATACATTTGTGTACTAGTATATCTAATACATAGATTATATCATGACATTACACAAGCCCCAATATATTTGATAGTGGTATGTTTCATTCATTTCTAATACATTGTTTTATATCATGACATTACATAAGGCCCGACACACCTTCCCTCACCTCTTTCTACTTCCCTATACTACGAAAGTAAAGTAGAACTGATACTGACGTTTTGTGTGTGCAAGTGTTAAAATTGTCGGAGTGTGCGGAATGACTGTGAGGATTGCAATGACTTTGTTACAACGATTTAAGGGGACATCATATTCATCTTACAAGAATGCTAAGGTTGATTACAAATTTGAGTTATCATTTCCATTTCAGACGTAATGTTAATGCAATAATGACAGTCCAAAGACTGCACTCATCGTATACTGACGCAAATCATTCGACCGATTTGCCTGTTTCTTTGTTTTTCAGACGAACATCAAAGTTTTGTTTTCAGTCTCTGATAAAAAGTCTTCTCTGAGGAAGTTCTATATGGACAACAGCTGAGTGTAAAATATGGAGGCAGGAGTAGCGTTTGCATTCATCACGTCATTCGTATTCTCGACCCAAATAGGCCACTTCGCGCAGAGCCAAGAGCAACGGGGTGACGTCAAAATTGTTGATAGGTTGAGAGAACTGTATCGTCAGATAGGATGAAAAATATAGAGCAAGAAGGCAGCATTCTTCCACATGAAGGAGGCTGGCAGAGCTGTTTAAACATCGAAAGGGGCCAGGAAAAAAAAAAACTAACTGGGCTATTTGACGGCTAAGTAGGTGGGAAACGAAAATGTAAATGGCAGCACGACTCTCCAGTGGGACGACGAGAACAAACACGAAAATTTAATCAAACACGGGTATCTCTTGTGCATGGCTGCAAGACATTAGCGAGGCATTTGCCCTCCCTCCTCGCCCGCTAACAAGAGCATCCATATCCATTAGAAATGAATTTCAAGTAGCGGGCCTTGCAACAGGATGATTTTTTTTTTTTGCATCTCATAATGGCCGACGTAGCGATGATTCGACTGAAACGTGGTGCCTAAAGTCGCATTTCACATGACGACAATATATTCTTTTTGTAACACCTGACTTCGTTCTCTTTCTCTGCACGAGATTGGGAGCACAAGTGTGGATAGGAGGTGGCGTACCCTTCCCGGGGCAGTGCCTCTCCGGCTCCGAGATCGGGCTCGTGAGATAATGCATTTTCATCGAGTTTTCGCGAATGTAAATAAAGCGCTCGCAAAGACAATAACAAACCAAAGCAATTTTGAATGAAAAACAGACAAACAAAGCAACGACACTTAAATCCTGCG
>NW_027271433.1:0-20000 GCF_040938485.1 Diadema antillarum
TGTTGTGGTAACTTTTCCCAAATATTCTCTCGGGATAACATTCTGCCGATCAATATGCTCAACATGCATGCGCAGTATTCCAGACAGAATAACGCGCAGAGAGCCCAGATCATGTGCATGGAGTGTAACTACTAATCTATGGGGTCAGGAACACACTAACACACACACACACACACACACACGCACACACTTTTTTGTTTTTCAGTAATCTTTAAATTATTTGATTTCTGTAATTTTACATAACAAAAGCATTCATCTTGAATGTATAAACACCACATGCAATCAGCAATATTTTGACCAAAAAAAAAGAGACGAAAATCAAAAACAATCGATGCGTGACCCAAAATACACGTACATACACCTTACATTCAAACACAGAGACTTACACATTGGTGCCAAAACAAGAACATCAAAAAGGATACCCACCCTACTTGTCCTCTTACCCCCCCCCCCCCACCCATGCAGTACAATCTCTGCACTTCAAGAAAGTATCTTTTTTTAATCAAACAAACTCCATATTCATATCTTGTTATGATATACATAATCATAAAGCATTGGCATTTCCCATAAGAGAAAGCAGCAGAAAAAAAAAACAAAGAGAAAGAGAGAGAGAAAAAGAAAATGTGTTACCATGGTAACAGCAAGCTTCAAAGAGAAGTACAGCAGTTGGAGCTCTATGAAACTAACAGACCCCAGTCGCACTCCAAAGACCAGATAAACAACATTTACTAGTTATTTATTCAGTCATATCAATTAATTAACATATTACCTCTTCCTTTAATGGAAAGCTAAATCTACTCTTAATTGCCAATTTTTTTTCCCTCTTCAATACTTTCCCTGATTCTCTTCTGAATTATGTTAAATGATGGTAAAAAACCTCTACTTCTTCAGTTAAAAATGATATTTTTTGGCAAGATAATTAACAAACTTAATTCTCACTGAGCTACCTGGCAGTCCAACAAAAATGTCTGCCCAATGCATATTTCAACAAGATCATAATATATTATCATTGCTCTCCATAGACTCTTTATCTGTTACTATCAGACATTGCAAATATAAATATTCATAAGTTTCTATTTCTTGATTACAATAAAGAACACAAACTGTTTGCTACAAAACCAAATTTTAAACATTGCTCGTTGGTGTAAACCACTACATGTAATAACTTGAATTGAACATCTCTATGTTTACTAAGAAGCTTTGTGGATCTTGGTCTAACAAATTTTAATATTTCCTTGATTTTTTCTTCAGTACACTCAAAATAATTATGACCATCTTCATTTTCAAATCGTAAAATTTCTGCGAATTGTTAATAAAGAAATCATACATTTTCCGTGAATTTACATCACTTGATTGTATTTTTTTGACCCCCACACTCTCCTGCCGTTTTATTGTCCAAGGCAAGGAATTTTTGTTCCCCGGACGCTGTCCCGACGTTGTCTGGGTAGGGTCTTTTAAAATACAGTATTCAGACTACATGCCCAACAAAGCAACAACTAATGCATGCAATGTGCTTTCCAAATACAAAATAAATTATTGTAACGCACTGAATGAATAAGCCTACAGGGAGGTGCAATGGCTCATTACGCAGGTTCATAAAGGAGAGATATCCATAGATTTCAATAACTAGCAAAGTGGCCTGTAAGATCACCTAATTATGTCCGTACCCTTTAGATAACCTCGTTTGCTACAGAGAGCTTGGAGAAAGCATTTGAATTTGTTAAGTTATGATTTAGTGCTGTTGGAGAAATATCCAGAAGTTTAATACCTTAACTAGCTGCAGTAGACCCTTCAAAGGTCGTAATTTTGTTATTAGTTATGTTCAGTCGGTGATCCGTAACTTTGAAGACAAGTAACTTTAGGGCTCACATCAGTAAATATAATGGAATGTCCCTGACAGCTTCACAAAATCGTTAATGAAGGAAAAAAAAAATAAAAAATCAGAAATGCAGTTTGGCCCCCCCCCCCCAAAAAAAAAACAACAACAACAAAACTGAATAGCCTCTACAAACTGCATTCAGGTTGGAAGATGAAAGCTTTTCTCATGGATAGAAGGGACTATATGTGATTGGGTGCATGTACAGAAAATATGTGATTTTTTGAGTAAAAAGAACTCGTAGTCTGGCTTTGCGAACCCTTGGACAGAGTTTGAGCTGAAGAACCCCCCTTGGAAATTTAATGGATGAAAGGGTATATCTCACTTTTTCAGGTTAGTGAAGATGAAACACCTCATTTCTCCCAACTATTTTACATAATTTGTTGAATTTGAATAATTTTAACACAAGTCACTGTGGGGAAATATATATATGATATATACAATGTACGGTATTATGTAAATGCATTAACAGTTTTGTGTGTGTGTGTGTGTGTGTGTGTGTGTGTGTGTGTGTGAATTTCCTGCATATATACTGTATGTCAAAAAAAAAATAAAACGAAACGGAACCCTCCGCAACAATATTTTTGAAGTAGTGAGTCAATCCAAAAACAAATTCAGGGTATGAAAATATAAATTATTACCAACATCTCTTTCAGAAAACCCCAACCGATATGCTTTAGTGGTCGAAGAGAAATTAAGATTTTTGTAGAGCATGCATCTCAGTAATCCCTTAGAGCCAAGTTCTGTCCTTTGTGTTCACATGTAGATATGTAGTTCCAAGAGCATCCAAACTTGTGCTAAACTTGGAAGAAACAGATCCATGACATGCTTTACAACAATCCACATTTCTCTGACCACTTAACCAAATTGAATGGGGTTTTCTGCGAAACGTATCAAAGATGTATTTTACCTGAAATAGCGTTCAGACAGTTAATCATATTAGAAGTTATCAATGCGAAAATCAGATTGTATACATATATATATATATATATATATATATATATGTGTGTGTGTATATATATATATATATATATATATATATATATATATATATATTGGGAGGTGGGACATTATGTATCATATTCATATATATATATATATATACATGTGTGTGTATATATATATATATATATAGTGTGTGTGTGTGTGTGTGTGTGTGTGTAGTGTTTTTTTTTTCTCTCCGCATTATGATGATTAGTCAATTCAACAATGACTGGCACGCTCCGAAAAACAAAAACAAAAAACAATACCACATTCACATTCGTATGCATGTGAATTGAGAGAATGCAGTATTATTATTAAAACACATCATTGAAAGTTTGAGGAAAATTGGACAATCTGTTCAAAAGTTATGAATATTTGAAATTGCGGTACGGCCATCGCTGGATGAGAAGACGACTACAGCTTGCGATGTCACATGTGTAGAACATAAAAGAAACGTTAAAATATTTTCTCTTTTCTTTCAAAAGAAAAGAGCACTTGACTTGCTTCTTTCAGAAGGCAGGGGGATGACAGTTATTACCCTTAACATGAGTCAGTGGCAAGTTGAGGGAATGTGTACTTTTTTCTTTAAAAAGAAATCAAGTTTTCTTAAATTCTCTGTATATTTTCGCTTTATTTTTCTACGCATGTGACGTCATAACCTGTGGTAGTCTTTCAGTTCAGCAGTGATATTGCATAAACTGTAAAAATTCACAACTTTAGAACGGATTGCTCGATTTTTCTCAAACTTTCACTGATGTTTTCAACTCATGTTACTGCAATCACTCAATCCACATGTAGACCTATATGAAGGTGAGCTTGTCCTTTAAATCAGTGCGGGAATGATGTGTGACCATGGTGCTCCTTGGTGTGACCAAAAGTGATATCATTTGTGTTAGTGATAATAAAGAGACAACAGGAGTTATCGACCTCTATGGGCTAGAGTGGCTATCCAAGGTCAATGGTATTTGTGCGACGGTGTTTGTGCGAAGCAATAGGAGACATCGGTTGTCATCTCTCCTAAGAACAAAGGGTGAAATCGACGTAAATCAATCAATTCTGGTAAAATGTTTCTGGTAAAAGGTAACGACAGAACAAAAGAAAAACAGCTGAGTCTCCGCCCCATTACTTATCTTCTATTCTCGCTCGTGCTGCTGTGGTGTCACATTTCGTGAGAAGAAATTATGCTATTACGCAAGCGTGGAATCAAATTGTTTTTCACAAGAAGATGCTGGCTCATTCCAAGATGTCTTACCCACAAAAGTCCGTCTCACATGCCAGATGTAGGCCTTACAAACGAATTACAGAACAAAAGTCCAGTTCACCAACATGATTTTACAGAGCGTATCCCAAAAAGAAAAAAAAAAGTAATCCAATTTTGGAGGGCTACTATTTTATAATTTATTGTCAGCTATGGAGAGCGCAATGTTGGTTGTTAGAAAAGGGGAACTCTTCCTCTTTCCAATGATACCGAATTATGTTGACAAACGCCATGCATGACTGTGCACATGAATTGCGCTTTTTTCAAGTTTGCGTGTTATTGTGAAGGAACAATGCATGCATGTCTTAATGCATGGATGAGATCTGTCAATGAAAAGTGGCCAAATCATATTAGACCAGCCTGCACGACTGCAGGTTCGTGTTTAGGGTTTCTTCTAACCTTTTATGCTTCATGAACTTCAACATGGCCATGATCTCGATAACCTGGTCCTTCCCATAAATGCTTCACCATTATCCATTTTCTGATCCATTTTTTTTTCATATTCAAGACATGGTTTGTCGCTGCCAGCCATGTGTTTTTTTTTATTCATGTTCCATATTCCACATTTCATACAAGTTTTATGTTCCATTTGATTTTGAAAAAGAAATGTTTTTTAACACAAAGATCAGTTTGAAACAAAAGTGCACAAATGTATAAGGACGTATAATTGACGTGTAATATGAGGAACTCACTAAAAAGCAAAGCTTGTAGGATGTGGGTTCCAAAAATATAATATAGGCTTTTAGTATAGTATATCAATGTCAAAAGTGTTGAATATGAACAGAGAAAATGGACTGTGTGGGTTGCCCTTAATTGGACTGAACAAGTTATCGGACAGGTGGCCATGTTCAAGGTTATGATCCATAGAATGTTAGGAGACACCCTAAACACAGGCCCTAAACACAAACCTGCATTGGTAAAGGCTGGCCTATTTGGCCACTTACATTGACAGAATGAATCCCATCCATGCAGTGACCCAGCAAACACATAACGTTTTCACAACGTTTCCAAAACATTTTTTTGAGGTTCCGTACGTCTTCAGATAAAATGGACGTTTTAAAAACGTATATATAACGTCAAAGTTGCGAATTAGAATTTACCGCAAAGCACAGATTTTAAAAAAAAATGTTTTAAAAACATTAATGAACGTTATAAAACGTTTTTATTCCGTCTGCTACGTCGACTTCGTCTTTAATGAATGTTTAAAAAACGTTTTTATCTGGTCCGCTACGTCTTCGTCATTGGTTTCCTTTTTTTTCAATTCAATTCAAAGTTTATCTCATTTTTCGACAAAACATATGCTTCACTTTCTTTGAGAAACAGAGAATCAGGTAAATCGAACATAGTGAAATGAAAAGGCTGTACAACAATTGAGGACCTATAGTAATTACATATTGTATAGTAAAAGAGAAACAGAAGTGATCGAAGTGAAGTACATGCATACCGTTGCTTAAAGTGCGAAAAATGGAGGGACCCACCAAAAAGACAGAGCTTGTAGTATGTGGGCCCCTCTGGAAAAGAACATCGATGGAAAGATAAATTGAAGCATCGTAAATACAAACTAGAAATGTCGCTACGGCGACTGTATATGCCTCCGCCATAATGCATGGTTCTCCTAATAGGTCTATAGTACAATGCTTGACAATGTGTGATGACAGTTTCACATAACTGGCAAAATATTAAAATGACAGGTTTGACACAAATGTGCTGAATGTTCACTTTCCTTGAACTAGGTTTACTTCCAGGATGAATGACTAAATTGTCAGAATGCTGGTATTTGGGGATTTGAGGATTTTTACTTGACTTCTTACCCTTTTATAAGTTTATGCACTGAGTAATTTACAAGGTATGAAGAAAAAGTGTAATTTCAGTATGGTAAAATATTTGTATTTAAAACTGGCCTTTGACCCTCGACCTCTGACCTTAAAGTTCCAAAGAGAATGCTGTTGGGTAGAACATGCATAAATATGTAATAAGTTTCGTGATGCTATATGTATTGAGTTATTTTCCAGATATGGAGGAAGAAGGAAAATTTAGCACTTTCCCTTGACCTTTGACCTTTCGGCAAGAAACTTTCCACAGAATATCTATTGGGTAATACATGTATATATCAAGTTTTAAGAAAAAATCCTGCAGGCATTGCATAAATATGAAGGAAGTAGTGACGTTTTGAGGAGTTTACCTTGACCTTTGACCCCCTGACCTTTGACCCACGACCCCCAAATTTCCTAGATAATCACTGCCAGTCAGTACATGCATATATATATATATATATGCATGTACTGACTGGCAGTGATTATCTAGGGAATTTGGGGGTCGTGGGTCAAAGGTCAGGGGGTCAAAGGTCAAGGTCAACTCCTCAAAACTCCTATAAAGTTCCACAAAGATACCTTGAACCATTTGCGGGATATGGAGAAAAGCATACAATTTCAACATTTTGACTTGACCTTTGACCCTTGACCTTTAACCTCATGACCCGAAACTCTCTCTGGAGAATCTTTATTTGGTATTACATGTATACACTAAGTTTCAAGAAAATACCTTCAGGCATTGCATGGATATGGGGAAATAGTGAAATTTTGAGCATGTGACCTCGCCTTTTGACCTTTGACCTTGAGCATGTGGACCCAAAAGTTGATAGGCACAACTTCACCCCCTCATATATATGCCTGCCAAGTTTCATATGGATACCTCACACGGTTTTTTAGTTATGCTGTCCACAAAATTGATTACGGTAGGACGGACGGACGGACGGAAGGACGGACAACCCGAAAACATAATGTCTCCAGCACCACTTCGTGGCGGAGGCATAAAAATAAAGAAGAGGAAGAAGTCTGGAAGCCCACTGAAAATTAAATTAACAGATAAATACACTTTCATAGACGCGAACAAACATGAAACGGGACTAGACAACAAAACAACTACTGAAGAAAAGGCTGTACAGGACAAAACAGGATGGACAAGACTGACAAATAGAAGACAAAACAGCAGACAAGAACGCACAACGGAGACAGCGATCTTCGGCAGAAGCATGCCAAGAGAAACAGAAGATAGTTGTGGGGAAAAAGTAATATTTTAACGCCTGAAAAAAAAGACAAGGAAATAGAGGGACGTGTGAACAGGAGTAAAATACGGAAATTCAACTAGACGCTTTGGGCAAAATGGCATAGATGACAACAAACATCCAGAACTAAAATACCATTAATTCTCCGAAGAGGGGACAAAGTGAGCAGGTCAGTATGTAAGAAAGAATGCCAAATGGCTAATTCAGTACTGTAGAGCTATACGATTGCAATAAAAAAGACGTCAGTCTCCTCTTGAAAGTTGCTACGGATGGAACGTTTTTTATGTCATGATTCAAAGAATTCCAATAATTTGGGCTTATATAAATAAGTGTGTTTATAGCAAAAATCGTTCTTAAAAGTGGTAAATAATCATTCTTAAAAGAGGTAAATCTTTATTATGAATATTCATACATATTTATGAATATTCAAATGAGAAAATCTAAAATTTGAAAACTAGATAAAAGACATTGAAATCTGAAGTATTTATGCTGGATTTAAACTTTCTGTGTTAAAAATCGTGCCTACGTTATTGTTCAGTTATTCACAATTTCAAATTGTGCTATGAAGAGGTATTTTTCATATGTTAATAGGCCTAATTATGTGATTTAACTTCAGTAACCATGTCTTCATGCATCACATTTTTGCCGGTATATAAAAAAAATGTGATACAGATTGATATGCAGTAGGCATAGGTGGTAGGACACTAGAAACAGGTTATAGGATTGGATCAAATAAGAGTAAGATTAGGGTACATACATATAGTCTGGTAGGAATGGGGGGTCCCCATGCACCCCCCGAACACATTTTTTTAACTTACTTTTTTGTAACCCTTAGGGTGTCTAGTTAACGATTTTTTTTGTTCCCAAGAAAAAATCGTGTCCCATGGGGGTCATTGGCGGCCATCTTGGCAGCCATCTTGGATTTTCAGGGAAAATCATTATCTTCCATAACTTTTGAACTACACAGCATAAAATTATAAATAAAGCATTCCTTCATTGTAAACGTGACACGAGGAATCGATTGCAATGGTTATTTACGTGATTAAAGCAAGTCTGAAACAAGAAAAGAGTAAAAAATATGCAAATTTCGGTGTCATTTTCACCGAAAAATACCTAAATAGTTTAACTTTTGAATTACACAACATACAGGGACAAATAAAACAGTAATTCAGAGTTAATATGGCATGAGGAATCGTTTGAGAGAGTTATTTACATGATTAAAGCAAGTTACATACAAGAAAAGTCCAAACATGTGAGGAAAACCAGTGTCGTTTACTCTAGAAATATTCCCAAGTAGTCTATATACATATATACATGACAATCTCATATCTCCTAAGAGTAAACTAACCTCTTTTTCTTAACAGTCTGGTAGGAATGGGGGGTGGGGGGTCCCATGCACCCTCCTTTTTGTATCCCTTAGGGTGTCTATTTGATTCTTTTTGTCTCCAAGTGAAAATCGTGTCACATGGGGAGTCATTGGCAGCCATCTTGGATTTGCGAGGAAAATCATTAATTTCTATAACTTTTGAAGTTTCCAACATACAAGGACAAATAAATAATTTCTCCAGGGTAAATTTGGCATGAGGAATCGATTGACATTGTTATTTACATGATGAAAACAATTATGATACATGAAAAATCCAAACATGCGAATAAAAAAACAGTGTTGTTTGCTCTGCCCAAATAGTCCATATACATACATGACAATTATATACCTCATATGATTGACTAACCACTAAAGTCTAGGAATGGGGGATCCTCATGCACCCTAAATTTTTGTATCCCTTCAAGGTGTCTATTAGATAATGATTTTTTGTTTTGTTTCCAAGTAATAATCGTGTCGGGGGGGGGGGGTCATTGGCGGCCATTTTTTATTTGAGAGGAAAATCAGTAAATTCTGTAACTTTTGAATTTCACAACATACAGGGATAAATATAACATTTCCTTCAGGGTAACTGTGTCATGAGGAATCGATTGAGATGTTTATTTTTATGATTAAAGCAAGTTTGATACAAAAAGTCCAAAATACGAAAAATTTGGTGTCATTTACACCGTAGAGTACCCAAAATCCGTATACATACATGACAAACTACTTCACAAAAGTGACTTGGCACTTTGTTTTTAGATCATAGCTCAAATATGGTGTTTTGTTTATAAAAAATATGCAACATGCAACTCCAAGCATTTTGACGCCTCACTTGTTGAAATCAAATGGAAAATGTAAGCACGATGGCAATTGATATGCAGATACCCCTAAAAAAGCAGATCGAAAGAGGTCAACATACAAATTTTGACCACAAGACATGTGAAAGTGACTAATCGACAAAATTCAAACCTAAAATGTAATTGAACACTTTTTGAGTGCATCTTCTATTTCATATAATTTCGTATTTGAAGAGTTTGAGTAACTGTATTTTCATAAAGGAAATCACTGTACCAAAATGCTCTGTCGGTTTCACCAATTTAGGTGTCATATTGTTATCATTAAACTTATTTAAGATTAAGTTAAAAATGGTTCATTCAAACGTATTTGTTTAAAGCCTTCCTGTCTGAAAATAAACATATGAAAATCACTTGACAGTCAGAAATCCACTCTCTCTCTATGACTTTAATTTGTCTAACATATTCTTAATTCTCATCCTATGCAATTATACAAACCACAGATTCGGTAAGCGATAATTATTATGTTAGCTTTGGGTTTTACACTTCTGGTAATTTACAGTCATCATCAAAACGATTATTGTAATCAATGTCTGGCTCCTCCTCTTCATCCTCCTCCGTGTACGGAGTAACTTTCTGAAGCAAGTCAATGAGGGGAGTGGGAAGGATAGGGCCACTTGACCACACCGGATCCATGATACCGAAGGCTGTCTTATGCCACCTTTGTCCAGGATTAAAGCGGTAGCGCACCAGAAGATTGGCTAGTCAGATCGCTTGAAGATGGCAAGGTGGTACCCATGGTTCACACATTGAAAGTGTGAAATAAGGTTGCCTCTGCCAGGTGGGAGCAAGGAGAAACCACCTTGGATTTGGTCATCAGTTGCTCGCCCTCTCCCACCATCTGTTTCAGCATGATGCTGGGAACGCCATTATGATAGACTTCTCCTGGACCGCGCTATACATTTTAGGCATGTGAATTGCTTCAATGTCATCTATCACCTCTGGCTCCACAGACCACCCATCACCAAGATTTGTGAGGAAAAAACACTCAACTTGGCATATTGTATAGTCATATTCTAATATTTTAGTAGTGTTTATTATGATATAATACTGAGCAACTTATTAGATTTCAGTAAAATACTTCTGAAATCACGAAATCAAACAACTCTCACCTGAATGCTATGTGGTATATGGGGTGGCTTTTGTTGATTCTTTAGGGGTCCAACTTTTCCCAACCCATTAGAAGGCACTTTAATTGTTACATCTTCCCCGGTAGTCCAGGTATTTTGGTATGTAGTATATGAGCTCCCGTTGATTCTATATGCCATGTAATTTGTATTGATTTATTATATGCAGTCTGTATATATCTTAGTTCGTTCTATAAGTTATAACTTACAATGTTTATTTTATGTATTTTGTATCTTGTATTGCGTTTCATCGTATCTCAATTTGTATATACACGTATTCCATAATTGAATCTATCTTTCCAATTTCTTCTTCAGCGCTCAGAAACATTGTAATAAGCGCTTTATAAATGATATTTATTATTATTATTTATTTATTCTATATAAATGCAAGTTAATTGACATTGACAACCTGGCAATACGTGACAGTCCGTTTATTAAGAAAGATACTACATTGTAGAATGGATTAAGCAAGGACCAAGGGGATCAAGGAAATGTGTGTCTGGATCCCTCACCAAAGCTACCTTGTACCTAAGTAAGGTTTAGCAGCGCACTTGAGGTAGAGCACGACCCTTGTGTCCGTCTTCTTATACTGGTTAGACAGTCACTCATGGATATCGCGCCATTGTCTCTTGGAACATATCATTGTGTAAACAAAAGGAATGTAACAGAAATCACATTCTCTGAAGCTTAAGTGATTCCTGTTACATTCTTTTTGTTCACCTAATTATTCATCCCAGGAGACAATAAGCTCCATCCATGAGCTGCCGTCTAACCAGGAGAAGGACACCAGGGTAGCGCTCTACCTTGAGTATTCCACTATTAAAGGGGAAGGCTAGTAACTGATCAGTGGGAATCAGTGGAAATGCTGGGAGATGATTGTTTCAATCCTTATGGGATTCATTCAAGAGTACATTGTATATCTATTGTTGTGTGAAAATGATTTGCTTCAGAACGGTCTCATATTCAAGTAATGTGCAGATTAATGCTCCGTCACTGACCAGGGACGCTAACCTGGAAGCATTAAACTGCACATTACTTGAATATGAGACCATTCTGAAGCAAATCATTTTCACACAACAATAGATATACAATGAACTCTTGAATGAATCCCATAAGGATTGGAACAATCATCTTTCAGCATTTCCACTGATTCCCACTGATCAGTTACTAGCCTTCCCCTTTAAGCTTGGGTACAAAGCAGCTGTGGTAAGGACACCAGACACGGACATTTTCTTGATCTTCTTGCACCATGCTCACTCCGTCACCCTCACTATCCTCCTTGATAAATGGACTGTCGAGCATTGCCAGATTGTGAATGTCGTTGAACTGGCATACTGAATCAAAGGGAGCGGGCTACTGTACCACAATACTTGGACGACATGTGTTTACAGGGGAAGATGTAACAAGTGCCTTCAAGAGTAGGGGCAAAGTGGGACCCCTAAAGAAGCTACAAAGCCACCCCATGTACCATACAGCATTCAGGAGAGAGTAGTATGACATTATAATCTCTGCAATATTTTACTGAAATGTGGTAAATTGTTCAATATTACATTATAATGAACACTGCAGAAATCTTACAACATGACTTTGAAATGTGCCAATGTTTTTTGTCCCCCACTTAAACCTTGGAGATTGGTGGTCTGTAGAGCCAATAAGAGGTGACAGAAGACATTGGAGCATTCACATGCCTAATGTATGACCATAAGAGGTGGAGAAGTCTATTTACAGCAGCATCATCCAAAGCAGATTATGGGAGAGGGCGAACAAATGACGACAAACTCCAATGTGGATTTCTTCATGCTCATATACACCTTGCAGTGACAACCTTATCCCACACATTAAATGTGTGACCCATCGCCTTGCCATCTTAAAGAGAGCTGACCAACCAATCTTCTGGTGCTCTGTATATGACTTCTTTGATTCTGGACAAGGATGGCAGAAGGTAGCCTTTGTTATGATGGAGCCAGTGTGGTCAAGTGGCCCTATCTTTCCGACTTCCCTCATTGACTTGCTTCAGAAAATTACTGAGGAGATGAAGGAGGATGAAGAAGAGGACCCAGACATTGATTATAATGATCGTTTTGATGATGACTACCGGTATAGAAATTAAAGAAGTGTGAAATGAAAACCTGATATATCGCATAACCGCTTCTGTGGTTTGTACAGTTACACAGGGTGAGCATTCAGAATACTTTTTAAGAAAAGTGAAGTCATATTGTGTTACTTTATATTTTTTAAATATACGTTAATTCCATACTTCATGAAAAGCATATACACATATCACAAACGTTGAAATATATAGATGATGACTGACGGCGGTGGGAACATACCCAATGTTCCACCCGAAGGGTTTGAAATGCTATTGAAGGAGGTTATAAGTGCGCTGCGGTCCTAGGCCTTAAATCTGTCATTTGTCACGTGGAAATGTTTTCCCATGGGAGAACATTACAAGAATGTTCGCCCATGGGCCAACATAACGAATGTACTTCCATCACGTGACTGTGTTCAGCCAATCACTAGTCGGTATGTGACTAACCCTTTCAAAATATCATTATGTCTTTTGATAATAGCTTGAATATTGCGTCTTATATCAGACAACTTTTAACAGAATTCGAAAGGAAGCTTAATTCCAATCAATGTGAACTTGAATTTAATGCATACAGGATGTAACCACAAAAGCGATTCACATGCAAATATTTCTAAATTAAAGTAGCAGCAATCCATATTGATATACAGTCCCTATTCACAGGCTAGATTTCCGGCTGTCAAATGAAATTTTCTCTTTTTGTTTTCGGACAATAAACTTTAAACCAATACATTTGAATGAACTGCTCTTTTTAACTTGAGAATAAATGAAACCATTTGGCATCTAAATTTTTAAATCGGCTCGACATTTTGACACAGTGATTGTTTCCTTGAATAAATCCCAACTCAAACTCGTTTTAAATATAAAATGAAACGATATTGAACACGCACAAAGAGTGTTAAATTTCAGTTCAAGTTTTATCTTTGTCCATTAGTCACTTTTAAGTGTTGTGATCAACATTATTATCATGTGTCACCTCTTTTTAAGGGTATTTGCATATGAATTACCACAGTGCTTACATTCTTATTCTATTTCACCAAGTGAGGGGTGACAATGCTTGAAATTAATTTTCTCTTCAGATTCTATTTAATGTTTTTGATACAAAACAAAAAAGGCCTATTTCGGCAATGATCTATAAGACAGAGTTGTTAGTCACTTTTGTGAGGTATGCAATTTGTCATGTATGTAGCATGAAATATTTGGGCCATTTCCAGAGTAACAGCACTTAATTTTTCAGTTTTGGGACATTTCTTGCGTCAAATTTGCTTTCATTATGTAAATGACAATCTCAATTGATTCCTCATGCTGTGTTTCGTCTGAAGAAATGTTTTATTTGTCCCTGTATGTTGTGTATAGTTCAAAAGTTGAACTATTTGGGTACTTTTCAGTGTAACCTATACAGAATTTATCATATTTGGGACTTTTCTTGTATCAAGCATTTTTAAATCATGTAAATAACCATCTCAATCGATTTCTCATGTCACATATACCCTGAAAAATGTTTTATTTTTCCTTGTATGTTGGAAACTTCAAAAGTTATAGAAACTAATGATTTTCCTCGCAAATCCAAGATGGCTGCCAATGACCCCCATGTGACACGATTTTCACTTGGAGACAAAAAAAAAAGAATAAAATAGACACCCTAAGGGATACAAAAATGAGGGTGCACGGCCCCCCCCCCCCCTTTCCTACCAGACTGTTAAGAAAAAGAGGTAAGTTTACTCTTAGGAGGTATGAGATTGTCATGTATATATGTATATAGACTACTTGGGAATATTTCTAGAGTAAACGACACTGGTTTTCCTCGCATGTTTGGACTTTTCTTGTATGTAACTTGCTTTAATCATGTAAATAACTCTCTCACACGATTCCTCATGCCGTATTAACTCTGAATTACTGTTTTATTTGTCCCTGTATGTTGTGTAATTCAAAAGTTAAACTATTTGGGTAGTTTTCGGTGAAAATGACACCGAAATTTGCATGTTTTTAGGCTTTTCTTGTTTCAGACTTGCTTTAATCATGTAAATAACCATTGCAATCGATTCCTCGTGTCATGTTTACCCTGCAGAAATGCTTTATTTATAATTCTATGCTGTGTAGTTCAAAAGTTATGGAAGATAATGATTTTCCCTGAAAATCCAAGATGGCTGCCAAGATGGCCGCCAATGACCCCCATGGGACACGATTTTTTCTTGGGAACAAAAAAATTCATTAACTAGACACCCTAAGGGTTACAAAAAAGTAAGTTAAAAAATGTGTTCGGGGGTGCATGGGGACCCCCCATTCCTACCAGACTAATATCCCAGATTGTGCCTGTATTACAATTTCATAACCATACTTTTTTTTTTAATGCCCAATAAAAAATAAACATTAGACGTTCTTAAAAGGTTTTCTGGACGTTCTAGACGGATATGAAAGGTTCTCTAAACGTTCTGGAAAGGGTCATAAGACTTCTAAGACGTTCTTAAAAGTTCTTTGAACATTCTATAGAGACGGTTTTCAAAGGTTTTCAGGACGTCCGCTGAACGCCCACAGAACGTTTTGAATATTCTTAAAAGGTTTCCTGCATGACATCTATAATGTTCAAAAGGTTTTCTGCAGGTCCTTAAAAAGTCTGAAAGGTTTTGTATAGGTTTTTAAACGTTTAATAAACATTTTTATAACGTCCATTTGAAACGTTTTAAATACGTCGAAAACCTTCCACAAAAAGACTTTCTGAAAACGTTTTGACAAAACGTCCAAATAACGAACTTGGATCGTTTCAAGAACGTTCAGAAAACGTCCAAATGTTAGCTGGGGAGACATGCATTGTTCCTTCACAGTAACATGCAAACTTGGAAAAAGTGCAATTTGCCATTGTTGTCTTTAAAATTCATGTCTTCAGTCATACATGACATTGTTTGTCAACATAATGAGGTACCAATGGAAAGAGGAAGAGTTCGTCTTTCCAAACATTCAACGTTGTGCTCTCCATAGCTGACAATTATGAAATAGTAGCCCTCCAAATTTGGATTATCTTTTTTTTTTGATACGCACTGTATAATCAAATGCTATACATGTTTTACCCTTTGCATGGAGCCAGTTGGCACATATTGGCACAAAAGCTTGCCAAGCATTGCAACGAATGATGTAGGCGACCTGTCTTACCCCTTAAGCAGTCTTGAAAGGTATTGGATGTGTGCAGGTGTATGGGGTAGCTGGGTATAAGGTCCGTACAGGAAAAAAGAATAGTCCGTAAGTTGTGTAACTAGTTAAGTGGCCTTTTTATAAGGATGCTAATGATCATGACAGTTTTATGTAAATCGCTACACGTATATCGATGGTTATGGTCAGATCCCTACACAACCCAAGTGAGAAATTGAAGGGGGAATCATAATCTTTAAAATTGTATCAAACAATTTATGTGCCTCAAAGGAAGTGATGCCTCAAATATTCAACCTGCAGTCTGCTATAATCTGGCTGGTTATAGAGAGGGACTCTGGGTATTTCAGAATCCCGTATATATAAGATCTCTGATAGTCGGGGCACTGTAAAGCATTGTGGATAATGGAGTATAGGCTACTTGACTCTGAGGATCAGAGTTCGATTCCCGTCCAGTATGTATTACGTCCTTGGAATTTGACGAGGCTGCCCTTAATAAAAAGGACATTATTATCGTTATTATTATCATTGTATCTATCTTCACAAGATGTCTCTTGGAGATCAATATCACGTCAAGTTCCATTCTGGAATCTTAGACTTCTAGTACTTTTCTCAGGATTCGCGCCGTCCCCAGCAATGCTGCTTTTTGGAGCGTTTGCACTCGATCGGGCACACCCACATCGTCCAAGTGCCGTCGCAGCTGCTCCAACGACAATAGGGATCACCTTCGTTTGCATATTCCACAGGCGGCGAAGTTCTCTGGCAAGGTCCTGGTTGCAACTGATTGACAAATTGCCCTACATCGACGTAAATAAGCACTGAATTGATCAGTATTTTAGTAGTAGCCATGATAAAAAATCGTGGGCGTACATACTCGAGCAGGATTCGAACCTCCGACCTCCTGATCACCGGACAGGCGTCATCTCCACTAGACCACCGACAGCAAGTGTTGGTTCTAATCCTTTCAGCATGTAGCGGGTACTGCATGCGTAATTATTCAAATTCATGAAATTCTTCCTTCGAGGAGTTTTTCATTGCAACAGGTAGAGATGAAGCTGAAGAACCATTGCCGAAATTGTGTGCGCATTCGATGTATTAGAATGCACAAATGCGAAATTGGTTGCCACATGAGTTAATTTGAACGACGAAAGACTCGTTAAATGAATGAAGTATTTTCGATGGCTGAGCAAATTTGACGAAAAGGAATGCTTCAAATGTGAAATTGAATGACAAAACAATGAAATTGCCTGGAAAAACCTATTTCATTACCATTAGAACTACTGCTGCTACTCCTGCTATTCTTCTTCTTCTTCTTCTTCTTCTTCTTATTATTATTATTATTATTATTATTACTATTCGTATTCTTCTTCTTATTATTATTATTATCATTATTATTATTATTATTATTATTATTACAATCATTATTGTTATCATAGTCATTATTAGGGAAATCGGCTAAGCGTCTTCCACATCATCCCAGAACATTAGTGCACTTGATAAACATGTAGTAAACATTCAACATTCCGAGATTCTGACAGACAAATCCACTTTTATGGCCTATATTCATACATGAATTAAAAATCCTAAACAGTCTTGAGTGATGCAAAGCATTTTTTAGCAGCCGTTTAAAAAAAAAAACCCACAATATTTCAGAGCATTGGATTTTTGTTTGTTTGTAATCTGCTGTTCAGTTTTGATGAAATATTCTCTGTCCTATTTCTCTGTGATTTCTTTGAGATTTCTTGTTACTTAGTGAGGCATATTGTGGGGGAGGGGGTTATGAATTTGTCAGTCAAAATAGAATGAATTTTCCCTTCCGTCTCCTAAAAGATTTTAGCCAGGGAGAAATTTTGAAAGAAACAAAGAAACGATTAACACTGTTACCTGGTTTCCGGAGATTAACCAGAACCAATGGAAATATGTCTGTACAAAGGGGGTAGGTTTATGACAATACAATGGATATGATATATATATATATATATATATATATATATATATATATATATATATATATATATATATATATATATATTATGTACAGATATTATGAAACACTTCTAAGGAAGCTCTAACACAACATGTGGTTGCGACGTGACCGGCCGGTGGTGATAACCTTGTAAAGCGCTTGAAAATTGACAAGCGCCTATCTGACGTGTCTCTGTGGTGCTAGTTAGACAATTGGAAAGGTACATGAATACCGGCACTTTACGTGACAGAAACGGCTGCGGTTGTCATCCATTGCACAACATCTGGAGCTTTTGCTGAGTAGTGACGATATTTGGTTGTCTAAAAAGAAACGGAAAAAAAAGAGAGGAAAATCAATCTTTGCTCCAACAGGAAACATGTAGATTAGCCACATGTTTATAGGTCAACCATATTTGCGGAGCTTATTCTTGCCTACCTATAACATGCTTTCAAACTACTATTTCGGTGTAGTTGGCATAATTGGATATTAATCTCACATTTACAAGATTTTACCTTAGATTCTATTGTAAATCTCTATATAAATTTAGATTCAACTGAAGACACCAAAATACTAGAGTATCTACAGCCATGATTTTGCCTTTCTGCAACAGAAGAAAATAATACAGTGGACAACAACACCTGCAAAAACACGGGGAGCGTTAAAAGCAGATACTATTATCAGGTATTCGGTCAGTATAGCAAAGGGTAGTAAGCAATTTTAGGTAAATCAGTCCGAGTAGTAAAGGATAATACTTGATCTGCGGTAATCAGTCCGAATGGTAAAAGGATAGTCTCCGATCTGAGGTAACCAGTAAAGATAAACCTCTGATCGCGGTATGCCCATGAACCCGCCTCCCTATACATGCTATAGATCACTCTGAGGTTACCGGCATAGACCTATTAGCCTATATAAGCGACGACAGTTGGTATACCAGTCAGAAAACAAATCAATAACAAAAGAAAATATCACCGGAAGAGGCATTTAAGGTCTATACACTCGAGTATTATTGAGGCAAACATATATGTATATATATACAGGTATGTAATAACATGGTGGGGGCACTAGAAACTAAACGTAACTCTCGGCACTTGATAGAAATGCCTAATTGTTTGTTGTTGTTGTTTGTTTGCCAATCTTGCTGCAAGAAGGAATGATTTTGAAAGACAGAGAAAAGGAAAAGATTCATGCAAGGATCTTCACTGTATGTCCATGTATGATTTGTTTTGGGTTTTTTTCGGGGGTGGGGGAGGGGCAACCCTATATCCGCGATCGACGTCCTTGACAATTTATTGTCACGCACATTTTGTCGGAAAAAGTGACGTGTAGGTGTACGAACGCTCGCGTATACTATAGGCTGAACAAAGTAGGGTCTTATACCAAAATTTTCAGACTTGCTTTCAGCAAACTTCACTTTATTTTTATTTTTCAAATTTTTTTCAATGACAAAATACAAAACGAAAAAAAAAGTAGGAAAGGATATCAGGTATAGATCTAATAATGCACTGTGGTCTCGGTGTATGCTCTTGTATACCTCAAATTTCTATCATCTTAAAGGACAAGTCCACTTTCATAGACATGTGGATTGCATAATGCAGCAATACCACTAGACCACATCAATGAAAGTTTGAGGAATATCGGACAATCCGTTCAAAAGTTTTTTTTTTAAAAAGTTTCTACTCTGTCACTGCAGGATGAGAAGACTACTGCAGCTTGTGATGTCACATTTTTACAACGATATAAAGAAAATATAGAGAACATTCAGCATAATTGATTATTTTCACTTTTCTTTCATAATACAAGAACATTTGACTTACCTCTTTCAGAAGGGAGGGGAATGATATTACCCTTAACCCTATAAAGCCCAAGGGGGGGCACATTGTGCCCCCCCTACCAGATTTTCGTTTGCCACTCCTTCGTCCTTAATTCGATTTCAACCAAATTTGGTGACTTTTCCTAAAATCTTATTGCGAACATTTTGATATATAATTTAGCTATATTTGATGTTGCTGGTTGCCATGGCAACCATAAACTGACTACCATGTCAGTCAGATTTTGCATCTTTTTTCTGTTCCCATTTCATTTAACAGCATTACAGTGTATGAAATGGGTGTTTCTTGGCTGAAATTTGTTGAAGAAGCAAAATTTGAAGTAATTATGGTCCTGGAAAGTTTTTCTTATTATTTCCTTTGTTTTTATGTGACAAAGGCATAAAACAATAGATATAATAGAGATAATTGAAAACAATAATATTTTCTACAGATTGCCCTTATATTTTGAG